>NC_065580.1:138231740-138545074 GCF_024542745.1 Macaca thibetana thibetana | reverse complement strand
TCTAGCTGTGTTGCCCAGGCTGGTCTCAAATTCCCGGGCTCAAGCGATCCTCCTGCCACAGCCTCCCAGGTAGCCTCCCAGGTAGACTACAGGCACACGCCACCTCATCCAGCTAAAGGAAATTTTGAATGCTTCCAGTTTTTGGCTATTACAAATAAATCTGCTATGAACATTCGTATATTGGTTTTTTGTGAAGATGTAAGTTTTCATTTCTCTGGGATAAATGCCCAGGAGTACAATTGCTGGTTCATATGGTGAGTGTACATTTAGATTTTTAAGACACTGTCAGACTATATTTCAGAGTGCCTGGACCATTTTACATTCCCATCAGCAATGTGTGAGGAAACCAGTTTCTCCATATCTTCACTAGCATTTGGTATCACCAACTATGTTTTTTTCAGCCATTCTGACAAGTGGGTGGCAATATCTCATCATAGTTCTTTTTTCTTTTTTTCCCCTAAAACAGGGTCTCTCTCTGTCGCCCAGGCTGGAGTGCAGTGGCACAATCATAGCTCACTGTAGCCTCAACCTCCCAGTCTCAAGTCATCCTCTCACCTCAGCCTTCCAAGTAGCTGGGACTACAGCCCAGTGTGCACCATCACATCTGGCTCTGTTTCTAATTTTTCATAGAGATGAGGTCTCCCTTCGTTGCCCAGGCTCGTCTTGAGCTCTCGGCCTCAAGTGATGCTCCTGCCTTGGCTTCCAGAAGTGTTGGGATTACAGGCATGAGCCACTAGTCCTGGCCACTGTTTGCTTTAATGAGAAAGATGAGAGCTTGCTTAGAAGCAGAAAAATCTGGTTGGGAAGGAGCAGCTAAACGTGGAAGACAGATAGATGTGCAGATGGAGGGAAGGAGGTCCCTGAGATGATGGAAGGAATGGAATCTGGACTTTGGGGAAGGGGCTTCCCCAGGCCAGGGGAGGAGGGAGGGAAGAAGGATGGGTGCAGGCAGCAGGGGTGTGATTTTGCAGCATGGTGATGGCAGCCTTCCATCAAGTATTTTCTTTGTTCTTTTCTTTTTTCTTCTTTTTTTTTTTTTTTGAGACGGAGTCTCGCTCTGTTGCCCAGGCTGGAGTGCAGTGGCGCAATCTCAGCTCACTGCAACCTCCACCTCCCGGGTTCAAGCAATTCTCCCACCTCAGCCTCTCAAGTAGCTGGGATTACAGGCACCCACTACCACGCCTGACTAATTTTTGTATTTTTAGTAGAGACGGGGTTTTGCCATGTCAGCCAGGCTGGTCTCGAACTCCTGACCTCAAGGGATCTGCCCACCTTGGCCTCCCAAAGTGCTGGGATTACAGGTGTGAGCCACCTCGCTTGGCGCATCTAGTACTTTCTTTTTCCAAGAAACAGGAAACAGCATCATGACCAGGAGCCAGGAAATTAAGTCCCGCCAGGCCCACACCCGTGACACCTGTTTTCCTCCCTTGGCCTCAGTCTTCCCAGCCTCACCATAAAAAGCTGGGACTGGTCCCCAATTTGTTTGATCCTCAAGAGCATCTCAACATTTTTTTTTTTTTTTTTTTTTTTTTGTCCAGGTGCAGTGGCTCATGCCTGTAATCCCAGCACTTTGGAAGGCTGAGGCAGGAGAATCCCTTGAACCCGGGGAGACGGATGTTGCAGTGAGCCAAGATCGCACCATTGCACCCCAGCCTGGGCAACAAGAGCAAGACTCCATCTCAAAAATAAATAAATAAATAAATAAATAAATAAATAAATAAATAAATAAGGCAAGCGTGCTGGTACACACCTGTGGTCTCAGCATGCTAAAAGTCTGAGGTGGGAGAATCGCTTAAGCCCAGGAGTTGGAGGCTTCAGTGAACTATGATCACCACTACGCTCCAGCCTGGGTGACAGAGCAAGATCCTGTTTCAATAAATAAATAAAATGAAAAACAAATAAACACATGCCCCTGGCAGGGATGCGGATGCACCACTAGGTTTGGGAACTGTCCTGTAGGGGCTCTAAGGGCCCCTCCAGCTCTGAGAGTTTGTGCCTCCATGGGAAAGATACAGGATCCCAGCATAGCCCTTTATTGCGGTTACAAACTACAAAATAAGCCACACATCATTTCCTGCCACCTATAACTACAAAAGCCTAAAAAGCACCAGAACTCAAGAAGAACTACACACTAGCTGGGCACGGTGCCTCACGCCTGTAATCCCAGCACTTTGGTGAGGCCAAGGCAGGCGGATCACCTGAGGTCAGGAGTTCGAGACCAGCCTGACAAGCATGGAGAAACCCCGTCTCTACTAAGAATACAAAATTAGCCGGGCGTCATGGCACATGCCTGTAATCCCAGCTACTTGGGAGGCTGAGGCAGGAGAAATCGATTGAACCCAGGAGGAGGAGGTTGCAGTGAGCTGTGATTGCACCATTGCACTCTAGCCTGGGCGACAAGAGTGAAACTCCATCTCAAAAAAAAAAAAAAAGAACTACACAAGAAGGCAAAATTAGGCCAGGCGCAGTGGCTCAAGCCTATAATCGCAGCACTTTGGGAGGCTGAGGCAGGTGGATCCCTTGAGGTCAGGAGTTCAAGGCCATCCTGGCCAACATGGAGAAACCCAGTCTCTACTAAAAATACAAAATTAGCCTGGTGTGGTGGCACATGCCTGTAATCCCAGGTACTCGGGAGGCTGAAGCACAAGAATTGATTGAACCTGGGAGGCGGAGGATGCAGGGCGCTGAGATTGTGCCATTGCACTCCAGCAGCCTGGGTGACAGAGAGAGACTCTATCTAAAAAAAGTAATAAAAAAACAAGGCAAAATCGGCAGACTCCGAGTGAGGTTGCGAGGTCCTGCCTATGTGGGAAACCCACTCCATACACTGTGGCTCCTGGGACCATTTCTAAACCCTTAGCTGAGACATGGGTCAGGACATCATCATGGGGACATGGGGACTCCCGGGTTGGATCAGGGTTACCTCCAAAGATCAGGATGCTTGGCTGCCCTGCAAAGGGGTGGAGACCTATCCAGGACTTTCTGAAACCTGAACCCTGGGGTGGGGGGGCTGTGGGGGGAGGAGGGGCTGCCTGGCCCTGACAGTCCATGCCTCCCCCCACCACGTAGCTCCGCCTTCACCTGGGTGCCCTTTTTCTGGGGCCGCTCCAGCTGGTGCCGGCCACCTCCACTCCCCTTTGCTTCTCGCTGTCCCTAAAGTCGGATGGGGACAGGCTGGGGCCACCAGCCAGCTCCATGGACAGGGACTTTGCCTCTGCTCACCTTCCAGCTGTGGAAAGAAAAGAAGAAACGCCTGTGTTGATTTCTATTTGGAAGATCCTTCTTCCTCCTAAACTTCCAGGGGCAGACAAAGTGATTCGATCCTGGATTGACTGTAGAAGAAGGGACAGAAAGAGCCCAGAACATTCCCCCAGGTATGAATCCTTCGCTTTTGCTGGGGTGTTTGTGCGTGTGCGTGTGTGTGTGTGTGTGTGTGTGTGTGTGAGAGAGAGAGAGAGAGAGAGAGAGCGCGAGAAAGAGAGAGACAACCATTTCCCACTGGTCAATGATAAATTGTCCTTGTTAATCTCCCAAGCCCCTTCTGGCTGCTGTTTTCTATGATTCTGTAGCCATCACCTTGATTCAGTCACTCAACAAACATTTCCTGAGTATCCACCCCATGCCAGGGGCAACCACTGAATAAGATCTGGTGTCCGCCCTCGAGGGTCTGCAATGTAGTTGGAGAAACAATAATGATAACAAGAGCTACCATACCTAGAGTGGGCCAGACACTGGGCTAAGCCTTGTGAAAACATTGCTCATTGAAGTTGGCAAAAACGGTAAGGGGTAAGTGGATCACGAATGCCGTTTTACAGATGAGAACAGTGAGGCTTTGCAAAGTGAAGGTCATACAGCTGGGAGATGGTGGAGCTGATGCTGCAATATGACCGCTGTGTTATGCTGCCGGCTGTACTGTAGAGAATGCAGGCAATAGATGGACTTGGGAAGGGATATGAAGGGATGGGAGGGTTTCAAGAGCCCTAATCACCAAAGACAGGGAAGGATGAAGCCTCGTCTTGCCGGTGTTCCCCAGGGCGCGAAGCAGGAGCAGACTGGCGGGGGCCCACCTTGGAGCTGGGAGGGTGAGGAGGCAGGCTTGCCTGGGATTTGAAATCCGTGGCGGTCAGGATCGGGGCTCCTTCTCCCTCATTCCTGGGCCGAGGTGGCAGGGGATAGAGGTGGGGAAGCTGAGGATTCCTGGCAGGGTCTCTGGGAGTTGCCTGTCCCGAGGGTGGGGGCTGATCTGGCCTGGGGGTGCCAGTATCCCAGCAGCCTGAGAAGTGGGTTGCATTGAGGCCAGGAGGCCCAGACAACTATGTGCGCCCCGCCCCCCAACAACAAGCAAAGACTGGACTATGACTTTCCCCCTCCTCACGGTTCTCAGCTCCCATCTCCCAGCTGTCCCCAGTCCAGGCAGAAGGAGGACAAAAGGTGATTATTCCACTGGGGGCTGTCCTGGGCCCCATGAATGGGGTGTTGAAATCCCCGTGTCCGCATCCAGATAGGCTTTCATCTTCTCCCCAACCAGACTGTGTACACCAGGGCGGAGGTAAAGCCAGTGACAGGAGGGGGTTGGGGGGACGGCGGGGAGCTCCTTCTGGGACGAGCACCCATGTCCCCCAGTTCCCACTCTCAGTGTAGCCCAAACAGAACCATCCTCACCACCACCATCCTCTCCACCACCGCCTCCTACAAAGTCCCCATCAGAGTGGCTGGGAGCCAAATGGATGCTCCTAGCCCCCCGTCCCCCACACCAAGAGAAGCCCAGTCCTGCCAGTTCAGTCTCCTACATACCTTTCACATCTCTCCTTCCTCTCTGCCTCCCATGGCCTGAAGTCTGGACAACTGCATCAGCCTCTAAACCAGCCTCCCATCTCTCCCCAACCAACCAGTCCACAGTCCACACAATGCATCAGACCCCTGCTAAAAGTCTGCAAGAAAAGGGGACATGAAGCCAGGCGTGGTGGCTCATGCCTGTAATCCCAGCACTTTGGGAGGCCGAGGCGGGCGGATCACGAGGTCAGGAGATCGAGACCACGGTGAAACCCCGTCTCTACTAAAAATACAAAACATTAGCCGGGCGCGGTGGCGGGCGCCTGTAGTCCCAGCTACTCAGGAGGCTGAGGCAGGAGAATGGTGTGAACCTGGAAGGCGGAGCTTGCAGTGAGCCGGAGATCGCGCCACTGTACTCCAGCCTGGGGGACAGTGCCAGACTCCATCTCAAAAAAAAAAAAAAAAGGGGGACATGAGAGAGGCTTCTGGGACGCTGATTACATGGTGTGAATGCTTTTTGAGCTCTAAGCTCATGGTTTATGCACTTCTTTTTTTCTTTTTAGTTAGAGACAGGGTCTCATTCTGTCATTCAGGCAGGAGTGCAGTGGTGCGATCATGGCTCACTGCAGCCTTGAACTCCTGGGCTCAAGTGATCCTCCTGCCTTGGCCTCCCAAAGCACGCACCACCTGGCCCAGCTAATTGTTTTTAGTTTTGTAGAGATGGGGTCTCACTATGTTGCCTAGGCTAGTCTTGAAATCCTGGGTTCAAGAGATCCTCCCTCAATTAGCTGGGCGTGGTGATGCCCGCCTGTAATCCCAGCTACTCAGGAGGCTGGGGCAGGAGAATCGCTTGAACCTGGAAGGTGGAGGTTGCGGTGAGCCGAGATCATGCCACTGCACTCCAGCCTGGGCAACAGGGCGAGACTGTCTCAAAAAAAAAAAAAAAAAAAGAAAGAGATCCTCTTTCCTTAGCTTCCCAAAGTGTACACAGGAGTGAGACGCCATGCTTGGCCTAGAGTGAATTTAAATCAGGGCCGGGTGTGATGGCTCACACCTGTAATTCCAGCACTTTGGGAGACTGAGGCGGGTGTATCACTTGAGGTCAGGAGTTCTAGACCAGCCAGGTCAACATGGGGAAATCCCGTCTCTACTAAAAATACAAAAATTAGCCGAGTGTGGTGGCACATGCCTGTAATCCCAGTTACTCGGGAGGCTGAGGCAGGAGAATCGCTTGAACCCAGGAGGCGGAGGTTGTAGTGAGCTGAGATCAGGCCACTGCATTACAGCCTTGGCGACAGAGGGAGGCTCTGTCTCAATAAACAAATACATAAAAATACATAATTTAAAGCAGAAGAAATGAGCCAATAAAATGAGAAAAAATATTAAGGAAATCATAGTTACCATGACTCACACTACATAAAATAAGTGAAGGAAGGTCTGAGAGAGTAAATGCTGTTTACAATGTTCGGCCCATTTTGGGTGGAAAGCCTTTGAAGATTTTTTTTTTTTTTTTCTGATTTAGGATTGGGGTATTAAAAACAAAAAAAGTGCAAGACAGGAGGATCACTTGAGGCCAGGAGTTTGAGACCAGCCTGAGTAACAGCACGAGAGCCCATCTCTACTAAAAAGAAAAAAAGAAAAATAATTAGCCGGGTTTGGTGGTGCGAGTCTGCAGTTCCAGCTACTCAGGAGGCTGAGGCGGGAGGATCCTCTGAGCCCAGGACAGGGAGGTTGCAGTGAGCCATGATCATGCCACTGCACTGTAGCCTGGGTGACAGAGTGAGACCCTATCTCTAAAATGTGAAAAAAAAATTCTTTAAAGTAAAAAAAATTAATTAATTAATTTGAAAGGGAAACTTTATATTGTTCCAATAAATGGAAAACCGGAGTCCTTTATAGAAGGCATTGTACAATTTAAAAAGAATTAATGAAAAGAAAACAATACATGTGTATCTACAGCCTCCCAAATTAAGTGGGTTGCTGTCCGTGGCACCAACATATTTCAAATGCACAGACCGGGTGCGATGGCTCATGCCTGTAATCCCAGCACTTTGGGAGGCTGAGGCAGGTGGATCACCTGAGGTCAGGAGTTCAAGACCAGCCTGGCCAACATGGTGAAAACCCATCTCAACTAAAAATGAACCAGGTGTGGTGGCGGGTGCCTGTAATCCCAGCTATTCAGGAGGCTGAGGCAGGAGAACTGCTTGAATCTGGGAGGTGGAGGTTGCAGTAAACTGAGATCATGCCATCACACTCCAGCCTGGATGACATAGCCATACTCCATCAAAAAAAGAAAGGGAGGGAGGGAGGGAGGGAGGGAGGGAGGGAGGAAGGAAGGAAGGAAGGAAGGAAGGAAGGAAGGAAGGAAGGAAGGAAGGAAAGAAGGAAGGAAGGAAGGAAGGAAAGAAGGAAGGAAGGAAGGAAGGAAGGAAAGGAAGGAAAGAAGGAAAGAAGGAAGGAAGATAAAAATCAAATGTGCAGGAGGATAACCTCTGAGCCCTTGGGCTAGTCATGGTTTGGGCCGAGCCAACCCTCCCAAACCCTTCTCCCACCATTTGCCCTCTTCACACATCCTCAGCTCCAGCCATGTCTGATTCCTCATTTCCATCCAAGCAGCATCTTTCTCGCCTCCCAGCTTTTGCCTCTGCCGTTGTCTCCACTCAGAATGCCAAAGGCAAGTGGAAATGTCATTTTTCCCTGAAGCTGGTCCCTCCAGGAGGTAAACACCTGGGACTTTTTTTCTTTTACTTGCAGCCTTGGCACAAGTGATCCTCCTACCTCAGCCTCCCCATTAGCTGGGACTACAGACATGCGTCACCATACCTGACTCATAAAAAAGAAATGTTCTGGACCGGGCGCGGCAGTGGCTCACGCCTGTAATTCCAGCACTTCGGGAGGCCAAGATGGGCAGATCCCTTGAGGTCAGGAGTTCGAAACCAACCTGGCCAATATGGTGAAACCCCCCTCTGTAGCAAAGAAAGAAAGAAAGAAAGAAATATATAAAATTAGCTGGGTGTGGTGTTGTACGCCTGTAATCCCAGCTACCTGGGAGGTTGAGGCAGGAGAAGCGCTTGAACCTGGGAGATGGAGGTTGCAGTGAGCCAAGATTGTGCCATTACACTCCAGCCTGGGCCACAGAGCAAGACTCTGTCTCAAAAAAAAAAAAAAAAAAAAAAAATTCTAATTTTTGTATTTTTTAAATTAAATTTTTTTTTTTTTCTTTTTGAGGCAGAGTCTTGCTCTGTCACTAAGGCTGGAGTGCAGTGGCATGATCTCGGCTCACTGCAGCTTCTACCTCCCAGGTTCAAGAGATTCGCCTGCCTCAGCTTCCCGAGTAGCTGGGATTACAGGTGTGCTTCACCACACCTGGCTAATTTTTGTATTTTTGGGACAGCTGGGGTTTCACCATGTTGGCCAGGCTAGTCTCGAACTCCTGAACTTAAGTGATCCGCCTCCCTCAGCCTCCCAAAGTGCTGGGATTACAGGCGTGAGCCACTGCGGCTGGCCTATTTTTTGTATTTTTTTAAACAGACGAGTTTTCGCCATGTCAGCCAGGCTGGTCTTGATCTCCTGGGTTCAAGCGATCCACCCGCCTCAGCCTCCCAAAGTGCTGGAATTACAGGAATGAGCCACCAAGCCCGGCCTCATTTTTAAAAACTTTTTGCAGAGGTGGGGTCTCACTATGTTGCCCAGGCTGGTCTCAAATTCCTGGGTTTAAGGAGTCCTCCCACTTCGGCCTCCCAAAGTTCTGGGAGGCCCAGCAACATTTGAGATCTTTAATTTCAGATGTTCCAACTGTAACTTATCCCTGGCGCCTTGATGGGAGCATCTGAAACACCCTTCACCATCTGGATGCGCAAGGAAGCAGAGATGCAAACTGGTCCCCAGCCGGATGAGAAGGGCTGGGGGTGGAGGTTGGGAGATGGGAGTGCTGCCCCTCCCTTCCTCCCCCAAGCCCTGTCTTTCCTCCTCCTCCTGCCTCTGGGTGAGTCCTCCCCTGCTAGCCCTTGCCACTTCCTCTTTCTGGCTCTCGGGTTGTCCCAGCTGTAACTTTATAGTAGGAGGGGGGTTGTGAATGAGCTCATTCCTGCTGTTCTTTCCAACGCTGATATTTGCCCAGAGTTGACAAAAGAGCTAGGAGTCTGAGTTTGGGGAATGAAGGGCTCAGTACTGGAGGTGACAGGTAAACGTACCCGGGGAATGGGCAGTTAGGGGACACTGGGCACAGGGAAGGAGAGAAAGAGGGTGTGCTCACCAATGGCTTTTGGAAAGACAGCTGGTAAAAGAGATGAAATCAAATGACCTAGGGACTATCCAAACATAAGAAGAAGGCCGGGCGTGGTGACTCACACCTGCAATCCCAGTGCTTTGGGAGGCCGAGGCAGGCAGATCACCTGAGGTCAGGAGTTTGAGACCAGCCTGGCCAACACGGTGAAACCTGAGTCTCTAGTAAAAATACAAAAATTAGCCGGGCGTAGCAGTGTGCACCTGTAATCCCAGCTACTCGGGAGGCTGAGGCAGGAGAATCACTTGAACCTGGGACGTGGAGTTTGCAGTGAGTCAAGGTCACGCCACTGCACTCCAGCCTGGGTGATAGAGCAAGACTCTGTCTCAAAAAGAAATAAAGATAAATAAATAAATAAGAAGAAGTGGAGTCAGCTGGACACGGTGGCTCACACCTGTAATTCCAGCACTTTGAGAGGCCGAGGCTGGTGGATCATGAGGTCAGGAGTTTAGGACCAGCCTGGCCAACATGGTGAAACCCTATCTCTACTAAAAATACAAAAAATAGCTGGTCGTGGTGGTGGGCACCTGTAAGCCCACCCAGTCAGGAGGCTGAGGCAGGAGAATCGTTTGAACCCGGGAGGTGGAGGATGCAGTGAGCCAAGATCGTGCCATTGCACTCCAGCCTGAGTGACAGGACGAGACTCTGTCTCAAAAACAAAAAAAAAAAAGAAAAGAAAAGAAGAAGTGGAGTCTCAGTTTCTTCATCAGTAAAATGGGTACACAAGTGCAGGTTGCAGGGGGTGGTTATAAGGATTCTACAAGGTAATGTACGTGAAAGTGCCAGAACTGTCATACCCGGAGCACAAGTGTGGAATTTCTGGGCTTTCCATCTGCCTGGTAGGCAAATTTCACTTTCCTGTTTCCTCTCCCACCTCCACTCTCAAGCATCATGCTCAGAACTGCATGATGAAGAAGAGTGTGGCTGTCTGGGTAGCCTCTCAGCTCTACCCTTGATTTGCTATGTGGCCCTGAGTAAGTTGTCTAATCTCACTAACCCTGAAGTTGCCT
Organism: Macaca thibetana thibetana; assembly: GCF_024542745.1. NCBI lineage: Eukaryota > Metazoa > Chordata > Mammalia > Primates > Cercopithecidae > Macaca > Macaca thibetana. Next base: position 138,535,006 of record NC_065580.1, on the reverse strand, counting down.
TGTCTGTAAAATCCTGCCTAACTTATAAATTATCCTAATGATTAATGGAGTTCGCCTAAAGAAAGCAATGAGGGCCGGGCGCAGTGGCTCACGCCTGTAATCCTAGCACTTTGGGAGGATGAGGTGGACGGATCACCTGAGGTCGGGAGTTCGAGATCAGCCTGACCAACATGGAGAAACCCCGTCTCCACTAAAAATATAAAATTAGCCAGGCATGGTGGTGCATGCCTATAATCCCAGCTACCTGGGAGGCTGAGGCAGGAGAATCGCTTGAACCCAGGAGGCAGAGGTTGTGGTGAGCTGAGATTGTGCCGTTGCGCTCCAGCCTGGGCAATAAGAGTGAAACTCCGTCTCAAAAAAAAAAAAAACCAAAAAAGAAAAAAAGAAAGCATGAGGACATACATGATAGCTAAAGCAGAAAGACTCAAGGCCAGCCAAGGTAGCTCACACCTGTAATTTTAGCACTTTGGGAGGCTGAGACAGGAGGATCGCTTGAGGCCAGGAGTTTGAGACCAGCCTGGGCAACAAAGTGAGACCCCTGTCTCTACAAAAAATTACGCTGGGAGCGGTGGTTCATGCCTGTAATCCCAAAACTTTGGGAGGCTGAGGCAGGCAGATCACTTGAAGTTAGGGGTTCAAGACTAGCCTGGCCAACATGGTGAGACCCCATTTCTACCTAAAAGTATAAAAATTAGATGGGTGTGGTGGTGTGTGCCTGCAGTCCCAATTACTCAGGAGGCTGAGGTGGGAAAATCAATTGAACCCAGGAGGCAGAGGTTGCAGTGAGATGAGATCATGGCACTGCGCTCTAGCCTGAATGAAGTAAGACTCTGTCTAAAAAAAAAAAAAAAAAAAAAAATTAGCTGGGTGGGGCGGCAGGAGCTTGTAGTCCCAGCTATTCTGGAGGCTGAGGTGGGAGGATGGATTGAACCCAGGTATTGGAGGCTGCAGTAAGCTATGATCATGCCACTGTCTCAAAAAAAAAAAAAAAAAAAAAAAAAAAAGAAGAAGAAGAATGAAGTAGAAGGGCTCAGATAGGTAAATCTTTAGGGAGGAAAATATAATGAATCCCAAAGCCAATTTACACATTTAAGGTAGAGCTACTGAACATCTGCTGAGTACCAGGCTCTAAGCAGAGAGTCCTGGGGACACAGAGTTGAGACAAGCATAGCCACATTACCAGGGAGAAGGCCCCGAAAGAGGCCTAGGTATGTAGTGCCCAGGAATTCAGAGGAAACAGAGAGCACTTGCAGCTGAGGGCTCCAGGATGGCTTCCCAGAGGAAGGAACTCCAAGTTGGGACTTGAAGAAAGCTCTTGCCCAGGTGTGTTGGCTCACACCTGTAATCCCGGCACTTCGGCAGGCCAAGGTGGGTGGATTACCTGAGGTCAGGAGCTCAAGACCAGTCTGGCCAACATGGTGAAACTCCATCTCTACTAAAAACACAAAAATTAGCCGGACATGGCTGAGGCAAGAGAATCTCTTGAACCCTGGAGGTGGAGGTTGCAGTGAGCCAAGATCGCACCACTACACTCCAGCCTGGGTGACAAAGCAAGATCCTGTCAAAAAAAAAAAAAAAAGAAAAAAAAAAAAAAAAAAAAAGAAAAAAAAAAAGAAAAAAGGCCGGGTGCAGCGGCTCACGCCTTAATCCCAGCACTTCGGGAGGCCAAGGTGGGTTGATCACTTGAGGTCAGGAGTTCAAGACCAGCCTGACCAACATGTTGAAACCCCATCTCTACTAAAAATACAAAAATTAGCTGGACGTGGTAGTGCACGCCTGTAATCCCAGCTACTCGGGAGTCTGAGGCAGAAGAATTGCTTGAACCCCAGAGGCGGAGGTTGCAGTGAGCTGAGATCCGGCCACTGCACTCCAGCCTTGGGCGACAGAGCGAGACTCCATCTCAAAAAAAAAAAAAGAAAAGAAAAAAGCAAGGCGAGGCTGGTCAGATGGTTAGAAGATTCTAGAAGAAGGCGAGACTCCTGCAGGTAACAGGGGTCATTATGGAATTTAGCATTAGTTTGAGACGTGCAGCTCTACAGATTTACACCCGCAGATCTCTCTGGGTTGGCCTGGGACCACTAGGAGAGGGGTGAGGCAGGGAAACCAATCAGGACAGTCAGAGAAAGAGACAATGGGGCTTTGGCAAAGCAGGGGTACTGAAGTCCAAGAAGATGGGGGTGATGTTGAGGACCGTGGGGGTTGGGGGGTGTGTTCCCAGGACCAGGGAGCCATGGTGTGGGCAGAGGGGCCAATGCTCTTCCTCACTCTGTTTCAGCCAGCGCCCTACAGCCCACTCCACTGACCTTTCCAGGTAGGTGCCCCGTCCCGCCCTTCCTCACCCTCACCTGTCCCCCAGGTTCTCCAGTCTCAGACAGGGAACCATGGGAAGTGATGACTAACCAGCTCCCCTTGACTCTAGATGCCCCTATCTCAGGGGAGCTGTAGTCTCCCCATTTTCCAGAAGGGATTGATCCCAAGGTTCCCATGGATTCATGGCAAAGTCGGTAACCTGGCTGGGTCCCGTAGCGCATGTCTGTGATCCTAGCGCTTTGGGAGGCCAAGGCAGGAAGATCACTTGAGCCCAGGAGTTTGAGACCAGCCTGGGCAACATAGTGAGACCCCGTCTCTACCAAAAAAAAAAAAAAAAAAAAAAAAAAAGGACATCCTGGAGTGGGCATCCTAGAGGTTGCATTCAGTGACCCCCTGGTGCCAGCTCCACCCTCTTCACAGAACTGAGGCTGGTGGGGGGCCCCAGCCGCTGCCGGGGGCGCCTGGAGGTCATGCATGGTGGCTCCTGGGGCAGCGTCTGTGATGATGACTGGGACGTGGTGGACGCCAACGTAGTGTGTCGCCAGCTGGGCTGTGGCCTGGCGCTGCCTGTGCCACGGCCCCTCGCCTTTGGCCAAGGCCGAGGCCCCATCCTGCTGGACAACGTGGAGTGCCGCGGGCAGGAAGCTGCGCTGAGTGAGTGCGGCAGCCGTGGCTGGGGCGTCCACAATTGCTTTCACTACGAGGATGTGGCTGTCCTGTGTGATGGTGAGTGGAGCCCTGGGACCTGGGGGGACAGACAGACAGACTGTGGCAGGCAGCAGGGCTGTAGGCTAGATAAATGAAGGGACTTCCCACGGGTAAGGCTGTTCCATGCAGATCAGGCCAGAGGCTACGATGCCTGGTGCCAGGGAAGAGTCCCAGCCTGGGTCCCAGGGATTATTCTGGGTCATTGCCTGACTTTGAACCAAAAGGAAACCAGCACTACTGCTTCCACGTAAGGCTTTGATTGTGCCAGCAGAGCCCCTCTCCCTTTAAAAAAAATTTTTTTTGGAGGTTTTGGAGATGGGGTCTCACTCTTTGACCCAGACCAGAGTGCAGTGGTGTGATCATAGCTCACTGCAGCCTCAAACTCCTGGGCTCAAGGGATTCTCCCGCCTCACTAGCTGGGACTACAGGTGCAAGCCAGCCCGCTGGTTCCCCTGTCCCAGTTTTAAAAGCAGACAATCAGCCGGGCACGGTGGCTCATGCCTGTAACCCCGGCACTTTGGGAGGCCAAGATGGCAAGATTGCTTAAGCCCAGGAGTTTGAGACCATCTTGCGAACATAGCAAGATCTCATCTCTACGAAAAATCAGAAAAATTAGCAAGGCATGGGGGGGTCCCCACTACTTGGGAGGCAGAGGAGGGAGGATCGCTGGAGTCTGGGGGGTCAAGGCTGCAGTGAGCTATGATTGTGACACTGCACTCCAGCCTGGGTGACAGAGCAAGACCCTGTCTCAAAAAACAAAAAACTGACTATTGGGGTAACACTGGCCATGAGCTCCACGTGGCATAGAGCTGCAGCGGAAACTGAGAGCAGTGCTTCTAGTTTTCAAGAAAATCAGGGGGTCTCATGAAAACACAGATTGAGGCCCCATCCCAGAGTTTCTGATTCTGCAGGTCTGGGTGGGGCCTGAGAATCTGCATCGCTAACAGTTCCCAAGGGAGGTGAACTGCTTTAAGAACTGTGCTTTAGGGAGGCTAAGGCAGGAGAATGGCGTGAACCCGGGAGGCAGAGCTTGCAGTGAGCCGAGATTGCACCACCGCCCTCCAGCCTGGGCAACAGAGCGAGACTCCGTCTCAAAAAAAAAAAAAAAAAAAAAAAAAAAAGAACTGTGCTGCAGGCTGGGCGCGGTGGCTTACGCCTGTAATTCCAGCACTTTGGGAGGCCAAGGCAGGCGGATCATCTGAGGTCAGGAGTTCAAGACCAGCCTGACCAACATGGGGAAACCCTGTCTCTCTACTAAAAATACAAAAGATTAGCTGGATGTGGTAGCGGGCACCTATAATCCCAGCTGCTCAGGAGGCTGAGGCAGGAGAATTGTTTTAACCAGGGAGGCGAAGGTTGCAGTGAGTTGAGATCACGCCACTGCACTGCAGCCTGAGCGACAGAGCAAGACTCCATCTCAAAAAAACAAAAACAAAAACAAAAACAAAAAACCGTGCTTTAGAGGAGTCCAGGACACTGGTGTGGCCCCTCTCCTCTCATACCCCAGGGTTCCTGGCTGTGACTCTGTGTGGCCAGAGAGGCTCTGGGGGCAAGCACCTTATGGGTCCATCCTCCTGCCCCTCAAACACCCTGTGGTGTGAGGATGGAGAACAGAAAGACCCCTTCATCCACTCCATGTCCTTTCCAGAATTCTTGCCAACGCAGCCCCCAACAAGGAAGATGTTAACCAGTAGAGTACCCCCTACAACACCGCCGAATGGAAAAAGTACGTAAGCATAATGTGGGCAACACCTGGGTTCTGGGACAGGAGTCTCTCACACCCTGTCCTAGGCAGTGGGAAGACAGGGATTACAAATTGAAGATTGAAAGTTAGAGAAAATGGCTGGCCGCGGTGGCTCATGCCTATAATCCCAGCACTATGGGAGGCTGAGGCCAGCAGATCACTTGAGGTTGGGAGTTTGAGACCAGCCTGGCCAACATGGTGAAACCCTGTCTCTACTAAAAATACAAAAATTAGCCGGGCGTTGTGGTGGGTACCTGTAGTCCCAGCTCCTCGGGAGGCTGAGGCAGGAGACTCGCTTGAACCCAGGAGGCGGAGGTTGCAGTGAGGCGATATCATTCCACCGCACTCCAGCCTAGGTGACAGAGAGAGACTCCGTCTCAAAAATAAAAAGGAGAGAGAGAGAGAGAAAGAGAGAAAAGAAAGAAAGAGAGAGAGAAGGAAGGAAGGAAGGGAGGAAGGGAGGGAGGGAGGGATGGATAAAAGAAAAGAAAAGAAAGAAAGAAAAGAAAGAAAAAGAAAGGAAGGAAGGAAGGAGGGAGGGAGGGAGGAAGGAAGGAGGAGGGAAGGAAGGAAGGAAGGAAGGAAGGAAGGAAGGAAGGAAGGAAGGAAGGAAGGAAGGAAGGAAGACATTGAGAGAAAATGGCCGGACACGGTGACTCATGCCTGCAACCTCAGCACTTTGGAGGCAGAGGCAGGCGGATAACTTGAGGCCAGGAGTTCATGGCCGACATGGTGAAACGCTGTCTCTACAAAAAATACAAAAATTAGCCAGGCGTGGTGGCACATGCCTGTAGTCCCAGCTACTTGGGAGGCTGAGGCAGGAGAATCACTTGAACCCGGGAGGCAGAGGTTGCAGTAAGATCATGCCACTGTACTCCAGCCTGGGGGACACAGTGAGACCAAAGAGAGAAAATGAGTGAGGGGTGAGACTGGAGCTTAACCTCACAGGAAAGTCAGATGAGCCCAAGAATGATGATCATGACTAGAACAAGAAAATGAAAAGTGCTTTAAAAGAGGGACAGTGAAAGAGGCAAGGAAGTCCAGAGGTGGAAGAGGGTCCCGTTCCTCAGGAGATCAGGGAGAGCTTCCTGGAGGAAGAGGTGTGGGCACCGTATCTTGAGGATGTCATTTGCAGTAGATGAGAAAGCAGCACGTCCCAGGCTGCCAGGAGACAGGGAGCAGGGTAGGGGGGTTGGTTTTAGGCAGCAGGGATGATACTGTGATCCCATAAACCACCCCCAGTCTGGACCAAGGAGGCAGTACCCTGGGCAGCAGGGTGAGAAGATGCCCATGGGTTGTAGGTCCTGGGATACCGGGCTGCCTTTGTGGTTTGGACGGGAGCAGAGGCCAGTGGGACATGCGCCCTACCCCCGCCCTTGTCCCCAGGTGAGGGCAGCGTGCGCCTGGTAGGGGGCGCAAACTTGTGTCAGGGCCGAGTGGAGATCCTGCACGGTGGCCTGTGGGGCACCGTGTGTGACGACGACTGGGGGCTTCCGGATGCTGCTGTGGTCTGTCGTCAGCTGGGCTGCGGAGCGGCCATGGCCGCCACCACCAACGCCTTCTTTGGCTATGGCACGGGGCACATCCTGCTGGACAACGTGCATTGCGAAGGCGGCGAGCCCCGCCTGGCAGCCTGTCAGAGCCTGGGCTGGGGCGTGCACAACTGTGGCCACCACGAGGACGCGGGAGCACTCTGCGCAGGTGCGGGCTCTAGGGGCTTTGGGCGGTGGGCGGTGGGCGGAGGCGGGGCAGGTGGGCGGGGCCCTGCGCCAATGCTGGAGGAGGAGGCTTGAGTGGGTAGGTGGATGTGGAGAGTGCTTTGGCTGTCTTGATGCTCCCCAGAGCTCTCCAGGCAGCCTCCAAAATTACTCGTATCTCAGTACTGTACTGTAAGTGCCTCTGAATATCCCAGAACTCCTGGTGGTACACTCCACGGCTATGTAACAATACTGCATTAATCCAGCCTGGCCAACATGGTGAAAATTAGCCGGGCATGGTGGTGCACACCTGTAATACCAGCGACTCAGGAGGCTGAGGCAGGAGAATCGCTTGAACCCAGGAGGCGGAGGTTGCAGGGAGCCGAGCTGACGCCACTGCACTCCAGCCTGGGCGACAGAGAGAGACTCCGTCTCAAAAAACAAAGAAACAAAACAAAACAAAAACTGCACTATTGCTTCACCAATACTCAAGAATTCTATAGCAATATCCCAAGGATGTCTCCAGAACGTTCCAGCAAGTACTGTTCCTGGACCACTTTAGAGTAACACTCTAGAATAACACTCACAGTAACACTCTAGAATTGCCCCAGAGATATTCCAGAATTCTCTAATGCTCACAGAATTACCTAGCACAACCCTCTGTCATTGTGATGCTCTAATAATAGTATTTTCTCCCCACCTGGGCCCTCTCCAATTTGGGAGGGTTTCTCAGCAAAGAGGAATAATAGGGCCAATAATGCTATTTCACAGATGGACTCTGCTCTGTAAGAGATAATAGTGGTTGCCCACAACTCATAATTCATAGCAAACTAAGGGCAATGTGTATAGGTGAGGAAGCTGAGGCACAGAGAGTCAGAGCCTTGCCCATGATCACACAGTCAATGCAAGGCAGGCGAGCCCCCAAATTGAGGCTTAGTCCAGTAGGATTTTTGGTTTCCCTCAGCAAAGGATTTAAGGGCCAGCTGGTGTTAGCAGCTTTCATTGACGCGGCAGTGCACAGCAGCAGCAGAGACCCCGCTCCTTGCCGAGCAGGGCTACCCCATAGGCAGTGTGCCCAGAGTAGCAGCTCAGAGACAGGTCTGCAGTCGTAATTCTATTTACTTTCAAGTATATGCAAATTAGGGGACAGATGATGCAGATATTTTAAGAACTAGAATGGTAATTTTTGGGTTGTCTCTGTTGCCATGGAAAGGTAACTCCAGGTGTTGCCACGGCAATGGTAAACTGACATGGCACACGGGTGGGCGTATCTCATGGAGAGGCACTCCCACCCCATCCCTGTTTCAGCTAGTCCTCAATTTGGTCCGGTATCTGAGCCCCACCTCCCGAGTCGAGTGAGCCCCCACCCTGACCCATTTCCCTCTCAGAGATTAGTTTGTTTGTTGTTGTTTTTTTTGAAACAGAGTCTCGCTCTGTTGCCCACGTTGGAGTGCAGTGGTGTGATCTTGGCTCACTGCAAGCTCCACCTCCCGGGTTCATTCCATTCTCCTGCCTCAGCCTCCTGAGTAGCTGGGACTACAGGCACCCGCCACCATGCCGTCTAATGTTTTGTATTTGTAGTAGAGACAGGGTTTCACCGTGTTAGCCAGGATGGTCTTGATCTGCTGACCTCATGATCTGCCCGCCTCAGCCTGCCAAAGTGCTGGGATTACAGGCGTGATCCACTGCGCCCGGCCTGAGATTAGTTGTCTTTTTGTTTTTTTTACGTTAAGAGGGGCTGTAGAAGGGCAGAAGTCTGTCTCAGTGAGCCCTGACAGAGTTCCTTCTAACCCTGGTCATGGCCCTTGCCCTGCTAGCCTTGTTTTCTCTGTAAGAGGGGGATAATGGCCCGGGCACGGTGGCCCACGCCTGTAATCCCAGCACTTTGGGAGGCTGAGATGGGCGGATCGCCTGAGGTCAGGAGACCAGCCTGGCCAGCATGGTGAAACTCTGTCTCTACTAAAAAAATACAAAAGTTAGCCAGGCGTGGTGGCGGGCACCTGTAATCCCAGCTATTTGGGAAGCTGACGCAGGGGAATCGCTTGAACCTGGGAGGCAGAGGTTGCAGCGAGCTGAGATTGCAGCATTGCACTCCAGCCTGGGCAACAAGAGTGAAACTCCGTCTCAATAAAAAGAAAAGAGGAGGATAAAGGGAACTCAGGACTGTGTATAGTCCTCCCTGATGGGCAAGGCCTTCTGTACTCCATGTCTGTTGGACACAGTGGGCTTCTGATGAGAACATGGGACATTGGAAAGAAATGAAAGCGTGTCTGTGAGAGCCCTGTATAAACTGAAGTGTACACCTCACAGCACAAGCGAATTACGACTATCAAAGTGGGGACAGGCCTCCTTAGACCCCCGCTACGGCTGGGCTACCAGACCTGGAAGTAACATCTATTCTCTCCTCCAGGGAGACCCTCCTATCCTCCCCTGACAGCCCATGGCTGACCAGGGACCAGAATCTCAGCCTCTGACCCTGCCCCTTCTCTCCTGCCCTAGTCCTGGGTCCCCCAGCGCTCACAGCACTGCCATCCTCGGCCACAAGACAGGACTGGGCTTGGCACACAGATCCATCCGGTAAAGAGCTCAGCCCTCCAGGCGGGAATGTTAGGGGCACGGTGGGTGCGGCTGGGAACTGGGAAGAATGTTCTGGATCCACAGGCGGGGGCCCTGGCTAACAGGCCAGGGCTTTGGCCAGATGGTGCAGAGGTGGGTGAGAGAATTATGAGCAGACAGAGCAAGGATGATGAAACTCAGAGCTCTGAAAACCTCAGCGGGGTGGGAGGAGGCAGTAAGAGATTTCTTCAAAGCACAGAAGTAAAATTTGGGATGTGGGTGGTGGCTCACTCCTGTAATCCCAGCACTTTGGGAAACAGGCGGGAGGATCGGTTGAGGTCAGCTGAAGACCATCCTGGGCAACGCAGCTAGACCCTGTCTCTAAATATATGTATATATATTTAAATTGCCAGGCATAGTGGCTCACGCCTGTAATCCCAGCACTCTGGGAGGCTGAAGCAGGTGGATCACTTGAGGTTGGAGTTTGAGACCAGCCTGGCCAACATGGTGAAATCCCATCTCTACTACAAATACAAAAATTAAAAAGAAATAAATAAAAATACAAAAATTAGCCGGGCGCCTGTAATCCCAGATACTTGGAAGGCTGAGGCAGGAGAATCGCTTGAGCCTGGCAGGCGGAGGTTGCAGAGAGCCCAGATTGCACCACTGCACTGCAGTTTGGGCGACATAGCGAGACTCTGTATCAAAATAAATAAATAAATAAATAAATAAATAAATAAAACTAGCTGGGCATCGTGGCTTGTGCCAGTCCTAGCACTTTGGAAAACCGAGGCAGGAGGATCGCTTGAGGCCGGGAGTTCTAGGCTGCAGTGAGCTATGACTGCATCACTGCACTCCAGCCTGGGCGACAGAGCAAGACCCTGTCTCGAAGTTCATTTTTTTTTTTCCCCAATGGGACGATGCTGAGATTGGGAATGAGAGACCTTACGAGGGGGTCGATTGAGATGAAGGTTGAATCAAGGTTAGCAGTGCAGTTGAAATTAGGATATGAACTATCCCTGGACCTGAAGTTAGGGTAATACATAGAATTAGCTTTCGGTTAATTCAACCAAGTTTCCCCGAGATCCCAACGCGCGCCAGACAACGCGGTGACTTCTGGGGTTGCAGCTGAGTTGGGGTACGGGTGTGGTAGGGTTGGGGGGTCTTGGTAGGCGTCCCCGTGCCCTGCTGCAGGACAGAAGGCCTCCTCGTTCTCTGCGAACGCTCTAGATGCCCTGTCTCCGCAGCTACAGGAGTTGGCCCCCAGCCTTCCCGGGAGACGGCACTGCTCACCACCGCCGCCTGGGCCGCGGGGAAGAAAAGTAAGTGGCGGTGCCCGGGGTCTGCGGGGGGTGGGGGAGGGTAGGGCTGGGGCTATGCCCGGGAGCCGGCAGCCCCAGCCCAGCCTCTCTAGCCGCGAGCCTATGCACCCCGCAGGCGGGCGGCTGCGGCTGGTGGGCGGCCCGGGCCCGTGCCGCGGCCGCGTGGAGGTGCTGCACGCCGGGGGTTGGGGCACCGTGTGCGACGATGACTGGGACTTTGCGGACGCGCGCGTGGCCTGCCGTGAGGCGGGCTGCGGGCCCGCGCTGGGCGCCACGGGCCTGGGCCACTTCGGCTACGGCCGCGGCCCCGTGCTGCTGGACAACGTGGGCTGCGCCGGCACCGAGGCCCGCCTGAGTGACTGCTTCCACCTGGGCTGGGGCCAGCACAACTGCGGCCACCACGAGGACGCGGGCGCGCTCTGCGCAGGTGAGGCCTCCCGCGGGGCCGCGCACTGCGGCGTGGGAGGGGCGGGGCGGGGCCGGGCGCGGCCTGGGCGGGGCCACGCGTGAGGCCTCTCTGCGGCACTGCTGCCCGGGGAGCATGCGCACTCCGCAAAGGGGAGCCGCCCCGCCGTCCGTGCGCCCTGCGGCTGCGCGGCGGGGCGGGGCCGGAACGGAGAGCCTGCTGCAGTGGAAAATGGGGCGGGGCCTGGGGAGGGCCGCGTGGTGCAGCGGTGAGGGGCGGTGTCCGAAGGTCAGGGCTAAGGCCGATCCCTGTTCGAGAAAGGCATCAAGTCCGTAAAGGGCAGGGCCGTTTGCTCCCGGCTAAACCTAGACCCAGCAAAACTCTATTAAGCAGAGTGGATCACCCTTACCAGAGCTAGCGTGTGACCTTTGGGCGGAATCAATGGAAAGGGGTGTTTGCAGTTTGGCAGAACATTGTGAAATTCATTGATTGTTGTGGGAATTGATGTCTTCGCCCTCATTTGGTGCCCCAGGGCTAGTAGGCCCTACTTCCCATAGTTTTGGCCACAAAAGGTTCTGCTTTGGGGCCCAGGTTTGGAGAGGCACAACCCCTATTTCTTCTTTTTTTTTTTTTAATCTTTTGAGACAGAGTCTTGCTCTGTCACCCAGACTGGGGTGCAGTGGCATGATCATAGTTCACTGCAGCCTTAAACTCCTGGGCTCACGAAATCCTGCCCTGCTCAACCTCCAGAGTAGCTGGGACTACAAGGGGCATGCCGCCGTGCCTGGGTAATTTTTGTATTTTTTATAGAGATGAGGTCTCGCTGTTTTGCCTAGGCTACTCTCGAACTCCTGGTCTCAAGCGATCCTCTCACCTTGACTTTTTTTTTTTTTCCCGAGACAGAGTCTCAGTCTGTCACCCAGGCTGAAGTGCAGTGGCTCACTGCAACCTCCACCTCCCAGGTTCAAGCGATTCTCCTGCCTCAGCCTCCCGAGTAGCTGGGACTACAGGCGCATGCCACCATGTCTGGCTAATTTTTGTAGTTTTAATAGAGACAGGGTTTCACCATGTTGGCCAGCTGGTCTACGAACTCCTGACCTCAGGTGATCCACCTGCCTCGGCCTCCCAAAGTGCTGGGATTATAGGCGTGAGCCACCATGACCAGCCTTACCTTGACCTCTTAAAGTGCTGGGATTACAGGTGTGAGCCACTGCCCCCACCCAGTGACACAACTCCCATTTCTGATCAAGGGGAGCAGTTCTTCAGGAACCTGTGAAGTCCTTTTTGTCCCTAGGACAGGCTTTCCTGGGGCGAGCAGGAGGGAACCTGGCCCTAAGGAACATGCTCCCCATTGTGACAGCCACCTCTTTATCTCTGTCCTTCCTGAACCAGGCCCAGAGGAGCTGGGACTGCAAGTCCAGCAGGACGGTTCTGAGACCACGCGGGTGCCCACTCCTCGGCCCAGAGACGGTAGGTGCCTATAATCCCCTGAAAGTGGGTGGAGGCATGAGGGTCTGAAGGACATGGATTGGGGGAGGTCACAGCCTGGGTTATAAAGCTCAGCAGATTAACACCAGGACCTGGAAGTCTTGTCCTTTTGGTTGGTCTCAGGCCTCCTTTGTGGGAATATGGTATCCAGAAAGAAGGAGGTGAGCTTTAAACTAGAGAAATCTGGAGATTCCTAGAGGTGAGATCAGAATGAGGGGATAAGGATCCTGTCCTGAGCAGAGCAATGAAAAAATTCAGAATGTAGTTCTGGGAGCCCAGGGGGTTGGGGGAGACCATGGAGACCATGATGACCTCCAGGGGACACGATAGGATGTAATCACAATCTCCAAACAACCGGCCTGGGGCTAGGGTACTGGGATTACGAGCAGAGGACCAGGGAGAGAGCAGACATAAAGCACCCAGCACACGTCACGGATCACTCAAAAATGTTTGCACGCTTTCTCCCAGTCCTGAGACTCTGGATCTGGACTAATGCTCATCTTACTTATTTATTTGTTATATTATTTTTTTGAGATGAAATCTTGCTCTTTCACCTAAGCAGGAGTGCAATGGTACAACCCCCACCTCCCAGGTTCAAGTGATTCTCGTGCCTCAGCCTCCCCACTAGGTGGGATTATAGGCATGTGGCACCACACCCAGCTAATTTTGTTTGTGTGTATTTTTAGTACAGACAGGGTTTCACCATGTTGGCCAGGCTGGTCTCTAACTCCTGACCTCAAGTGATCTTCCAGCCTTGGGCTCCCAAAGTGGTGTGATTACAGGCATGAGCTTTTGCATCTGGCCCCATCTTATTTATGTTTGAGACAGTCTTGCTCTGTCATCCAGGCTGGAATTCAGTGGCACAATCATGGCTACTGCAGCCTTGACCTCCTGGCCTCAAGCGATCCTCCTGCTTCAGCCTCCCAAGTACCTGGGACTACAAGGCACACACCACCACCACCACACCCAGCTAATTTTTATTTTTTTTGCTTTGTTTTGTTTTGTTTTTAGAGACAGGGTCTTGCTATGTTGCCCAGACTGCTGTCCAGCTCCTGGGCACAAGCAGTCCTCCCTCCTCAGCCTCCCAAAGTGCTGGGATTGCAGGCATGAGCCACCGCACCCAGTGCCAATTTTTTTTTTTTTTTTTTTTTTTTGAGACCGAGTCTCGCTCTGTCGCCCAGGCTGGAGTGCAGTAGCGTGATCTCAGCTCACTGCAAGCTCCGCCTCCCAGGTTCACACCATTCTCCTGCCTCAGCCTCCCACGTAGCTGGGACTACAGGCGCCCGCCACCACACCCAGCTACTTTTTTGTATTTTTAGTAGAGACGGGATTTCACCATGTTAGCCAGGATGGTCTTGATCTCCTGACCTTGTGATCCGCCCACCTCGGCTTCCCAAAGTGCTGGGATTACAGGTGTGAGCCACGGTGCCCAGCCAGTGCCAATCTTACTTTAATTTAATGTGTCTGCCTTCACCTAGTGGCTCCTAGGACAGTGCTCAGAGTGTCTCAGACCTCTCTTTACTCCCAACCTGGCCTAGCTTGGGAGTGGTCCGGCATGGACCAGCCCCTTCCAACCCAGCCCTTGTCCCCCCACAGGGCATCTACGTCTGGTCAACGGAGCCCACCGATGTGAGGGGCGTGTAGAGCTCTACCTAGGGCAACGGTGGGGCACTGTCTGTGATGACGCTTGGGACCTGCGGGCAGCCGGTGTCCTGTGCCGCCAGCTGGGCTGTGGCCAGGCCCTCGCAGCCCCTGGTGAGGCTCACTTTGGCCCAGGCCGAGGCCCCATTCTCCTGGACAATGTCAAGTGCCATGGGGAAGAGAGTGCCCTGCTGCTCTGCTCTCACATCCGCTGGGATGCCCACAACTGTGACCACAGTGAGGATGCCGGTGTCCTGTGCCAGCCTTCATGACCCAGCCCGCTCTGCACACCACCTCTTCTTCCGGGAGCTGTGATCTGCCCTCCCTCCTCCAGGAAGCCCTCCTCTTGTGACGACTACAGCTCACTTTGCCCCTTCTTCCCTTGCCTGGGAGAGAGCCTACCCAGACAGTGCAGTCCTGCGTGGGGGAGCCTGGCTGTACCCCCATCCACTTACTGCGTGACCTCAGCCTGTCATCGACTATTGTGAGCCCAGTTCAGTGAAAGCTCCTGTGGTTTTGCTCAGCCAAAACCAAAACGAGGGGAAGAGAAATGATTCCTAACTCTTCTCTTTGGTGGGGCTCTTTTTATAGCACCAGCCCCTGCCTTCCTTGCCCTAGATCCAGGAAGCTCAGGGGCTCTTTAAATGGGGTATCTCCTCTTCCCCCAATCCATCTTGGGATCCCCAAGAAGAGGGAAGGCAGGAGGGGCCTACATCTCTTACCTTGGGCCCTCAGGGGCTGCAGAGGAACCTGGGTCCCTGCCCAGCCCTGTTCCGCGAGGGCCTGGACTCACTCAGATGGTGCTCGGCTGGACAAGGGGACTGGGGGAGGGGCCAAAGCAGGGACAGTGGCCCCTCCCTGCAGCTGGCAGCATCTCTGATTTATGCCATCCCCACCACAGAGCCTCCACTTTGCGGGAGCAAAGAACCCTGGGGGCCTGTAGCCACCCGTTCATAGGTGCCAAGTCAATAAAGCATTGTCCCCCATCTCTTGTAACGGAAGTCACTGTCTGAGCACAAATGTATTCTCTGTGGCAGCAGGAGAGACTCTGGGCAGGACTCTCGGGAGGAAACAGGGTTCGGGATGGAGGACGGTTCAAGAGCATCATCCGAGAGCTCTCGGCAGGTCCATCGCATCCTGGAAATGCTGAGTCATGGTGTCAGGCCTCCATGGCCCCTAGGGAGTCCCTTAACCCAACTCCTCTCTCCTTTCACATGTATAGAAATCAACGTCCAGCAAAAGGAAGCAGCTTGCTCAAGGCCACATAGCAAGGCATTGGAGTCGCCAGAGGAGAGAAGAATTTTTTTTTTTTTTTTTTTTTTAAGACGGAATCTCACTCTGTTGCCCTGATAAGTGCAGTGGCACAAACTCAGCTCACTGAAACCTTCGCCTCCTGGTTTCAAGTGATTCTCCTGCCTCAGCCTCCTGAGTAGCTGGGACTATAGGGATGCGCTACCACACCTGGCTAATTTTTGTATTTTTCGTAGTGACTGGGTTTCACCATGTTGGCCAGGCTGGTTTCGAACTCCTAACCTTAGGTGATCTGCCTGCCTTGGCCTCCCAAAGGGCTGGGATTACAGGTGTGAGCCACTGCACCTGGACTTTTTCTTTTTCTCTTTATTTTTTAAGAGACTGAGTCTTATTCTGTCACCCAGGCTGGAGTGCAGTGGTCTTCATAACTCACTGCAACCTTGAACTCCTGGATGCAAGCAATCCTCCCACCTCAGGCTCCCAAGTAGCTAGGACCACAGGCGCATGCTACTATGCCCAGCTGTTTTAAGATTTTTCTTGTAGAGATGGGATCTTTGTTACCCAGGCTGGTCTCAAACTTCTGGCCTAAAGAGATCCTCCTGCCTTGGCCTTTCAAAGCACTGCGATTAGAGGTGTGAGCCACTGTGCCCAGCTGAGAAAAAATTCTCTTTCTTCGGTTTTGTTTTGTTTTTTGTTTCTTGAGACAGAGTTTTGCTCTTGTTGCCCAGGCTGGAATGCAATGGCACAGTCTCAACTCACCGCAACCTCCGCCTCCCGGGTTCAAGCGATTCTTCTGCCTCAGTCTCCTGAGTAGCTGGGATTACAGGCATGCGCCACCATGCCGGCTAATTTTGTATTTTTAGTAGAGAAGAGGTTTCTCCATGATGGTCAAGCTGGTTTCGAACTCCCGACCTCAGGTGATCTGCCCACCTTGGCCTCCCTAAGTGCTAGGATTACAGGTGTGAGCCACTGTACCCGGCCTTTTTTTTTTTTTTTTTTTTTTTTTTTTTAAAGACAGGGTCTCACTTTGTTGTCTAGGCTGGACTACAGTTACATGATACCATGTTGGTTCACTGCAACCTCTGCCCAGGTTCAAGCGATCCTTCTACCTCAGCCTCCCAAGCAGCTGGGACTGCAGGTGCATGCCACCACACCCGGCTAATTTTTGCTTTTTTTTTTTTTTTTTTGAGATGCAGTTTCACTCTTGTTGCCCAGGCTGGAGTGCAATGGCATGATCTCAGCTCACTGCAACCTCTGCCTCCCAGGTTCAGAGCGATTCTCCTGCCTCAACCTCGCAAGTAGCTGGGATTACAGGCGCCCACGACCATGCCCGGCTAATTTTTTGTATTGTATTACAGACGGGATTTCACCATGTTGGCCAGGCTGGTCTCAAACTCCTGACCTTAGATGATCCACCTGCCTCGGCCTCCCAAAGTGCTAGGATTACAGGCATGAGCCACCTCACCCGGCCAATTTTTGCCTTTTTTGTAGAGACACAGTCTTACTATGTTTCCTGGCTGGTCTTGAATCCCTAGTTTCAAGCGATCGACTGGCCTGGACCCACCAAAGTGCTGGGATTACAGATATTAGCCGTCATGCCCAATCCCTTCTTTTGCTTTGAGACAGTTTTGCTCTGTCAGTCAGGCTGAAGTGCAGTGGTGCAATCATGATTCACTGCAGCCTCGACTTCCCAGGCTCAAGTAAGCCTCCCACTTCAGCCTCCCGAGTAGCTGGGACTATAGGTGTGTGCCATGACACCCTGATTTTTTTTTAAGTTTTTTTTGCAGAGAGGGGGTCTCACTATGTTGCCTAGGCCAGTCTCAAATTCCTGGCCTCAAACAATCCTCCCACGTCTGCCTCCCAGAGTGCTGGGATGGCAGGCCTGAGCCACTTTGCTTGATCTCTCATCTCCCTTTGTTGACTCTATGTCTGCCTCCTCCATCTTTTAAGGCCTCTTGTGATTATATTAGGCCCACCTGGGTAATCCCGGATCATCCTCCATCCTGAGATCCTTAATTTAATCACATCTGCAAAATCCCTTTAGCTGCATAAAAGAACATATGCACAAACTCCAAGGATTAGGGTATGGGAATATTTAGGGGCCAGTATTCTGCCTCCAACAGGCTCCAAATTGGGGTCATGGCTCTCAGCCAGGGAGTGAGGTGGATGCTTTGGCTCCAAACTCCATCGGCTTCTGGCAGTCATGGCTTTGTCTCCATTTGTCAGGGAGTTCTCTGAGCTGTGTCATTGGAGGATGAGACCTGGAGAAATGTTTCTTGTTTTGTTTTTTGCAAGACAAGAGTCTTGCTTTGTCACGAGGCTGGAGTGCAGTGACGCAATCTCAGCTCACTGCAACCTCCACCTCCCAGGTTTGAGTGATTCTCCTGCCTCAGCCTCCCAAGTAGCTGGGACTACGGGCACGCACCACCATACCTGGCTAATTTTTTGTATTTTTAGTAGAGATAGGGTTTTGCCATGTTGGCCAGGCTGGTCTCGAACTCCTGGCCTCAAGTGATCCGCCTGCCTCGGCCTCCCAAAGTGCTGGGATTACAGGCATCAGCCAAGCCACTGAACCCAGCCGTTTTTTTAAAAAAAATAGAGGCAGGGTCTTGCTATGTTGCCCAGGCTGGACTTGAACTCTAGGGCTCGAGCAATCCTCCTGCCTCAGCCTCCTGAGTAGCTGGGACCACAGATGGGCACCAGCACACCCGGCCAAGCCAACTGTTATTTAACTTGGTGTCAGCTTTCATTTTCTCCCGATGATCTTCACGGACACCCCCTGTTGGTATGAACTGGGAGCCCTCATCCCACTCTGTACCTCCCTAGTAACCACACTCACCCTTGCACGAAACTGCTGCCTAGGCCGGGTGCAGTGGCTCACACCTGTAATCCCAGCATTTTGGGAGGCCGAGGCGGGCGGATCGTCTAAGGTTGGGACTTGGAGACCAGCCTGGCCAACATGGTGAAACTCTGTCTCTATGAAAAATACAAAAATTAGCCCGGCGTGGTAGCAGGCACCTGTAATCCCAGCTACTTGGGAGGCTGAGGCAAGAGAATTGCTTAACCCGGGAGGCAGAGGTTACAATGAGCTGAGATTGTGCCACTGCACTCCAGCCTGGGCAACAAAGCGAGACTCCGTCTCAAAAAAAACAAAAAACAAAAAACAAAAACAAAACAAAACAAAACTACTCCCTGGACTGTATGCTGCACTAGCCCAGTGGAATGCTGAGGGCTAGGGCTGTGTCTGTTGTGCCTAACTTTGTGCACATGTAGCACACACAGTGGAGGCTCAAATAATATTTGCCAAGTAAGGCTGGGAGCAGTGGCTCACACTTGTAATCCCAGCACTTTGGGAGGCCAAGGCAGGCAGATCACGAGCTCAGGAGTTCAAGACCAGCCTGGTTAACCTGGTGAAACCCCGTCTCTACTAAAAATACAAAAATTAGCCGAGTGTGGTGGCACGGGCTACTCCAGAGGCTCAGGTAGGAGAATTGCTTGAACCCGGGAGGCGGAGGTTACAGTGAGTCAAGATGGCACCACTGAACTCCAGCTCTGGGCGACAGAGCAAGACTCCATCTCAGAAAAAGAAAAAAAAAATATTGCCAAGTGAATACAGCACATGCACAAATATTTATGAAGCCCTGTGTACTAGGCCAAGTACCATGCTGACCTCTGGAGCTCCAGAGCAAGAAGAGGCCTATACCAGGTTCCTGTTTGCCCGACACAGAGATGACCTTCAAGAGGAGCAGAGAGCCAGATGCGGTGGCTCACTGTATTCCCAGAAGAACCCTCCTGTCTCTACAAACAATTTAGCCGGGGAGGCCGAGGCTTGGGAGGTTGGAGTGGGAGGTTCACCTCCAGGCGGATCACGAGGTCAGGAGATCGAGACCATCCTGGCTAACACCGTGAAACCCCGTCTCTACTAAAAAATACAAAAAACTAGCTGGGCGAGGTGGCGGGCGCCTGTAGTCCCAGGTACTTGGGAGGCTGAGGCAGGAGAATGGCGTAAACCCGGGAGGCGGAGCTTGCAGTGAGCTGAGATCCAGCCACTGCACTCCAGCCTGGGCGACAAAGCGAGACTCCGTCTCAAAAAATAAATAAATAAATAAAATGGTGTAGTATTTGCATATAACCTACACACCATCCTCCTGCATACTTTAACATCTCTAGATTGCTTATAATACCTCATATGATATAAATGCCAGGTAAATAGTTATTATACTGTTTAGCTTTTGTTTGTTTTTTTGAGAGGGAATCTTGCTCTGTCACCCAGGCTGGAGTGCAGTAGCACGATCTCACCTCACTACAACCTCCGACTCCTGGGTTCAAGGGATTTTCCTGCCTCAGCCTCCCGAGTAGCTGGGATTACAGGCCCACGCCACCATATCCAGCTAATTTCTTATATTTTTGGCAGAGACGAGGTTTCACCCCATTGGCCAGGCTGGTCTCCAACTCCTGACCTCAAGTGATCTGTCTGCCTCGACCTCCCGATATTTGTATATTTTTTATTATATTGTTATTTTTATTGTTTTAAAAATATTTTCCATCCACAGTTGGTTGAATTCATGAATGTGGAACCCATGGATACAGAAAACCAAATGCGTATTCACAGGGGTGTGCAGCCATCACCACTGTCTAATTTTAGAACATTTTCTTTTTTTTTTTTTTTTTTTTTTTTTTGAGAGGGAGTTTCACTCTGTCACCCAAATTGGAGTACAGTGGTGTGATCTCGGCTCACTGCAACCTCCGCCTCCCAGGTTCAAGCAATTCTTCTGCCTCAGCCTCCCGAGTAGCTGGGATTACAGGCACTTGCCACCATGCCCAACTAAGTTTTGTATTTTTCATAGAGACTAGGTTTCACCATGTTGGTCAGGCTGGTCTCGAACTTCTGACCTCAAGAGATCCTCTCGCTTCAGCCTCCCAAAGTGCTGGGATTATAGGCATGAGCCACCGCACCTGGCCTACTTCACTCCTTTTTATGGTGGAAGAATATTCCATCATATGGATTTACCACTTTTTGTTTACCCATTCATCTGCTGATGGACATTGAGCCATTCGTACCTTTTGACTCTTATGAATAATGCTGCTATGAACATTTGTATTCTAGCATCTATTTGATAACCTGTTTTCAGTTCTCTTGGGTGTATACCCAGGAGTAATGCTGTTTAACATTTTGAGAAACTATCAGTTTTCCACAGTGGTTTCATCATTTCACATTCCCACCAGCAGTGCACCAGGGTTCCAGTTTTTCCACATCCTCACCAACACTTGTTATTTTCATTTTTTTAAAAAAAATTCTTGGCTGGGTGTGGTGGCTCACGCCTATAATCGGAGCACTTTGAGAGGCCAAGGCAGGTAGATCACGAGCTCAGGAGTTCAAGACCAGCCTGGCCAACATGGTGAAACTCTGTCTCTACCAAAGATAGAAAAATTAGCCAGGCATGGTGGTACGCACCTGTAATCCCAGCTACTTGGAAGGTTGAGGCAGGAGAATCACTTGAACATGGGAGGCGGAGGTTGCAGTGAGCCGAGATCGGGCCATTGCACTCCAGCCTGGGTGACAGTGTGCCAGTGTGACACTCCGTCTCAGAAAAAAAAATTCTAGCTATTCTAGTGGGTATGAAGTGGTATCTCCTGTCTAGTGGGTATGAAGTGGTATCTCCTGGTTTTAGTTAGCACTCACATCTTTTTTTTCTTTTGAGACAGAGTCCTGTTCCGTCACCCAGGCTGTAGTGTAATGGTGTGATCTCAGTTCACTGCAACCTCTACCATCCTGATTCCAGCAATTCTCCTGCCTCAGCCTCCTGAGTAGCTGGGACTACAGACGCACGCCACAACGCTTGGCTAATTTTTATATTTTTAGTAGAGACGGTGTTTTGCCATGTTGGCCAGGCTGGTTTCGAACTCTTCACCTCAGGTGATCTGCCCACTTCGGCCTCCCAAAGGCTACCAGGTGTGAGCCACTGCGCCCAGCCTTCAGTTGCATCTTAATGACTAATTATGTTGAGAATCTTTTCATCTGCTTATTGGCCATTTATCTTCTTCTGATAAGCATCTATTCAGTCCTTTGCCCATTTTCCATTAGACTTTTGCTCATTTTTTAAAAATGCAGAACTGTCTAGCTATCCCAGTCTAGTGGCTATGAGACTCAGCCTTCAAAAATTGCCCTTTTTGATTTCCTAGGTCTCTCCTGCCTGGCAGAGTGGCTCACACCTGTAATCCCAACTCTTGTTTTTGGAGACAGAGTCTCTCTGTTGCCCATGCTGGAGTGCAGTGGCAGCGATCTCAGCTCACTGCAACCCTGCCTCCCGGGTTCAAGCCATTCTCCTGCCTCAGCCTCAAGTAGCTGGAACTACAGGCATGCGCTAACATGCCCGGCTAATTTTTGTATTTTCAGTAGAGACAGGGTTTCTCCATGTTGGCAAGGCTGGTCTTGAATTCCTGACCTCACATGATCGGCCCGCCTCAGCCTCCCAAAGGGCTGGAATTACAGGCGTCAGCCACCTGGTCCAAGTAATCCCAACTCTTTGGGAGGCCAAGGAAGGAGGACGGCTTGAGGCCAGGAATTTGAGACCAGTTTGGCAACATAATGAGAATCCATCACTACCAAATTTTTTAAAAAGTAGCCAGGACGTGGTGGCACGTGCCTATAATCCAAAATACTGGGGCGGCTGAGACAGAAGGATCACTTGAGCCTAGGAGTTCTAGGCTGCAGTGAGATGATGCGCGGGATCACACAGCTGAGATGTGCACTCTGAACAGTGGAATTCCAAAGCTCCATGCTCTCCCTATAACTCTTACTGCCTTATCTCCAAATCTCCAAGTGTTTATTGTTACCTCCTCTGTACAGAAGAGAAACTAAAGGCCAGGGAAGCCTGGGAGGTTTTCCTGGGTCACACGCAAAGGCCAGGGACCAGGTCTTGGGTCTCCCACCCCAGCCCACAGATCTCCCCGCCCCGATGGCATAGACACGGGGGACAGGGAAGGGCGCGGAGTGACTCGGCCTTTCCGGCCGGCCCAGTCGGGTCGCGCCTTCCTGCTGAGTCACGGCCTCCACGGGGAGCCGCTCGGGGCGGGGCTGGGGAGACAACGGGAAGCTGGAGTTCGCCCCGCGTGGGAACCGGAGCCCCACCCCTGGCCCCACGGTAGCCTCCTGATTGGAGAGCCTGCGACTGGCACAGCCTATTACAGCCAGCTGCAGAGTGCTGATGAGGCGGGGCCGAGGGCGTAGGCCACACCCCCTCCTCCTTCCCTAGAACCCGCCCATCGCGCCGCCCCTCTCGGGGCTTCTGGGGACATCCCGGGCCCAGCCACTGGATGGGCGGGGCTGGCTGGGCCCTGGGCACGGAGCCCTGCGGCCTACGCGGGCACAGGAAGGAAGGGACAGGAACGGCCTCCACAAGCCTGGCATGAAGGCGACCTTATTAGTCTATGTGGCCACTCGCAACTTACAAAGAGCGTTTATCTCCCCCCGAACCCTGCCCCCTCCCACCAAGGCTAGGCTGGGGTATTTACTCTTGTTTTCAGGGGTCTTTACCCTTGTAACCCAAAGAGGCCTGTTAAAATTGTAAAGCTGTGGGTCACACCTGTAACCCCAGCACTTTGGGAGGCCGAGGCGGGAGGATCACTTGAGCCAGGAGTTAGAGACCAACCTGGGCAATATAGTGAGACCCCTCCCCCGCCAATCTCTACAAAAAAATTTAAAAAGTTACTCAAGTTGGTGGCACGTGCCTGTAGTCCCAGCCACTCTGGAGGCTGAGGTGGGAGGATCACTTAAGCCTTGGAGGTCAACGCTACAGTGAGTTATGATGACAATGCTGTACTTCAGCCTGGGTGACAGAGTGAGACCCTGTCTTTAAAAAAAAAAAAATTATAAAACCAATTTTTAATAAAACCAGGATTGGAAAGGGAGGCGCTCCTGTACACTCACAGACATGTGCACTAGAGTGAGGGTTTAACAGGACCAGCTGCCTAGAGGCACCCCAGCAAAGGCATGAGAGTGCAGGGTCTCCAGAGTGCGCCCTGGGACTTTTTTATTTTTTTATTTTTTTGGACATGGAGCACACTCTGTTGTTCAGGCTGGAATGTAGTGGTGCAATCTTGGCTCACTGCAATCTCTGCCTTCTGGGTTCAAACGATTCTCTTGCCTCCCAAGTAGCTGGGACTACAAGCATGGGCCACCACACCCAGCTAATTTTTTGTATTACTAGTAGAGGTGGAGTTTCACCATGTTGGACAGGCTGGTCTCGAACTCCTGGCCTCAAGTGATCCCGCCCGGCCAGATTTGAATTCTTTTGGGGTTTTCTTTTAGATGAAGTCTTGCTCTGTCTCCCAGGCTGGAGTGCAATAGTGCGGTCTTGGCTCACTGCAACCTCTGCCTCTTGGGTTCAAGCAATTCTCCTGCCTCAGCCTCCCGAGTAACTGGGACCACAGGCGCATGCCACCACACTCGGCTAATTTTTTGTATTTTTAGTGGAGACGGGGTTTCACCATGTTAGCCAGGATGGTCTCAATCTCCTGACCTCGTGATCTGCCCGCCTCAGTCTCCCAAAGTGCTGGGATTGCAGGCGTGAGCCACTGCACCTGGCCAGATTTAAATTTTTAAAAGATCACTCTGGGTATCCTGTGGAGAAGAGATAGTAGGGAAACAGGGAATCCAGAGGCATTAGGGAGCAGGGAATCCAGTTTGGAGACTGCTGTGATAGTACAGGGAGAGAACTGGTTTGAACCTTGATGGGAGTGGTAGAGACAGTGAGAAGAAGATGAATTGTTGACCTGTCCAAAGTGGGCTGTTATGCTCAGGAGAATTAGAATACAGTTCCCTCCCTTAGACCCCATATGTTTATTTGTTCATTTATCCTCTCTTTTTTTTTTTCTTTTTTTTTAGAGACAGGGTCTTGCTCTGTCATCCAGGCTAGAGTGAAGTGGCGCAATTATAGCTCACTGCAGCCTCCAACTCCTGGGCTCAGGCAGTCCTCCTGCATCAGCCTCCTGAGCAGCTGGGACTACGGGCATGCATTACCATGCCTGGCTAATTATTTTCTCATTCATTCAACAAATATTTGAGCACCACTCTGGGTCAGAAATTATGTCTGGTCTGCCCGGGAGAGGGTCTGCTGCTGCATCCATTGAGGGCTTGGAAGAAAAAGGGTGATGTCTGCAAAGGGATTGCTGCAGACCTCACGGCAGCCCCACAACTGCACAATATTTGGACGTTGTCTTGGGGTGCCTGGTCTCATCTTCTTGCTGCCAGCCAGCCAGAGATTATTATGTTTTCTTGGCAGATGCAGAAACAGGATGCTCAGAGAAGGGACCAATCTGCTCAAGGTCACCCACCCTGAGCTAGAGGCAGCCTTGGAATCTGAGTATCTGGGCTCTCACCCTCTTCTCTTCCCCCTGCAGTCTGGCTGCCCACATTGGTTTGTTTCATGCTCAGAGAGTCCCTCCATCACTCTCAGGCAGGAGGGGAAGCTGCAGACAGAGGGATGCTTGCTCCCTGCCTCTCTGAGTCCAGCTCCGATCTCGAGATTGCTGTATTATTAGTAACAGCCCACGTCTGCGCAGTGCTTAACAGCCTCCAGTGAGCCAGGAGACTTTGCATGCAATATCTCATTTGATCCACCTGGCCAGCCACAACTGGGAAGTGAAAATTATTGTTCTCATTTTACAAGTGGGGAAACTGAGGCTCAAAAACGGTATGCATTCATTGAATTACATTGAGGTTCAAAGACACACAACAAATACATATCCACCAAATTCGGATCCCCTGCTGCTGTGGGATGCCAAAATGAACAGGATGTGGACTCTGCATGCAGGAGGAGACAGCCTAGTGGGATATAATTCATATACATTCCTAGGCCTTGTATGAGACCTCATGTGGGGGACATTGCAGGAGAAATGTTATGGACATCGGAGGCAGAAGAAAAGGTCCTGCCTAGTAGAAGTTCTGGGGCCAGGCGCGGTGGCTCAAGCCTGTAATCCCAGCACTTTGGGAGGCCGAGATGGGCAGATCACGAGGTCAGGAGATCGAGACCATCCTGGCTGACACGGTGAAACCCCGTCTCTACTAAAAAATACAAAAAAATTAGCCGGGCGAGGTGGCGGGTGCCTGTAGTCCCAGCTACTCGGGAGGCTAAGGCAGGAGAATGGCGTAAACCCGGGAGGCAGAGCTTGCAGTGAGCTGAGATCCGGCCACTGCACTCCAGCCTGGGCGACAGAGCGAGACTCCGTCTCAAAATAAATAAATAAATAAATAAATAAATAAATAAATAAATAAATAAAGAAGTTCTAGGAAGCCTTCTGGAAGAGCAAGCATTTAGCTGGGATTGAAGGACCTGGATTTGGGTAGCTGGGGAAGGGGATATGGGCTCCTTCCATACCTTCTCCCAGCATCCTGTATCCTAGGCTTCTTCTGTTGGTGTGTCTCTGTCTCTTTTTTTTTTTTTTTTTTTTTTTTTTTTTTTTTTGAGATGGAGTCTCGCTTTATCGCAGTGGCATGATCTCGGCTCACTGTAACCTCTGCCTCCCAGGTTCAAGAGATTCTCCTGTCTCAGCCTCCTGAGTAGCTGGGACTACAGGCGCGCGCCACTGCACCCAGCTAATTTTTGTATTTTCAGTAGAGACAGGATTTCACCATTTTGGCCAGGCTGGTCTCATACTCCTCGCCTCAAGTGATCTGCCCACCTCGACCTCCCAAAGTGCTGGGATTACAGGCGTGAGCCACCGCATCCGGCCCAATGTGTCATTATTTTATGCACCTAATAGGCACTCAACCTTTTTTTTTTTTTGAGACTGAGTCTCACTCTGTTGCCCAAGCTGGAGTGCAGTGGCGTGGGGACAAGGGGGTGATAGACAGGAGCCATTAATTGGTGGGATCTTTGAAAATTATGCAGCCCTGGGAGTTGGGATCACAACCTATTCTCACCACTCACCACCCTCAGCTTGGCTAGATTTTGAAACTATTGAAACCATCCCCAAAGGATGCTGGGTGCAGGAGGCATATATTAACTCTAAGTTCTTGTTGGACCTGAAGGATACCCTTATACCCTAGTCTCACCCAGGTCCCCATCTCTATGGGGCAGGTGAAGACTTGCTCTGAATCACTGAGGACTGGGGAAGTTGTTTCTTTTTTTTTTTTTTTGAGATGGTGTCTTGCTCTGTCGCCAGGCTGGAGTGCAGTGGCACCATCTCAGCTCACTGCAACCTCTGCCTCCTGGGTTTAAGCGAGACGCCTGCCTCAGCCTCCCGACTAGCTGGGACTACAGGTGTGCGCCACCAGGCCTAGCTAATTTTTGTATTTTTAGTGGAGATGGGTTTTCACCGTATCGGCCAGGATGGTCTCAATCTCTTGACCTTGTGATCCACCCACCTCGGCCTCCCAGAGTGCTGGGATTATAGGTGTGAGCCACTACACCCGGCCGGTTGTTCCGATTTTACAGATGAGAATGAAGACTGCAAGACGTGGGCTGGGCGCAATGACTCATGCCTGTAATTGCAGCACTCTGGGAGGCCAAGGTGGTAGGATTTCTTGAGCCCAGGAGTTTGAGACCAGCCGGGCAACACAGGGAGACCCCTGCTCCTCATCCATCTCCTGTCCCAGAAAGTAAAAATAAACAAACAAACAAACAAATAAATAAAATAAGTGGGCCTAGCTACTAGGGAGGCCAGGGCAGGAGGATCCCTTGAGCCCAGGAGGTTGAGGCTGCAGAGAGCTATGATGCCTTCCAGCCTAGGCAACAGAGCAAGACTCTGTCTCCAAAAAAACAAAACCAAAAAGACTGCAAGGATCTCAGTGGCTGCCAAACATCACAGCTAGAATTGGAGTCCATGCTTCCGACGCAGCCCTATCCTACGACCTCATCCTCCCCCGGAGGAAGCCCTTCAGGGGCCTGCCTCAGTCTGTGTGTGGGGAAACAGGGTCACCCCGCTGGGCTTTCTGCAGCAGTTTGTCCAGATGGAAGAGACGCCCCAGCTGCCTGGCCTGGTGGCCTCCACCTTCCCCGAGCAGCCGTCCCTCTTGCACGGATTGGGTCCATCCCAGCAGCTTCCGGGATGAGTCTCGGGCACCTGGATAGGCATTCAGCGTCTTCTTTCCCTGTCTCCATCTCTGGCAGTCTGTCTTCCTGTCTGTCCCTCTGTCGGATCCTCATCTCTCTCTGGGGCTGTGTTTCCACCATGGTGTGTCTGTTTCTCTGTCATTACCCTTTTCTCATCTCTGTTATTATTATATGTTTTGTCTACCTCAAGGTTTCCTCCCTGATCTTTCTCCTATCCCAGGAATGGCCTCAGGATTTCCAGCCCCTTAGGAATCACAGTGGCCCCTGCTCTTCCTGGTCCCTCTCCTCCACTGCCTCCATGAGCCAGTGGATAAAAAAAATTACAGACCAGCCACCGTGGCTCACACCTTTAATCCCAGCACTTTGGGAGGTCGAGGAGGGCGGATCACTTGAGGCCAGGAGTTCGAGATCAGCCTGGCCAACATGGCAAAACCCCGTCTCTACTAAAAATACAAATATTAGCCGGGTGTGGTGGCGGGCACCTGTAGTCCCAGCTACTCAGGAGGCTGAGGCAGGAGAATCGCTTGAACCCGGGAGGGGGAGGTTGCAGTGAGCCGAGATCGCACCACTGTACTTCAGCCTGGAGGACAGAGTGAGACTGTGTCTAAAAAAATAAAAATAAAAAAAATCCCATTGTCATGCTCCAATCTATTCAAGCCCTTGGCTTCCTCTTCCCTCATTATGAAGCCCAAGAGTCCCACACTATCCCCATCTTACAGAGCTGGACGCATTGCCCAGATATCAGGTTTACCGAATGAAATGAGAGCATGTCCGGCCTCTGTCCCAGGCAGAATGGAAAGGTGTGGAAGCCCAAGGCCCCGGCTGCCCCACCCGTCATGCTGCCCCTTCCAGACGCCTTGGGCAAACCCCTTTCCTCAAAGCTCAGGTTCCGCAGCTCCATAAGCTGTCCCTTTGCCCAAACCACCTGGTCCTAGGTGGGATTCCTGAAACCTTTGGTCTCTGATTGTAGTTTTCCTCCTTCCCCGGACCCTGCCTCATCCTGGGGAATTCCTGCATCCACAGCACACGGCATCTTCCATCTGAGCGTGTCAGGGTGAACCTTCTCAAACCTGGGCTTCAGCCCGCATCCATATCAGCCCCCCATGACCCATGACCCATGACCCAGGGGTTTATGTGGATCTTGAGGGACGTCCCAGAACCAGGACATTCCACTCTCCACTCTCCCTGTTTTTTTTTTTTTTTTTTTTTTTTTTTTTTTGAGACGGAGTCTCACTCTGTTGCCAGGCTGGAGTGCAGTGGCGTGATCTCGGCTCAATGCAACCTCTGCCTCCTGGGTTCAAGCAATTCCCTGGCCTCAGCCTTCCTAGCAGCTGGGACTACAGGTGTGTGCCACCATTCCCAGCTAATTTTTGTATTTTTAGTACAGACCAGATTTCACCATGTTGGCCAGGATGGTCTCAATCTCTTGACCTCGTGATCCGCCTGCCTTGGGCTCCCAAAGTGCTGGAATTACATACATGAGCCACCGTGCCCAGTCACTCCACTCTCTTGACGCTCTGGCACCTCTACTCCATTGTCACCCTCTACCTATTCTTCAGGGTCCTCCAGGCCTCCAGCCCCTGACTGCCTCCTTCTTTCCTTTCTCCACCTTGGCTAATATGAGCACTCACTTCTTTGATATATTGAACTCCCTACCCGCCGATCTCATGGCCACTGCTTGCTGTGGGTGGTCTGACCTCGGCTTTCTCAGCTCCTGGCCCAGGCTGCTGAGGGTCCTGGAGAAAACTACAGATGCAGGGCCCTCAGTGCCTGGTCTCCAGGCCCAGCTGGTATCCTAACAGCCGGTCCTTCCCCAGCGTGCTCCCCCACCCTTTCCGGAGGCTCCTGGAAACCTTCAGCCTGTTCTCCAGCCTCTTCCCATCCTCCTCCATGACTCAGCAGATGACTTCAGAAAAACACTTCTCAGAGAAACAGGTTCCCAGGGACCTGCTTGCTCTCTGCTCAGAAATCGATTCTCTTGCCTTCCACTTCAGTGGAACCTCCCTGAGTGCTCCAGACCTCCCCGTTTCCAGTTATCCACATGTCCCTCCCACCTCCACCCCTAACCCTCCAGCCTCACTCTCTCTAGGCTCCTGCGTTTAAACCATCCCAGGCATTTCCCGGCCTAATATAGTCTTCCTATTGCCCACAGCCACCAGCAATATCAGCTCCTCCCTTCTTCATCTGACCATTAATTTACTGTTCAAAACAGTTGTCTCCAAATCTTTTTTCCTTTTTTTTCCTTACGAGATTGGGTCTTGCTCTGTCACCCAGGCTGGAGTGCAGTGGTGCAATCACAGCTCACTGCAGCCTCCAACTCCCAGGCTCGAGCAATCCCCCTGCCTTAGCCTCCCGAGCAGCAGGGATTACAAGTGTGGCTCACCACACTCGGCTAATGTTTTGAATTTTTTATTTTATACAGACGGGGTCTCACTCTGTTGCCCAGGCTGGTCTCCAACTCCTGGACTCAAGAAATCTTCCCACCTTGGCCTCCTGTAGTGTTTAGATTATAATTGTCAGCCACTGTGCCCAGCCAGGACTCCAAATCTTTTTTTTTTTTTTTTTTTTTTTTTTTGAGATGGAGGCAGAGTTTGCAGTGAGCCCAGATCGCGCCGCTGCACTCCAGCCTGGGCAACAGAGCAAGATTCTGTCTCGAAAAAAGAAAAGAAAAGAAAAGAAAAGAAGGTCAACAGCTAGTCCGTCTTCAGGTTTTGCTTCTCAGGACCTTTTATCTTACCATCCCCCAGTCCCAGAACCTAGAAAATCCCCATGATGCCATCGCACCCTCTTTATGTATGTATGTATGCATTTTCTCTTTCTATGAAATGGGGTCTTAGTATGTTGCCCAGGCTGGTCTTGAACTCCCAAGCTCAAGCAATCCTCCTGCCTCAGCTTCCCAAATACCCGCGACTACAGGCACATGCCACTGTGCATGGCTTATTGAGCACTTAATTTTTTTTTTTTTTTTTTTTTGGAGATGGAGTCTAGCTCTGTCACCCAGGTTGGAGTGCAGTGGTACAATCTTGGCTCACTGCAACCTTCTCCTCCCGGGTTCAAGCGATTCTCCTGCCTCAGCCTCCTGAGTAACTGGGATTACAGGCGCACACCACCACACTTGGCTAATTTTTGTTTCTTTTTTTTGAGATGGAGTTTTACTCTTGTTACCCAGGCTGGAGTGCAATGACACGATCTCGGCTCACTGCAACCTCTACCTCTTAGGTTCAGGCGATTCTCCTGCCTCAGACTCACGAATAGCTGGAATTACAGGCATGTATCACCACACTCGGTTAATTTTGTATTTTTAGTAGAGAAAGGGTTTCTCCATGTTAGTCAGGCTGGTCTCATCCACCCACCTTGGCCTCCCAAAGTGCTGGGATGACAGGCGTGAGCCACCGTACCAGGCCCATTTGTGTGTGTGTGTGTGTGTGTGTGTGTGTGTATATATATATATATACATACATATATATATATATATATATATATTTTTTTTTTTTTTTTGAGACGGAATCTTGTTCTGTCGCCCAGGCTGGAGTGCAGTGGTGCAATCTCGGCTCACTGCAAGCTCTGCCTCCTGGGTTCACGCCATTCTCCTGCCTCAGTCTCCTGAGTAGCTGGGACTGCAGGCACCTGCCACCACGCCTGGCTAATTGTTTGTATTTTTAGTAGAGATGGGGTTTCATCGTGTTAGCCAGGATGGTCTCCATCTCCTGACCTCATGATCTGCCCGCTTTGGCCTCCCAAAGTGCTGGGATTACAGGCGTGAGTCACCGCGCCCGGCCCATTTTTGTATTTTTTTTTTTTTTTAGTAGAGATGGGGTTTCACCATGTTGGCCAGGCTGGTCTTGAACTCCTGACCTCAAGTAATCCATCTGACTCAGCCTCCCAAAGTGCTGGGATTACAGGCGTGAGCCACTGTCATCAGGCACTTCTGATCTGCACAAGATAGCTGGAGTTCAGATAACTTTGGCAAAGGCAAGAAAATGTAAAGGTTTTCATATTAATTCAAGTGGCTTGTTTTGGGCTGATGGATCACTGGTTCCTCATTTAACAAAGGAAAGACAAAGATCCACAGAAGAGAAGTGATTGCTTTAAGGTTATTTAGCAAGTCATTGTTGGAACCAGGCCTCTAGGGTTCTATTTGCTGTCCTGGCTCCTGAATCCAGCATGGATGGCCACAGTTTTGGGCAGTCCACCTGGCAACTGCCCTCCCTCCAACTTTGCCAGTGGGGCCTTGACTCTGACTCTTGCAGAGACCACACTCCTTCTCATTCCCATGATGGGGCAGGTCATTTGCTTCTTCCCTCTGTCCCCTCCCTCACCTACCTACCTTCCTCTGCATCCTCTGATAGACAGGGTTAGAAATAAATCCAGCTGGCCAAGCGCAGTGGCTCACACCTGTAATCCCAGCGCTTTGGGAGGCCGGGGCGGGTGGATCACCTGAGGTCAAGAGTTCGAGACCAGCCTGGCCAACATGGTGAAACCCTGTCTCTACTAAAAATACAAAATTAGCTGGGCATGTTGGTGGGCGCCCGTAATCCCAGCTACTCAGGAGGCTGAGGCAGGAGAATAGCTTGAACCTGAGAGGTGGAGGTTGCAGTGAGCCAAGATTGTGTCTCCGCACTCCAGCCTGGGCGACAGAGATTCCGTATGGAAAAAAAAAAAAAAAAAAAGATGTCACTCCATTCTCTGTCTCAAAAAAAAAAAAAAAAAAAAAAAAAAAAGAAGAAGAAGAAGAAGAAGAGAAAAGAAAAAGAGGCCGGGCGCGGTGGCTCACGCCTGTAATCCCAGCACTTTGGGAGGCCGAGACGGGCGGATCACGAGGTCAGGAGTTCGAGACCATCCTGGCTAACACGGTGAAACCCCGTCTCTACTAAAAAATACAAAAAACTAGCCGGGCGAGGTGGTGGGCGCCTGTAGTCCCGGCTACTCGGGAGGCTGAGGCAGGAGAATGGCGTAAAAACCCGGGAGGCGGAGCTTGCAGTGAGCTGAGATCCAGCCACTGCACTCCACCCTGGGCGACATAGCGAGACTCCGTCTCAAAAAAAAAAAAAAAAAAAGAAAAGAAAAAGAAGAAATTCCCTCCACTGAGCTGGTGCTTCTGGATGGTAGGATAGGGAACAGGAAACACAAGAGCCAAGTTTACAACCCAGCGACTCCACTGACTGGCTGTGGGACGTGGACAGATTACTTCATATCCTACTGTCCAGTGGGGTCTGGGGGCACGCATTTGCTCCCCTGTTTCTTCTTACTTATTGGCCTTTCCCCACCATCTGAGTGTTAGGGACCGAGGCAGGGACAGGGGAGGATAGAGCATTAATTACAGAGCCTAAAACAGCCTTTTTTTTTTTTTTTTTTTTTTTGAGACTTAGTCTCACTCTGTCGCCCAGGCAGGTGTGCAGTGGCATGATCTCAGCTCACTGAAATCTCCGTCTCCTAGGTTCAAGTGATTCTCCTGCCCCAGCCTCCCAAATAGCTGGGACTACAGGCGTGCACCACCACACCCAGTTAATTTTTGTATTTTTAGTAGAGACAGGGTTTCTACATGTTGGCCACAATGGTCTCGATCTCTTGACCTTGTGATCCACCCGCCTCAGCCTCCCAAAGTGTTGGGATTACAGGCATGAGCCATTGTGCCTGGCCCCAAGGCAGCCTTTTATGTAGACCACTCCTAGGTTGAGGGTGCTAGCCCTGGGGCTGGAGGCCAAACCTTCACTTGTCCTAAGGTGCTCTTTGGCCTTATGTAATGCTCTGGGCTCATATTTCTCAAAGCAGGTGGTGTCAAGAGCCTAGCACCCCATGTCGTGGCCATCGATGTTGTTGGTCATCTTTCCATTTCCATCGCACAACAGGCATTATGGATGGAGAGAAGCACTTGGTGAAAACCTACTCTCCACTCCTGGAGAGTGTCCAATGTGGGGACAAAAGGGCTTGACATATTCTGGTGTCATGATTGATCAATTGATTTATTGATGTGGAGTCTCTATCTGGCGCCCAGACTGGAGTGCAGTGGTGCAATCTCAGCTCACTGCAACCTTCGCCTCCCTGGTTCAAGAGATTCTCCTGCCTCAGCCTCCCAAGTAGCTGGGACTATAGGTGCGTGCCACCATGCCTAGCTAATTTTTGTGTCTGGTGTCATCGTTAAGAGCTGCTGGGCTGGGCGTGGT
Organism: Macaca thibetana thibetana; assembly: GCF_024542745.1. Lineage (NCBI taxonomy): Eukaryota > Metazoa > Chordata > Mammalia > Primates > Cercopithecidae > Macaca > Macaca thibetana. Next base: position 138,501,663 of record NC_065580.1, on the reverse strand, counting down.
GGCTCATGCCTGTAATCCCAGCATTTTGGGAGGCCGAGGCGGGCAGATCACGAGGTCGGGAGATCGAGACTCTCCTGGCCAACATGGTGAAACCCCATCTCTACTAAAAATGCAAAAATTACCTCGGCATGGTGGTGCGTGCTTGTAGTCCCCAGCTACTCGGGAGGCTAAGGCAGGAGAATTGCTTGAATCCGAGAGGTGGAGGTTACAGTGAGCTGAGATTGGGCCACTGCACTCCAGTCTGGCAACAGAATGAAACTCTGTCTCAAAAAAAAAAAAAAAAAGGAAAAAAAAAAAAGCTGCTGGAAGCTGGGAGTGGAGGCTCATGCCTTTAATCCCAGCACTTTGGGAGGCCAAGGTGGGGAGGATCACTTGAGGCCAGGAGTTTGCAACCAGTCTAGGCAACATAGCGAGATCCTCATTCCTACACAAAACAGGTTAACTGGTCATGGTGGCGCCTGTAGTCCCAGCTACTTAGGAGGCTGAGGTGGGAGGATCACTTGAGCCCAGGAGTTAGAGGCTGCAGTGAGCTATGATCCTACCACTGCACTTAAGCCTGGACAACATAGTCAGATCTCACCTCTACTACAAGTTAAAAAATTTTTTTTTTAATTTAAAAAGCTGTTAGGGAGAAGGAAAGTTACCCTTTTTGTTTTCTTTCTTTTTTTTTTTTTTTTGATGGAGCCTTGCTCTGTCACCCAGGCTGGAGTGGAGTGGCATGATCTCAGCTCACTGCAACCTCTGCCTCCCCAGCTCAAGCCATCCTCCAAACCATGTTCCCAGGCAGGTCTTGAACTCCTGAGCTCAAGCAATCCTCCCACCTTGGCCTCCCAAAGTGCTGGGATTACAGGCATGAGCCACCGTGCCCGGCCCGTATTTTTTTTTCTTTTAATCCCAGAGGGTAGAATAAGAAAGCACGGGCAGAAGGTTCTGGGCATGTGAGAGCTGTCTCACAGTGGAAAGGTGACCTCGGGGAATGGTAAATTGCCTGTGGCTGGAGGTGTGCTAGGAAGGGCTGAGAACAAGGAGATGGAGAGCTGTATACAAGATTTCTATCCTGGACAAACTAGAGTCCCACTGCAGTTCTTTCCAACTTAACAATCCCAAACTCCAGGAAGACAGGAAGGGCACCTGGCTGGCTCTGAAACCTAGAAGGCACTGCAGGGTCCACACCCCTGAGTCATCTTGACTGTGCTGGAAGCTGGAGGTGGAGATGGTGCCTTTTTGCCCCTGCCTGTCCCCAGGCTCAGAGCAAGGAGTTGGGGATGAATGTCTGTGCCTACTTCCTGCCCTGGTGCAGCCTGGGCTCCTGTCTGCCTGCTGCGTCAGCACTGGCGTTCCTATTACATGACCAAGTGGGATTTGCACTCTGGAAGCATTAGTGCTGGGCAGACTTGGCAGAACGGCCAATACCAGAAAATGCCAGCTCCTGCACCCCTTCCAGCCAGCTCCCGGGACCCCTCCTGGCTGTTTCCCTTCCTTTTCAGGCAACCCAGGCTGGCCTCCTTCAGACCACTGGTGGTGCATAAACCCTCCAGAGAGATTTGAAAACATACAGATCCTCAGACCTCTCAGCACTGGAGAATGATCCACTATGTCTAGGTGGGGTCTGGGGCCTATTCTAGATCAGCTTCCTCAGAGTGTTGGGGGACTGTGATGCACAGCTAGGCTGAGAACCAGTGCTCAGCATCACCCATGAGCAGTGGTCTCTGTCCCCTGACTCCCCCGCCATTGCTGGACAGCTCCAGCTGATGGAGAAATCACTTCCTTGAACTGAGCTGAAATTGATGGGCTCTCTCCACTTGGAGTCCTCTAAAAACACAAAAACAGCCATCAGTGGTGGCTCACACTGGTAATCCTAGTACTTTGGGAGGCTGAGGTGGGAGGATTGTTTGAGGTCAGGAGTTTGAGACCAGCCTAAGCAACACAGCGAGACATTGTCTCAAAAAAAAAAAAAAAAATCAAAATATTAGTTGGGTGTGGTGGTGCACACGTGTAGTCCCAGCTACTTGGGAGGCTGAGGTGGGAGGATCGCCTGAACTTGGGAGGTTGAGGGCTGCAGTGAGCCAGGATCACACCATTGCACTCCAGCCTGAGTGACAAAGGGAGACCCTGTGTCAATACACACACATACGCATACACAGACACACACACACACGAAAAACCACAGGCTGCCACCATCCCCGTCACTGTGGGTCCCCCACAAGTCATTTGTCCTCTGTTGGTATTCCAAGTACCAAAACACTCCAGATTCTTCTATGAAGTCGAAGAATACTGCTGTTCATTTCACAGTTCGATTCAAAGGGCACGGTACAGTTTTCTCTTTAACATTCAGTTGGAGAACCCAAGCTCTGGATTGGTAAAGTACTTGGCCTAAGTTCACACAGCTGGGTTTCAGGAGAAGATTGCAGCCCAGGCTCTTCTCCCTCTTGAGAATACTTGTCTCTTTGAGACAGTGGCCCATTTTTTTCATGGTGACACACATTCCCTTGGTGGGATACATTTTTTTTGTTTTTTTAGACAGAGTCTCGCTCTGCCTCCCAGGCTGGAGTATAGCAGCGTGATCTTGGCTCACAGCAACCTTTGCCTCCCGGGTTCCAGCAATTCTCCAACCTCAGCCTCCCCAAGTAGCTGGGATTACAGACGTGTACCACCATTCCTGGCTAATTTTTGTATTTTTAGTAGAGACAGGGTTTCGTCATGTTGGCCAGGATGGTCTTGAACGCCTGGCTTCAAGTGATCCATCCGCCTTGGCCTCCCAAAGTGCTGGGATTACAGGCATGAGGCACTGCACCTTGCCTCCTTTAAAAAAATTATTTTTTATCTTTTTATTTTTTGAGATAGCGTCTCACTGTGTTGCCCAGACTGGAGTGCAGTGGCGCCGTCATAGCTCACTGCAGCCTCCAACTCCTGGGGTCATGTGATCCTCCCACCTCAGCTTCCCAAAGTGCTGGGGTTATGGGGTTACAGGTGTGAGTCACAATGCCTGGCCTGATTCCCTTCTTAAAGCAGAGAGTCTCTTTCATTGAACACAACTTCGCTGAGCACCTGCTCCATGCTAGGCTTGGAGATCAGAGATGGCTCAGATTGAGTCCATGTCTTTGAGGAATATGACCTCAGAGAAGACAGACTCATATACATCTGAGTGCAATATGGTGGTCTAGGCTCTTCTCTAGAGAACATGGCAGGAGAGCCCATGGGGACCGAGGAGAGAGTGGTTAGTTCAACTCAGTGTCTGAGTGAAGATGAGGAGGTATGGGTCTAATGGGGGTGGGCACAGAAGGAGTTTTCAGCACAAGGAACAGCTTTTGAAAAAGCCCAGACTGGGCCAGGCGCAGTGGCTCATGCCTGTAATCCCAGCACTTTAGGAGGCCAAGGCGGGCGGATCACCTGAGGTCGGAAGTTCGAGACCAGCCTGACCAACATGGAGAAACCCTATCTCTACTAAAAATACAAAATTAGCTGGGCGTGGTGGCACATGACTATAGTCCCTTCTATTCAGGAGACTGAGGCAAGAGAATCACTTGAACCTGTGAGGTAGAGGTTACGGTGAGCTGAGATTGTGCCATTGCATTCCAGCCTGGGCAACAAGAGTGAAACTCCGTCTCAAAAAAAAAAAAAAAAAAAAAAAAAAAAAAAAGAAAGAAAGAAAGAAAAGAAAAGAAAAAGCCCAGGCTGCCCAGGTATGATGACTCATATCTATAATTCCAGCACTTTGGGAGGTCGAGGCAGGAGGATTGCTTGGGCCCAGGAATTTGGGACCTGCTTGGACAACTAAACATAGACCCTATCTCTACAAAAAAACAAGTAGACATTTTTTTCTACCAGGTGTGGTGGTGTGAGCCTGTATTCCCAACTGCTCTGAAGGCTAAGGTGGGAGGATCATCTGAGCCTAGGAGGTCAAGGCTGCGGTGAGCTATGATGGCACCACTGCAGTCCAGCCTGGGCGATAGAGCGTGACCCTGTCTCAGAAGAAAAAAAAAAGATATTTTGGATCTTTCACTGGAGAGAATGGAAAGACACTGAGACGGGGCCATTAGTTGAAAAGCTGTTGCTGTAAACTGGAAGATCTTAAGAAGCATCCAGCTGGTTCCTCTATTTTATAGATGCACAATCTGAGACCCAGAGAGGCAAAGTGATTTGCCCAAGGTCACCCAGCAAGATTAATGGCAAAGTTAGGGCTTCAACCTGTGGGTCCTGCCTCCCGGGCTCATGCCTCCTCCACAGGCCTGAGATCCTCAGAAGGAGAGGCAGGCTGTAGAGATTTCCTGTCATTCTTTGCCCCTGCTGCAGGACAGCCTGCTAAGGCAGTGACGGGGAAGTGTTCCCAAAGGACAGGGCGGGGAGCATTGCTGCTTGGTTTCAGAAGATGCTGCTGCTGCTGCCTCTGCACTAATCAGGGAGCTTTCCAGTCGCAGGAGGAAGCCAGAAGCCAGGGGATGGGGCTGCAGGGATTTATGACTGCACAGAAATAGCAGGACAATCATGTCCCTGGCTGGCCTGCGTGTCCACCAACCCAGCCGGAGAGGATGCATTTAAAATGTCATGTCCTCCAGCACTGGAGAAGGGGATGGAGGGTGTCCTTCGGTCAGGTTAGTCACTCCTTTCCTGAGCAGATGCCAAGGAGGGTAGATCCTGGACAGGAAACGGTGCCTTTGCTGCTAAGAGTCTAGGAGGTCTGCCTGGGTTTGAATTCAGGCTCTGTTAGCTGAGACACAGAGAGGCTGTGTGACTTTTGGCTGATCACACAGCCTCTCTGTGTCTCCGCTTCCTTGTCTTAAAAAACAGGGATGAGGCTGGGCGTAGTGGCTCACACCTGTAATCCCAGCACTTTGGGAAGCCGAGGTAGGTGGATCAGCTGAGGTCAGGAGTTCGAGATCAGCCTGGCCAACATGGTGAAACCCTGTCTCTACTAAAAGTACAAAAATAAGCCAGGCATGGTGGTGTGCACCTGTAATCCCAGCTACTCAGGAAGCTGAGGCAGAAAAATCACTTGAACCCTGGGAGGCAGAGGTTACAGTGAGCCAGAATCATGCCACTGCACTCCAGCCTGGGTGACAGAGCAAGACTCCACCTAAAAAAACCCAGAGATGATTCTGAGCTTTTCCACCCTAGGGCCTCAACTGTCTCCCAGGTCTGCAGGCACAGATTTCCCAGACTCCCTATTTCCACAGCTAAAGAATGCCAGTAGTGGCCAGGCACGGTGGCTCACATCTGTAATCCCAGCACTTTAGGAGGCCGAGGCAGGTGAATCACTTGAGGTCAGGAGTTCAAGACCAGCCTGGCCAATATGGTGAAACCCCGTCTCTACTAAAAATACAAAAATTAGCCAGGCTTGGTGGTGCATGCCTGTAATCCCAGCTCATCAGAAGGCTGAGGCAGAAGAATCACTTGAACCCGGGAGGCGGAGGTTGTGGTAAGCTGAGATCGCGCTATTGCACTCTAGCCTGGGCAACAGGAGCGAAACTCCGTCTCAAAAAAAAAAAAAAAAAAAAAAAAAAAAAAAAAAAAAAAAAAGAATGCCAGTAGCTTCCATTTCAGAAGAAGAACATGCTGAATCTAGAACTGTGACTCATCACAGCTGGGTGGGGCGCTTAGTGCTCCTTTAGTTTAATTTCACATTTTCAAGATGGGGAAATTAGACCCAGAGAAGGGACAGGTCTTGCGTGCAGAGCTAGGGGCCAGGCAGAAGCCAGAATGCTAGCTCTTAATGTCCTTGCTCCAGGTTTCTTTCTGCACCACCAGGCAGTGGAGGAGGAAGCCAGGATCTGAAGCCATTTGCTCTTTGTGATGTCGTCATGCCTCCGAAGCCGCCCTCTAAACAGCCAAGGACCTGTGGGCAGCTGCAGCTGGAAGCCTAGAGCCTTGCAAAATCAGAAGGGAAAGGAAGGCACGGCCAACTCTCCCCTGCACCATTGGAGGGGAGGCTCCGTGTGGAGGCTGCGGATGTCATTCCTGTTTGGCTGTGAAACATCGTTTTCTTTGCATCTGCTTTATTTTTCTTTTTCCCAAACAGATTTGGCCTGAGCTGTTTTTTTTTTTTTTTTTTTTTTTTTTTTTTCCCTTTGTGCATTAGACTGTTGGGGGAAGGAACTGAGGTGGAGAGGTCAGAAAGGTAGCCTGAAATGGGCCAGGAAGTTCCTGAGATTTCACATCTGGTCCTGAATCATGGACCCGTTTAAGGCACATGTGGGCAACCCAGGTTGGCAGTCAGGGCTCATTCCCACGGACTAGTGATGCCAGGGCCAGAGGAGCTCAGGCCTGCCCTGCAGGGAGGAAGAGAAAGGAAGAGGAATGACTTGGCGAACACTCATGCAAGAGACAGAAGGAAGTGGGAGGGTTTATTCAGCAGCAGGATCGCATTTTGCTGGGTGGTGTGGTAAGAGAAGAGGGTCCGGGCCAGATCTTATGTTGGAGGAGGGGGAGAAAACTATTTCTAGACTCTCTCCCCACTCAGTCCATCTCCTCCACCTCCTGCCAGTACAGTCTCCCCAAAGCACACTCCTTTCTTCCCTCATTCATTTCTTTCTTTCTGTTTTTTTTAATCATTATTTTCATTTTTTTTTTTTAATTTTTAGAGACAGGGTCTTGCTGTGTTGCCCAGGCTGGAGTACAGTGGTGTGATCACTGCTCACTGCAGCCTCCAACTCCTGGGTTCAAGCAATCTTCCTGCCTCATCCCCCCAAATAGCTGGAATGACCATGCCCAGCTAATGTTTAAATTTTGTTTTGTAGAAATGAGGTATTGCTATGTTGCCCAGGCTAGTCTCGAACTCTTGGCCTCAAGTAATCTTCCTGCCTTGGCCTCCTGAGTAGCTAGGACTATAGCCACATTCATTTCTTGTTTTTTTTTTTTTTTTTCTTTCTTTCTTTTTTGAGACGTGGTCTCGCTCTGTCACCCAGGCTGGAGTGCAGTGGCACAATCTTGGCTCACTGCAACCTCCACCTCCTGGGTTCAAGCGATTCTCCTGCCTCAGCCTCCCGAGTAGCTGAGACTACAGGCACGCATCACCACACTTGGCTAATTTTTGTATTTTTAGTAGAGACAAGGTTTCGCCATGTTGGCCAGGCTGGTCTCAAACTCCTGACCTCAGGTGATGCGCCCACCTCGGCCTCCCAAAGTGCTAGGATTACAGGCGTGAGCCACTGCACCCGGCCATATTCATTTACTTATTTCCTATGCTCTCTCCATGTATTTATCATGTGTCAGGTACTGTGCTAAGCACTGAGCAGCCAAGGTGATGATGAAGAAGACAAAACCTGAAGCTGATCATTTTCTGCCACTGTTAAAATCTTTTCACAGGCTTCCGATTAATTTTAGAATAAAAATTTAACTGCTGGGGCTGCCATTCAGTACCCCTCATGTTCTGGCCCGTGACTCTATCCCCAGCCCCTTACCCATCACCTAGACACCAGATACATCAGATTATTTGCCTATCAATAAATATTTCAGGGGAGCTGGGTGTGGTGGTACATGCCTGTAGTCCCTGCTACTCAGGAGGCTGAGGTGGGAGGATCACTTGAGCCCAGAAATTGGAGGCTACAGCGAGCTATGATTCTACCACTGTACTCCAGCCTGGGCTACACAGTGAGATCCCCACCTCTAAAAAATAAGTACTTAAATAAATAAATCAGGGAGGAACTTGCCTTTGAGTCTTGCTACCTGTGCCTCTGCCTGCTCTCAAATCCTACAATCCTTTAAAGGCTGGGTTGGAAATGTTACCAAACTCCCTGGAGAAGTTTTTCAGAACCTTATGCAGCCTGAAAGAAGTTATTTTTTAAACAAAATATTTACAGTGCTTCACACACGCTGAATTCCTTGAGGACAGGGGTCCTCCAGCATCTGGCATAGAGCCTGCAATATTCCCCCACGGAAACTCTTTCATTCCAGATTCTCATCCACACTTCATGTTTCCTATTTTATTTTTCACTTCTTATTGATTTTTTTGTTGTTATTTAGTTTTTATTTCATAGTCACAATCTTACCTCTGCAATTCAACCAGACATGGAAGGGAAGAGGAAAAACATGGGACCCAGGCTGGGCGCAGTGGCTCAAGCCTGTAATCCCAGCACTTTGGGAGGCCGAGATAGGCGGATCACGAGGTCAGGAGATCGAGACCATCCTGGCTAACACGGTGAAACCCCGTCTCTACTAAAAATTACCCAAAAAAAACTAGCCGGGCGAGGTGGCGGGCGCCTGTAGTACCAGCTACTCGGGAGGCTGAGGCAGGAGAATGGCGTAAACCCAGGAGGCGGAGCTTGCAGTGAGCCGAGATCCAGCCACTGCACTCCAGCCTGGGCAACAGAGCTAGACTCCATCTCAAAACAAACAAACAAACATGGGACCCAAATGGAACTGTAGCAAGAGCACAAAGACGATAGGATACTGGGAGCAAATGGGGTGGATAGGTGCTCTCCTGAGCTACTGAAGAAATGGTCTGGTGGTTAAGATAAAACACAAGTCAAATTTATTAGAGTTGTCCATAGTTAGCAATGGTGATTTTTTTTTTTTTTTTTTAAGGTGGAGTTTCGCTCTTGTCGCCCAGGCTGGAGTGCAATGGTGTGATCTCAGCTCACTGCAACCTCTGCCTCCCAGGTTCCAGTGATTCTCCTGCGTCAGCCTCCGGAGTAGCTGGGACTACAGGCACCTGCCACCACGCCCAGCTAATTTTTGTATTTTTAGTAGAGACGGAATTTCACCATGTTGGCCAGGCTGGTCTCAAACTCTGGACCTCAAGTGATCTGCCTGCCTCGGCCTCCCGAAGTGCTAGGATTACAGGCGTGAGCCACTGCACCCGGCCATAGCAATAGTGATCTTCTTGCTGGTCTTGCCATTCCTGGACCCAAAGCACTCCATGGCCTCCACAATACTCATGCTTGCTTTCACCTTGCCGAAGACCACCATGCTTGCCATCTAACCACTCAGTCTTGGCAGTGCAGATGAAAAACTGGGAAGCGTTTGTGTTGGGTCCAGCATCTGCCATGGGCAAGATGCCAGGATCTGTATGCTTCAGGATGAGGTTCTCGTCGTCGAATTTCTCCCCATAGATGGACTTGCCACCAGTGCCATTATGGTGTGTGAAGTCACCACCCTGACACATAATCCCTGGAATAATTCTGTGTAAGTAGGAACCCTTGCCGGGCGCGGTGGCTCACGCCTGTAATCCCAGCACTTTGGGAGGCTGAGGCGGAGGGATCATGAGGTCAGGAGTTCGACACCAGCCTGACTAATATGGTGAAACACCATCTCTACTAAAAATACAAAAATCAGCTGGGCGTGGTGGCGCATGCCTGTAATCCCAGGTACTCAAGAGGCTGAGGCAGGAGAATCGCTTGAACCCGGGAGGCAGAGGTTGCAGTGAGCCGAGATTGCTCCACTACACTCCAGCCTGGGCTACAGAGCGGGACTTCATCTCAAAAAAAAAAAAAAAAAAAAAAAAAAAGAAAGAGAGTAGTAGCAACCCTTATAATCAAATCCTTCCTCTCCAGTGCTCAGAAAATGAAAGTTTTCTGCTGTCTTTAGAATCTTGTCTGCTAACAGCTCTGATATGTTAACATGGCTTTATGGTTTACAGAGGTCACTTCTTGGCTTCTTGGTTTCCAGGCCCCTAACCTTGAAGGAGACGCAGCCCGAGGGCTTGACCATAATGTCAAAGAACACGATGAGATTGACCATGGCCAGCAGTAGAGTACTCCTGGCGGCAGCAGCGTCTGCAAAGCTCACTTTTTTTTTTTTTTAATATGGATTTTCGCTGTTGTTGCCCAGGCTGGAGTGCAATGGCACCATCTCAGCTCACTGCAACCCCCGTCTCCCAGGTTCAAGCAATTCTCCTGCCTCAGCCTCCCCAGTAGCTGGGATTACAGGCGCTCAGCTAATTTTTGTATTTTTAGTAGAGATGGGGTTTCACCACATTAGCCAGGCTGGTCTTGAACTCCCGACCTCAGATGATCCACCCGCTTCGGCCTCCCAAAGTGTTGGGATTACAGGTGTGAGTCACCAAGACCAGCCAAAGCTCATTTCCTTTTTTTTTTTTTTTTTTTTTTTTGAGATGGAGTCTCGCTCTGTCACCCATGCTGGAGTGCAGTGGCACGATCTCAGCTCACTGCAACCTCAAAGCTCATGTCTTATTGACTTCTAGCATACTGTACATATCTTGCCTATTTTCTTGGGAAGGGATTTTTTTCTGTTTTGTTCACTACTGTACCTTGTGGCTTAGAATAGGGCTTGGAACACAGTAGCTTCTCACAGATAATTGTTGAATACATAAAGTAAATAAAATGTGTAGTCAAAACTATGGGGCCTGCAGGCATGGTGGCTCACATCTGTAATCCCAGCACTTTGGGAGGCCGAGGCGTGAGGATCGCTCGAGCCCAGGAGTTCGAGACTAGCATGGGCAACAAAGCTAGACCCTCGTCTCTACAAAAAACAAAACAAAGCAAAAAAACCTATGCTATCTTTAAGCTACGTGGAATAATATGAACGAAAATATATCAGCGTGACCTCAGTAGGTACGTATGCCTAGGAGGGGAGAGAAGGGCTGGACAACTAAGCCCCAGACACAGCCCATTAAGGCGTGGAGTAGGCTCCTGGTAGCTGAACTGAATCTTTAGCACTCCACCCTGGAGAGGAAGAAGGGGTTCTCCAGGGTCAGCCAGCAGGCAGCTGCATCCTTTCTGGAAACCAACCAGTGTGGCCAGCCGGTATTTGTCGTTCGTCCTTGTTTTCACCTAGTCAGGCCCAAGAGCCTCAAGGTGGGGTGGGGGGTTAGTGGAAGCTCGTAGGGGGAGGAGGTGACAGTCCCCAGAGTCTGGCCCCTTAATTCAGCCATCCCGCGGGCAGGCACCACACTGAGAGTCTGGATCTACAAAGGACGCGCCTCCTGTCCTTCCCCCACCACGACCTGCTACGTGATCTCGGAAACAGGGTCTAGGACTGAGGCCCCTGCCCCCTCCTCTCGTAATTTCCCGGAGAATATGGGGCGGGGCGGTGAATCAGCACTCGCAGGGACTGATGCAGCCCTGATCCCCGCCAGGGGTCCCCAGCGGCCTCGGGATTCGAACCACCCCCCCCCAGTCCTCCTGCGCCTGCGCGCTACCTCCGCTGGGAGTTGTAGTCTTGACCGCCCCTTTGTCCTCGGTCTTCTCAACGCCTCAGCCCACGGCAGGTTACACTACAACTCCCAAGGGCCCATGCGTCGGAGGCCTGGCGGGGCGGGGGGCTGAAGGGAGAGGGATAAGGGGGCGTCTGGAGAAGCTGGGGTGAGGGAACTGAGGAGTGAAGTGAATAAAGGGGAGAGTGGGGGCGCAGTGGGAAAGGACGTGGTGCCTGGAAGACGCGCAGTGAGCCGAGTTGGGGAGCGGGGAGCTCTAGCCGCGGCCGGGCCCGGGCGGGGCCTGGGCGGGGCTTGCGGACGGGCGGGCGGGGCCTGCCTGCGTCATGCGGCGTGGGCGGGGCCGCAGGGGGTTGTCCGTCCGTGGCACGCACAGTAGCCGCAGCCGCCTCGCTCCCGGTCCCGCGGTCGCAGCTCCAGCCGCCTCCTCTGCGCAGCCGCCGCCTCAGCCGCTCGCTCCGTGGGTCGGTCCTCTCCGGCACTTGGGCTCCAATCGCGCCCTCCAAGCCCTTCACGCCACCCCAGTGTCCTCCTCCTTCTCCGGCCAGACCCAGCTCCGCGAAGATGGTGGACCGCGAGCAACTGGTGCAGAAAGCCCGGCTGGCCGAGCAGGCGGAGCGCTACGACGACATGGCCGCGGCCATGAAGAACGTGAGTGTCTCCTCCCCTCCCCCGCCGCTCCCTGCCCCTCCGAAGACGCGGTCCTTGGTGTGGAAGGCCCGGGGCTTCGTCGCCCTGTCGCGATGGTGGGGTGACCGCCCCGTCTCGCTCACTGAGGGGGGCCGGGGAGGGTCCCCAGAGCCGACGGGAACACTGGCTGTGACGCGGCCTCTCCTCGGCGTCCCCGGGGCCCCGCGGCGCGGCCTCTCTGGCCCGGCGCGGGCGCGTGGCGGGGCGGGGTCCCGCGGGGCTGGACTTGGGAGCGGGGTCTCCGGTCCCAGCGGCTCTAGGGGTACAGGGGACCCGAGCGGGGAGGCGTGCGCATCCTTTGTGCCCCACTTCCCCCCTCCTCCCAGCCCGGGCGTGGGGGCGGGGGACCGCATGGATGCGGTTCCTCTTTCTCTCCCTGGTGTCTGGGCGGCGCCTTTCCCATTCACTCAGCAGGTCTCCCGGTTTTCCACCTCCCCAGCCCCCCCAAAATCTTCCCCACTGTCTGTCCCGACAGATCCCTGTGAATCTTCCCAGAAACATTGTATAGGGTCTCTTGAAAACCTGAGCTCCGTGGCGCAAAATCGAAACCACCTTGCTCACGTTTTTCTTAACAAAAGGCTCTTCTTTCTCCATTCCCCCAAAGCAAGTCCTCCGGCTTTTAGGAAGGGGGAACGTTTGTCTCGCTAGCGTTTTCATTGATCGTTTTCAACATGTCATCTCCATTTTATTCCATAATGTTTTTGTATTGAAAAGGGTAGGTATTGCCTGTAAAATAAAAGGTGGTGAATGTAGCTGACTGGTTCGATCCGTGTGACATATGCCGTTTCTTTTTTGAATACAGGCACGCGTCTGTGAAATTCCTATAAGTTGGGGGAAAAAATATTCTGTCTGATCTGATAGTGCAAACAAAGCGGTGGTGAGAGGCAGTATCAAGTCATTCCAGAAGATTCTGCATTTGTCATATTGCAGAGAGCCTAGACTGGGTGGAGGCTGGGAGGAGTTATTTTAAAGGGGAAAAAGTCTTTTTAAAAATTTTTGGTCGTTAGATGCATCTGAGGCTTTTTTTTTTTTTTTTTTTTTTTTTTTTAAAGCGAGTACGTCTTCATGCTGATGAAAAGAGAATACTGATCTCCAGTTGTCGCATTTTGTCTGGGTTGCAGATTCCTCCCTGTATTGCACCATTTTGTCAGTAACACCACATTTATCTAATGGGCTGTCAACCAGTTTGATATTAGAGGAGGGGGAAGTATTGAACATTATGAAATGAAAGGTAGAAAATTAATGATTTCGGGCCCCCACTATCTTAATATTTAATTTCCTGCCTTATGTAACAAAGGTTTTTCAAATGCATCTCCATTGTGAAGTGGATGCTGGAGTGTACCTTGCATGTTACATCTTTTAAATGAAGCATTATTGATATTACAGATCAATTCCTGAATAACTTTACTGGTTCTCAAAAGAGGACAATGCTGATACCTTTACATTTAAACCAGGTATTTTAACAAAGAAATGTTTTTGTCTTATTAAAGAAGAGAACCGGTTCTGAAATTCGGAATACTGCTGTGGCCACAGTTGCTGTCTTACAAGGTTTTAATGCTCAAATGATGTAAGTTGCACTTCTAATGGGTATCAGTATTGGAAATATCTTCAGTTCGTGTTATTTAATTTAGACTCTTCTAATTTTTCCGTATTTCTAGTTCCACAGGAAAGCGAGTGACCTCGCACCTATATCTATAGCAACCAAGTGATGTCACACACAATGACACAGAGGCTGCAATGCACCTAAGGGCTGGTAGGGAGTGTGCAAATGGCATTTATCCAAGGTAATGCAGAAATTAGCCGATAAGCCAGGTGGAATCGAGCACTTCATATTCCACCAGATAAGAATTAGTCCAAAAAATAAGGATTTCATTTACCCTTAAACATGCAGATCCCTGACCTCTAGCTAGGCCTTGTTCACCCTATTGCTAGCTTTCTCACAAAAGTTTATAAGATGCTTTTTTTATATTTTTAAACATTCATCTCACTTATTTAAAATACTGGGCAATAATGGAATAAAAGTAGAAATTTTAAACGATAATATATTTTATGGAATGAAAGTAGAAATTTTAAACAAGAATATAGTTTACGATAATAGTGCAGAGATGAGATGTGTACTTGTGTTTATTTCAGATAATGAATTTGGCAGGTTTTAATAAAAACCTTAAAAAAATGATGACTTTCTACTGAGTCATTTTCAGTTACTGTTAGGGAATGAGAACCAGTTCCAAAACCTTTTAAATCGAGGTTTGGGAAGTTTGTTTTTTACTAGATTTGTGCTTCTGCTCCTTCACAGTATAGAGGAAAGAACAGTTCATAAAATAAAAACCTTTTTTCAACTCTGTTTCCTGTGACTTTAAGGAAATAGGCTCTGTCCCTCATTTTCCTCATCTATAAAATGGGACAGTACTTGAAAAAGTTGTGCGGATTCAATAAGAAATGTAGTAGGTGTTCCCAAATGGCAACTACCTAAGAAATTGTCTTCCTGTTTATAAAAGTCATCATGGAGAATTTGGAAACTGCAGAGAAAGAACCCAGTCTTACCACTCAAGTGAGCTCTCTTTTAAGGCCGAAATCATCCTGTTGATGGATTAAAATTTATTTGAGTTTAATGAAATTATCCTAGTGCTAACACTATTGGAATCTGTGCAGAATGATAGTTCTGTGTGGGCAACCAGGACAGAAATACTGTATTATCCAGTATTTTGAAAAGAAGGAAAGAGGAATGTTAGGTCTTTTAAGACACTTGTTTAGTCTTGTATTGAAGGAGATTGAATACCTAGATGTATCCTACGTATTAGACAATACTGTCTTGTCCTTTGACTTTTAATAGTCTCTTGAGAAGTTAATATTTTAAGTAGGCTACTGGTACTTGCCTCGGGGGGAGAAAAGGTTCAGGGCTACTAATTTTGTTGAAGTTACTGGGTTAAGCAGTTTAATTCAGTGAGGGGTGGTGGGGGCAAAGGTGGCAAAAGGCTATCGTAATTTTTCTAAATCTTCCTACTGGGATCAGTAGACTTTCAAATTCTTACTATCTTAAATATTCCATTCCCTAGCCACCCCCCCGCCCAGCTTTTCCAGGAGATCAATAGCCATTATCACTAATGGAGTAATGGTACCTCTGTAGACTCTTCAGAGGTGGAGTTCTGCCAACCATTATTCTGAGTCATGTGGCTTGAATTGTTCTCTTCTTGAGGGTGGAAAGAATACAGATCATACAGCTTGCTATTCATGTGTTAGCCTTCACAGTAACTGAAGCAGATATTACGTATTTTTCCGATTATTTTGGAAATCTCCTATGTGTCTTTTGAATTCTACTGAGATTCAACATGGCGCTAAATGTTCATCCTCATTGCAGTCCTGGATTAACTGCAGACCTTGGGTAGGAGTTCATCTGTTATATTCAGGGAAGCCTTATTTATTAAGCCACTCTCTGAATTATTGAAAAGAGTGGAGAAAACGTTGTGTTTTTATCGAGGTAGAAGTTGCATAACATAACTTTAACATAGTCACATCACATTTCAAATGTGCCGTTGAGTGGCATTGGGTACATTCAGTGTTTTGCAGCCATCACCTATGTTCAAGAAAGGAGAAAGTGGTTACTTTTTAAAAGTGATGCCGCTCTGGCCTACAGCTGGCTGGAATTCAGCACGCCATTACCGATTCAGGAATGTGTCGATAATGGAGTGCCCACAACAGCTCACAGCCAGCGATAATTGTCTATCCCTTTGTCTTCGTTTACAAGCCTCTGAACTGAAAAAAGGGAATTAGCTTTAGTTAAGTTTTGTACCGTATTCCCACTTAAAAAGTTATGGAACTTGAACACCGTATAATGTTCACCCAAATAAATAAGAACAATTTACTTGAAATCTGAGCAAATCATTACCTCTTTGGGGATTATGGAAATTTTGCTGGTGTTCTTGTGACTCGTTTTCAGCCCCAAGGCTGGCTTTATTATCAGTGATTTGCCGCCTGTGTGGTGGTGGTTTCCTAATGAGCAGGATGCAGGACTGAGACTGGGGAGCTCCTGCAGCTTGAGGCTGTCAACTGATGGGACACCAGCCCAAGACATTCAGTACATTGTGACTGTCAGCAGCTGGATGGGAAAAGTACCGTTACTTTTCCCTTCTTTGCCCACTGCTAAGATCACCGGTCCTAACCTTTTTTTTTTTTTTTTTTTTTTTGGAGAGAGTCTTGCTGTCACCCATGCTGGAGTGCAGTGGGCAGTGGTGTGATATCTGGGCTCACTGCAACCTCTGCCTCCCAAGTTAAAGTGATTCTCCTGCCTCAGCCTCCCAAGTAGCTGGGATTACAGGCACACATCAGTCACCACGGCCAGTTAATTTTTGTATTTTTAGTAGTGACAGGGTTTCATCATGTTGTCCAGGCTGGGCTCGAACTTCTGACCTCAGGATCTACCCACCTCGGCCTCCCAAAGTGCTGGGATTACAGGCATGCCCAGCCTCAAAAGGGAAATATCACTTTTAAATGATATAAAACATTACCTTCTCTTTGCCTTCTTTTTAGAGCTATTTAGGGTTTTACCAGATATTCCAGTCTATAATTATGTGTGTGTTTGATTGCTTGGTTTTGTTTGTTTTTTTGAGACAAGGTCTCAATCTGTCACCGAGGCTGGAGCATGGTTCACTGCAGCCTCCACCTCACAGGCTAAAGTGATCCTCCAGCTCCAGCCACGCAAGTAGTTGGGACTACAGGTGCATGCCACCACACCCGACTATTTTTTTGTATTTTTTTTTTTTTTTGTAGAGACGGGGTGTTGCCATGTTGTCCAGGCTGGTCTTGAGCTCCTGGACTAAAGCAATCTGCCCATCTTGGCCTCCCAAAGTGCTGGGATTACAGGTGTGAGCCACCACACCCAGCCCAGTCTATAATTATAAAGCAGCTAAATGTTGCCTTTCTACAAAGGCTACCAAATACCAGCTGCCTTCCGGCCTCTCTCAGAATCATTTTTCTGTATCTTCCCCAAATTCCATTTTAGGTGTCAGCTATTATTTTGCTTAACTACCAAGCCATGTTATTTTACTTAAAATTGTCATTTGTAGAAACCTTGAAAATTTTGATATTTTGCTAAATGAATTTATGAATTTGAGTGGTAGAAATTTAGTTACACGAAAACTGATTTTAAAAAATTCCCTGGGTTGGGCACGGTGGCTCACGCCTGTAATCCCAGCACTTTTGGGAGGCCGAGGCAGGCTGATTGTGAGGTCAGGAGTTCGAAACCAGCCTGACCAACATGGTGAAACTTGTCTCTACTAAAAATACAAAAAATGGGCTGGGCATGGTGGCGCTCACCTGTAATCCCAGCCACTTGGGAGGCTGAGGCTGGAGAATTACTTGAACCTGGGAGGCGGAGGTTGCAGGGAGTTGAGATTGCACCATTGCACTCCAGCCTGGGTGACGGAGCAAGACTCCATCTCGGAAAAAAAAAAAAAATTCCCAAAAGAAAGCTTTAATTTTAAGGTAAATAGTTATAAATAATTGGTTTGCTACCATGATTTTGTAGAAAAAATAAAAATTGTAAATCTTAAAAGACTATGTGCGTGAGTCTTTTCTTTCTGTTTAAAGAACTGGTGAAGTCTTAGTTAAATTGCTGCCAGCATTTCACTTGTTAAGTGTGTGTCCTACAGAAATAGATTTTTCTTTACTTGAGTTAAATACTACTAATATGTGCTGCATGGCATTAAGTTTTGGTTGTGGGCCGGATGCAGTGGCTCACGCCTGTAATCCCAGCACTTTGAGAGGTCAAGATGGGTTGATCTCTTGAGGTCAAGACCAGCCTAGTCAACATGGTGAAACCCCATCTCTTCTAAAAATACAAAAATTAGCTGGACATGGTGGTGTGTGCCTGTAATCCCAGCTACTCAGGAGGCTGAGATAGGAGAATCACTTGAACCCAGGAGGCAGAGGTTGCAGTGATCCGAGATCACACCAGTGCACTCCAGCCTGGGTGACGGTGCGAGACTCCATCTCCAAAAAAAAAAGTTTTGGTTGTGAATAGGAAAGAGAGTGTTCTTACATATATAGATTTTTTAACGTAACATTAAAACAATAAAATTATTCCAAATAAATTCTTGGGCTTCTTAACCTTTGGAAAGGTACCTGTCTTTGGAGAGATAAAGCCCATCTTGGTGAGTGGGACCCAGGCACCTAGCTTTCCTCTGAGCAGGGATGTCCGAGCTGGGAGTATGACAGTGACAGCAGTGGCCAGCTGAACATGTAATGACAGTAGCTGAAGAGGAGTCACTGATCCACCCCCAACCTGCCGCAAGCTGAGTATGAAGAGCAGCTGCCGTGGGCAGGGAAGTGAGGAATGGCTAAGGGAGTGAGGGGAAGGCTTTAAAAAGCCAGGTTTCTTTTGAAGCCATAGAGATGACTTACATTTCTTGAGCTGTCTGAAAGAAATTTCTCATGACTCTTAAGCTACCATGTTTTAAAAACCCAGATCTGGGAAACAAAATGCCTCTGGGGCTGGTTCTTTAAGAATGTAGAAATCAGCTTGACTTTTTGACTTTCTCTGTACAGACTCCTTTTGTAGCAATCTAACATGAAGCAGTGAGCATGTCTTTGCAGGGGAGGCGCAGCATAGTTAGTAACCCTGCAGGTAACCCCATACTCATTGGCAGTATGTTTTAATGTGAAGACCTGCCTGGCCTGGGTAGGCTATAGAGCAGTGGTCCCCAACCTTTTTGGCACCAGGGACCCGTTTCATGGAAGACAGTTTTTCCATGGACTGGTTGGGGGCGAGGGTTAGGGGGATGGTTTGGGGATGAATCAAGCACATTGCATTTATTGTGCACTTTATTATTGCTACATTGTGGTATGTAATGAAATAATTACACAACTCACCGTAATGTAGGAGCCTGAGCTTGTTCTACAATTAGAACAAGCTCAGGGAGCCCTGAGCTCGTTCTACAATTAGATGGTCCCATCTAGGGGTGATGGGAGACAGTGACAGATCATCAGGCATCAGATTATCATAAGGGGTGCGGCCTACGTCCCTCGCATGTGCGGTTCACAGTAGGGTTGGCACTCCTTTGAGAATCTAATGCCACCGCTGATGTGACAGGAGGCAGAGCTCAGGTAATTGGAGCAGTGGGGAGTGACAGACTTCCTGCTCTGCAGCCAGGTTGCTGACAGGCCACAGACCCGCTGGGGACCCCTGCTATAGAGAATAGATGTTATTATTTTCAAACCTTCCCATTGGGTCTTATATCTGTGTAATAGAGGTTAAGACTGGATGTTATTTTTCCTACTAGGTTGAAAAAAATGACCCTACCCAGAAAGGTAAGAAGAATGAACAGGAGAGGAGAATATGAGCGACAAAAAAGGGCCTTCCAAGGCAAGGAAAGGTAGCGGGGACAAGGGAGTAGGAAGGAATATTCTAGAGTATCTTGGATTTTGGAATGCCATGCCTGTTTAAGGGAGTCTGTAGTCTTTGGAAGGCTGTCAACAATGGGATTGACTACTGAAGACAAAAATGTTGGTGGCCTTTAGGATGCTAGAAATTTCAGGGGAAAATGACAAGAATCACCATAATGATTCACATGCAGGGATATTTCCATCGTGTCTTTTTCTGCAGTTTACATTCTTTTGCACCTTGCCTTTTTCACTTGACATCATTTCAATGATACTCTGTCGTTATTTTCAGTAGCTGAATAATCCTGTGGATATATCATAATTTGATTTTTTTTTTACTTAGTATTTAGGCTGTTTCCAAATTTACATTTGTAAATAATATTGATGAGGGTATAGATGGTCCCTGATTTCAGATGGTTTAACTTAATGATCTTATCTTTTCTTTTTTTTTTTTTTTCTTTTTTTGAGACAGTCTCGCTCTTTTGCTCAGGCTGGAGTGCAGTAGCGCAATCTCAGCTTACTACCACCCTGCCTCCTGAGTTCCAGCGATTCTCGAGCCTCAGCTTCCCAAGTAGCTCGGATTACAGGCACGTACCACCATGCCCGGCTAATTTTTGTATTTTTAGTATAAATGGGGTTTCCCCATGTTGGCCAGGCTGTCTCCAACTCCTGGCCTCAGGTGATCTGCCCGCCTTGGCCTCCCAGAGTGCTAGGGTTACAGGCATGAGCCACGGTGCCTGTCCTTAACCTGACGATTTTTCGACTTTACGATGGTGCAGAAGCAGTAGGCATTCAGTAAGCTCTTCCACTTAGGAGGGTCACGTCCCCATAAACGAGTTGTATGTCAGGGAGCATCTGGTATCTTTCAGGCACAATTTGTATGTTAAGACAGACCCAAGAGGGGAATTGCTGGAAAACCAGCTAAGAATAATGTTTAAGGTCCTCACTAGTACAGGGTATTCTTTCTTGAAAGTTTTGAAAAATTTGTTTGAATAGGTATTATGTGCACATGTTTCAGAATTCAAAAGGCACCTGTCACCCTTTGTCCTCTAGGAAGGAAAATGAGGTTGAAGCAGGGGTAGGCTCGAGTGCCGGCTTATTTGAGGCAGGGCCCATCTCCCTTATGCTTCTTTGGAGTGATTCCTTTTTTTTCCCTTTGACTAATGGAAACTTTCAAACATACAAAATAAAGACAAATAGTACAGTAACCCCCGTACACCCAGCTTCACCATTTTCCAGCATATTGGTCTTTTATCTGCATTACATTTTCTTACTCTTTCTGGCCTCCTCAGGGATTATTTTACCAATATGGAATATGGCTTTTTGGAGACAGTCTCGCTCTGTTGCCCAGGCTAGAGTGCAATGGTGCAATCTCAGCTCACTGCAACCTCCCCCTCCTGGGTTCAAGCGATTCTCCTACCTCCTGAGTAGCTGGGATTACAGGTGCTCACCCCCACGCCTGGCTAATTTTTGCCTTTTTAATAGAGACTGGGTTTCACCATGTTAGCCAGGCTGATCTCGAACTCCTGACCTCAAGTGATCCGCCTGCAGGCGTGTTTTTGTTTTTCATCGTTTGCTGGCCCTGTAAAAAAAGGCTTCAGGCTTTTGGAACTTGATCTATTTATTGAAGAAGGAAAAACAATATGGCAGAACTTCAAACAAAGCTATCGTTAACAGATTAAATTTTTAAAACTTAGGTAGAATATATTTTTGCTGACATTATTTGGAACTGTGGCATGTAGATTCTCAAAAACACTTGCTGAGTGAATTACAACTACCTCTTATTTTCATTTTGTGGTACCCTGTTGCTTTTTTTTTGTTTGTTTTTTGAGACGGAGTCTCGCTCTGTCGCCTGAGCTGGAGTGCAGTGGCCGGATCTCAGCTCACTGCAAGCTCCACCTTCCGGGTTTACGCCATTCTCCTGCCTCAGCCTCCCGAATAGCTGGGACTACAGGCGCCCGCCACCTCGCCCGGCTAGTTTTTTGTATTTTTTAGTAGAGACGGGGTTTCACCGTGTTCGCCAGGATGGTCTCGATCTCCTGACCTCGTGATCCGCCCGTCTCGGCCTCCCAAAGTGCTGGGATTACAGGCTTGAGCCACCGCGCCCGGCCCCCTGTTGCATTTTGATCTTGGTTTTCTCTGTTCATCATCTGGCTGTGTGTGTGTGTATGTGTATGTGTGTATTAATAAATGATGACCAAAACACTTTAGCAAGTGTTTATATCTGCTGTAAAAATATAGTACCATTATTTACTGAGCTGTTGCAGTTCTGAAATGCTGATGAGTTAAGCTAAGCATCTGGACCACAATGGAAAACTTAGGGTACTTTTTGGCATGAATTTTTTTACATCTATTCTCTAAATTTCTGCATTGACTAAAATCTTTTTGGGAAGACAAAAGATTTTTTAAATTACACATTGTTAGATGAAATATTGTAATATAGTTTGATATTTACTGTCACTTTGGGAAGCATTTTTATATACTTTTCCCAATTAATTTAACAACAGTTTTATAAAGTGATAGTCTTCTCATTTTAAAGGTGGATATGTTTAATTTGCCTTAAAAATTTTTTTCAAAGTCTAAGGCTCTTGGTTTGCAATCCCAGCACTTTGGGAGGCTGGGTGGCTCACGCCTGTAATCCCAGCACTCTGGGAGGTGGAGGCGGGCTGGTCACCTGAGGTCAGGAGTTTGAGACCAGCCTGGCCAGCATGGTGAAGCCCTGTCTCTACTAAAAATACAAAAATTAGCGGGCATGGTGGCATGCGCCTATAGTCCCAGCTGCTCGGAGGCTGAGGCATGAGAATCACTAGAACCAGGGAGACAGAGGCTGCAGTGAGCTGAGATTGTGCCATGGCACTCTAGCCTGGGCAACAGATTCTATCTCCAAAAAAAAAAAAAAAACCCACAAAGTCTAAAGCTCTTATTTAAGTTTTTGTTTTTCTAGAAAAGGGGTCATGGGTAAAGTGGATACCAGCTGTTGTTTCAATTGATCTCTTTTAATTAATTTTAGCTTATGTTCCATTGCTTGCAGATGCATGGAAAATCTTTTTAAACTACTGCATATTTAATAATTTTTCCATTGGTTAACCTTGAGGTGGTGGCGTGTCGTCTAGGTTTAAATACAGAAGAACACATTTCCTTTAGGACAGTTGCAAGATGTATTACTCAATACAAGTGTAACCCTGTTTCTTTCAGAAAACATCATTTGATCCCACGATTGCAGTGTGTTTTTTAAATGTCATTTAACAAAGGAGAGCTTGAGATTTTTAACGTGAGGTAAGTGCTGTAGTTTTGCTGTTGTAGTCTTCGAGATATTGCCAGGAGGCATGAGGGTACCACTCAGAACTTAATGGAAGCAGATACCTCACTCAAAAGAAATAGATCTCAGAGGAAGAGAAAACCTTTTGTATAGCAAATAAAAACCAGTATAATATGGTTTTATGTGGAATTTGCAAACTGGAGTTTGGAACATGTTTTGAGGATTTGGGTAAAGATCAAAGGAAGAAAAGAGATGCTAGTTTTTTATATTGTGTATAAGATATTTTTGTAGACATTTGAGTGTTTTTTTGTTTGTTTGTTTTCTGAGACAGATTTTCCCTCTTATTGCCAAGGCTGGAGTGCAATGGTGCGATCTCAGCGCACTGCAACCTCCGCCTCCTGGGTTCAAGCGATTCTCCTGCTTCAACCTCCCAAGTAGCATACGCCACCATGCCCAGCTAATTTTTTTGTATTTTTAGTAGAGACAGGGTTTCTCCATGTTGGTCAAGCTGGTGTTGAACTCCTGACCTCAGGTGATCCACCTGCCTTGGCCTCCCAAAGTGCTAGGATTACAGGCATGAGCCACCGTGCCCGGCAGACATTTGAGTATTTGAATGTAAGCATTTGAATATTTTGAAGACATTTTAGGCAGTTGGAAGAAATGAATGCACTGATCTCAAATCCTAGGAAAGATACGGTTGTGATGGGATTCCTGTTGAACATCTGTGGGGATCTTGATTCCACAAAATAAATTGAAGTAAGCCCAGAATGCTGTGCAACTGGAGACAGACATTGAGTTCACACTGGTCCTCAAGGAGGGTTTCCTAGAGGAAGTGATGCCTGCGCAGTGTCTTTGTGGGGCTTGAAGGAGGGGGAGAGGTTGGAGGAAGGAATAACCAGGCAGAGGGCATGGGATGCTTAGTTTCAGTATGGAAAAGGAGAATCGGTGGCATGATTTGTTTAGTTCCTGTTGGTAGCATTCAGGGAATGCTGTGGTGGTGTGCTTTTGAGGGAGTAGCAGGAAATGAGTTGAAACAGGCTAACAGGAACCAGTTCATGAAGGGCCTTCTGGAGTTCGTTTCTTCTTAAGCCATGGTGAGTCTCTTCAGGCTGAAGAGGACCATGATCTAATTTTTGGTGTGGAGAGATCCCAGGCAGCAGTGTGGAAACTGAGTAGGACAGTGGGGCGGAGCGAGGGAAGGCTGAGGAGTAGATTGTCGGGTCTAGTCTTCGGGGACCTGGACAAGAACGGCGAGGGCAGATTAGAGAGGGAGAAATGGGTGGCCGGAGATAGAAGAAGAAAGAGGAGAAAATGGTGGAAAAGATGAATTCAGGTGTTATGCTGAATTTGAGGAAACACTTAAGTGGAGGCAAATGAACTTGGCTACAGGTCAGTTTGACTGGCGCTTATAACAGCACCTGGCACAGTGTAAGCAAAAAAACATTTAGGATCCACTAATAACCAGGCTGGCCTAACCCCTGCAGAATATAATATCCTCTTCCCTGGTAGAACTGACGTTCGAGAGGGAGCCTTCTTTGTATCCATGTGTGTTGGAACCATGCAGAACAAAGGTCACCCAGAGAAAAATGTGACATGCAGTGGTTGGCACTTAAATAGTGACTGGAACGAGGAAGGAAAGACCAGGAAAGAAGGCTGTCAAGGGGCGGAGAGCCTCAGGAAAGAGTGGTCATCAGGGTTCGATGCCTCTGTGAACTCCGACTTAAGATGAAGGCCAAGAGCACTGCATGCGTAGGGTCACGGGATCGGAAGACAGTGACCACTGGTGTAGGGCTGTGGGTTGAGGAGGAAGTGAAACATGGAAGAAATGGTAACAATTGCAGACTTAATTCCAGAACCTTGATTTTGAAAGAACCAGGAAGAGGTAGGATTGAAATGCATCATTTATTTTTTATTTTATTTATTTATTATTTATTTTTTTGAGGTGGAGTCTCACTTGGTAGCCCAGGCTGGAGTGCGTGGCGCGATCTCGGCTTCCTGAAACCTCCACCTCCCGGGTCCTGGGTTCAGGCAATTCTGCTGCCTCAGCCTCCCGAGTAGCTGGGATTACAGGCTCGCGCCACCATACCCGGCTAATTTTTGTATTTTTAGTAGAGATGGGTTTCACCATATTGGCCAGGCTGGTCTTGAAGACCTCATGATCTGGCTGCCTCAGCCTCCTAAAGTGCTGGGATTACAGGCATGAGCCACTGCTCCCCGTCTCATTTATTTATTTTAAACCTTAACTTACGCTGTATGTTAATGGGAAAGAGTAGGAGAGGGAGAATAGAAGAATGTAATAGAATAGTGGGATTCCATGGAGGGGGAAGAAACATCTTTTGTTGGCACTTAACAGAGAAGGTAGTGATAGGTGCAGCTACTTTTGGAAGAAAGGCCTTAGGATGGATCTAACTAATGGTCACATTCCTCTATGAAGAAGAGGTGGCAGTAACCTAGGATTGCCAGGTTTATAGTGACTTCAACCTCTAGTTCTCTCTCTGTGTTCCCCTCCCTCACGTAAATCTTGGTTGTGAGAGTGGGAGGGGCGGGGGGTTGCATTGATCTGGGTATTTTAGGGATGGTGTAGCAGAAGGACAAGACATGGTATGCCTGCAGAAAGAATGGAGTTGCTGGGTCTCCATGAACCTTGCAGGGAGTGAATAAAGCCTGAAGGGAAGGTGCTGGGAGAGAAAGGACGGTATTCAAGAGTAAGTCTTATAGGTAAGAGTGGGGACTGGGAAGTTACAAGAGTTTGACTTTAAAAGTGAATGATTCTGCTTAAGGTCAAGAGTGTGGTTTGCGGTAAGTTGTCCCAATTGACTAGTTCAACTAACGTTTATAATTCATTTTTGAGAATAGCCTTGGGATAATGGAAGTGGAACCAGAGGTCTGGACACAGATAAATAACCCTATTTAAAGTGAGCATGACATTGATTCCAGGAGAAATTGTAGAAGCAAAGATCAGACCTGAAAGAGATTATCACGTAGGAGTCAATATGGGTGTGTTTAAGAACCTTTTTAACTAATTTTGATCGAACTAATTTTGGAATGGGTTTTTGACTGCCAGCCATGGGAGTGCTGGAACATAGTATATCTGGATTTTTTCAAGGCATTTGATGAGGTGTCTTCCTGATATGGAGTTAGGTGAGTTGCAGAGGCATGTCATGTGCCCTGATTGTTTTAACAAGCCTAATTCTGAGGCGGGCAGATCACCTGAGCTCAGGAGTTCAAGACCAGCCTGGCCAGCATGGTGAAACCCTGTCTCTACTAAAAATACAAAAATTAGCTAGGCGTGGTGGTGTGCACCTGTGGTCCCAGATACTCAGGAGGCTGAGGTGGGAGGATCTCTTGGACCCAGGAGGTGGAGGCTGCAGTGAGCTGAGATTGTACCACTGCATTCCAGCCTAGGCAACAGAGCAAGACTCTGACTCAAAAAAAAAAAAAAAAGCCTAATTGTTTGCTTAAAATCCTGTACCTTGCTCCCCAGATTCATCTGTTCCATTCCACTTGGTGCAGGTGTTGCTTAACAGTAACACTTGCAGAGAACGATAGATCTCGGGCTTTGACTGCCATCTCAATAGGAATTGAGTATGATTTGCTTTTCATAAGTCAGTTTAGTTTGGAGCTTTGAAATACCGTATTAGTTTTTGCTTGTCTTAAAGTACCCCAAACAAGTATTTGTTGATTCTCACAATTCTGTGGGTTTGCTGAGTAGCTGGTCTAGGCCAGTTGCGCTGCACTGAGATTGGGTGAACTGCAGTGGCCTCACCCACAATCTCTCACCTCCAGGTTAACCCAGGCTTCTTCACGGGGTGGTGGAAGATCCCAGCAGCGAGTCCCAACGCACAGGCACTTGCTTATCTCATACAGCCTTGCTTATCTCATACTTGCTCAGGCTCCATTAGTTAAAACCAAGTCACATGACCAAGTTCAGATTATGGAGGTAGAGAGATACCCAATCTCTTGATGGGAGTAGCTGGATTCATATTGGAAAGGAAGTGGGTGGAAGGAATGACAGAGTCAGGAGGTGTTACTAGGACCCTTTTTGAAAACAATCTCTGCTGGGTACGTCACGTGTAGATTGATGTCATTCAGCGCACATTCAGAAGTGACTGTTGAGTTAAGGTCCCACCGTGATTCATGGGTGATGCTGATTCACATGGCCGAGCCCAGATTCCAGGGGTGGAGTATAAGTGTTACATTAATGTGAAGAAGCAGAGAGAGGTGTGATGGGAAGAGTCTGAGTCTGGTAGCCGGGGTATTGAGAACTCATAGGAGGGTTCTTCTGCTTCCACAGTGTATGCATTTGGAGCAGATGATCCTTTGCTGATATGGAGGCCATCCTGTGCATTGTAGGGTGTTCAGCAGCATCTCTGGCCTCTACCCAGTAGATACCTTAATAAAGCTGATTGTTAAAAATGGCTGCAATACGCCATAGTTTACAACAACTTTTACACGTAAAAAAAAAAAGTTTTTGTTTTTCTCTTGAGACAGAGTCTTGCTCTGTCACCCAGGCTGGAGTGCAATGGTGCAGTCTCGGCTCACTGCAACCTCTGCCTCCTGGGTTCAAGCGATTCTCCTACCTTAGCCTCTCGAGTAGCTGGGATTACAGGCACCCACCACCATGCCTGGCTAATTTTTGTATTTTTAGTGGAGACGGGGCTTCATCATGTTGGCTAGGCTAGTCTCGAATTCCTGACCTCAGGTGATCCTCCCACCTCAGCCTCCCAAAGTGTTGTGATTGCAGGCGTGTGCCACTGCGCCCGGCTGGTTAATTTTTTAATAGTTTAATTTTTTGTTGGGAAAGTCCTCTCTCCCCCCGACTTCCAAATCAGATCTATGATAAAACTAGTAATTAATTAGAAATAGTCGCTAATTTGTTTGATGAGTTCAGAAAGTAGCCCAGCGGAGGTTTGAAGCCTGATACGCTAAATAGCAGACTGAGGGGTATTGATAAGCGGGAGCGCATTTAGGGGAAGATCGGGACAGGGAGGTGGGTGTGGCCTGGCTGTGGAAACAGTGAGTAAGGTTAGAGAAGATTCTAGGATATGAGAACCAACCTCACCAGTTTCAAAAATGGATTCTGGCCCCCAAGAGAGAGCAATCTTAAGGCCAGTGAATGGCAGTTGTAGGGAAATAAGCAACCTTGATATGAAGAATTCAAGTACTTATTAACCTCTGAAGGTGGAATTCAACCAAGTTCTCACAGAAGTGTGCAACAGAGGGTCAGAGACCATCCTTCACCCAGCGGGGGTTGTAAGAGGGAAGGGAGTGCAGAGTGGATTATCTGTATTTCAGAGTACGTTATCTTAGTGTGTTTCTTCTTTGACTTTTTCCTCCATATTGGTGGGATCGAATGCTTCATAATGACAGATACCCATGGCAGGACATGTAAATTTCCTGCTCTTTTTCATCTTTCCTTTATGATAGCTGTGCATAAACTTAAAACAAGGCCTTTCGTTCACCTTTTTGGAGAGGATAATAAGAAATATAACCTGCATTACACTACTAGGAGGACACAAGAGGAGGATTAAATGTAAGAGCCAGAGGTCTGTGCTCCATTACAGTGAGTTTTCTCTGTGTAAGTCCACATATTATGAAACGTCAGGTATTTCGAATTTTGTATTTCAAACAAAAGAGTTGATGTTTGATTGCTGGTGTGTGTGAGAGTGCTGTATAAACTGTCGTATAGTGCAGCAATTTTTCAATAGCTTTGTTGAGATATAGTTTACATACCGTGCGATTCACCCATTCAAAGTGTGCAATTTAATGGTTTTCAGTATGTTCAGACTTGCATAACCATCACCACATTTTAGAACGTGCCATCAACCCAAAAAGAAACCCCATATTGGCAGTCATTCCCCATCACCTCCCCTCCCAACCCAGCCCTAAGTAACCACTAATCTGCTTTCTGTTTCTATGGATTTGCCTATTCTGGACATATTATGTAACTGGAATCATACAGTATGCAGTCTTTTGTGACTGGCTGCTTCCATTTAGCAAAATGTTTTCAAGATCATCAGTGAAGCATGTTATCAGTGCATCATTTGTGTGTCTAAATAATATTCCATTATATAGATCACACTACATTTTGTTCAGCCATTCCTCATTTGATGGACATTTGCATTGTTTCCACCTTTTGGCTCTTAGGACTAATGTTGCTGTGAACCTTACAAGATTTCTTTTTTTTTTTTTTTTTTGAGACAAGAGTCTTGCTCTGTCACCCAGGCTGGAGTGCAGTGGTGCCACCTTGGCTCACTACAGCCTCTGCCTTCTGGGTTCAAGTGATTCTCGTGTCTTGGCCTCCTGAGTAGCTGGGATTACAGGTGCGAGCCACCACGCCTGGCTGATTTTTGTATTTTTAGTAGAGATGGGTCTCACCATGTTGCCCAGGCTGGTCTCAAACTCCTGACCTCAAGTGATCTGCCAACTTCAGCCTCCTAAAGTGCTGGGATTACAGGCATGAGCCAACGCTCCCAGCCCCTGTACAAGATTTTGTATGGGCCAGGTGCGATGGCTCCCCCTGCACTTTGGGGGTCTGGGGGACAGGAGGATCACTTAAGCCCAGGAGTTTGAGACCAGCTGCAGCAGCATGGTGAGACCCCCATCTCTACAGAAACTAAAAAAATTAGCCGGCTGTGGTGGCACATGCCTGTAGTCCCAGCTACTCGGGAAGCTAGGCGGAGGCAGAAGGACTGAGCCCGAGGCTGCAGTGAGCCGTGATCATACTACTGCACTCCAGCCTGGTTGACAGAGTGAGACCCTGTCTCAAAAAAAAAGAATTTTGTATGGACGTATGTTTTTATTTCTCTTGTGTTGATCTGTGAGTTGAATTGCTGAGTCATAATGCTGCTAAGGAAGCATTTTGAGAAACCGCTACAATTCTTAACCTAGAGAAATAAATATGCATGGTTCCCATCTGAATCGACGGGGTAGGGCTGCTTGAGGAGATATTATAATAAAAACCCTCCCTCCTTGGTTAAGAACTATTTGTATAGTGGAAAGCATGCAGGATTTGGAGCCAGTGTATTTGAGTTCTGTTCTTCAGCTCTGAGCCTTAATTTTCTTTAAATTAGGAATAATGATACTTAATCATAAATGATTGTCTCGAGGGCGAGGAGTTAATAGTTTTGTTGAAAAATCCATCTCTGATCACAGAAGTTTATTAGAAAAATATAGACTAGATGGGTATTTTCGTTTTTGTTTTTGTTTTTTTTTTTTGAGACGGAGTCTTGCTCTGTCGCCCAGGCTGGAGTGCAGTGGCCGGATCTCAGCTCACTGCAAGCTCCGCCTCCTGGGTTCACGCCATTCTCCTGCCTCAGCCTCCCGAGTAGCTGGGACTACAGGCACCCGCCACCTCGCCCGGCTAGTTTTTTGTATTTTTTTTTTTTAGTAGAGACGGGGTTTCACCGTGTTAGCCAGGATGGTCTCGATCTCCTGACCTCGTGATCCGCCCGTCTCGGCCTCCCAAAGTGCTGGGATTACAGGCTTGAGCCACCGCGCCCGGCCTAGATGGGTATTTTCTTAACATGATAGAGAAAAACACAGTTAAACCAAGAGCTGACATTTAAGAATGAAACCACCGGAAATAGTTCCATTGAATTCAAAACAAAACAAAAAAATGCTCTTAAGCATTATTGATATTGGCCTTGTCCAGGTAGTATATGATTCAAGTATAGGAAGTTCTAGCTATGGGAAAGGACAGGTGATATTTGGAAACCATAGGTTATGTTTGTAGAGAATAAACTGGAAAAATACTAGAATTGTTAGTGAAACAGGGCTGATCCATACAGTTGCCCCTTGCACAATGTGTGAGTTAGGGGCACAGTCAAATCCCATGTGTAACTTTTTTGTTTTTTTTTGTTTGTGTGTGTTTTGTTTTGTTTTCTGAGATGGAGCCTCACTGTGTCGCCCAGGCTGGATGGAGTGTGATGGCGTGATCTCAGCTCACTGCACCCTCCGCCTCCCAGGTTCAAGCAATTATCCTGTCTCAGCCTCCCGAGTAGCTGGCATTACAGATGTATGCCACCACGCCTGGCTAATTTTTTGTATTTTAGTAGTGACAGGGTTTCACCATGTTGCCCAGGCTGGTCTCGAACTCCTGAGCTCAGGCAGTTCACCCGCTTTGGACTCCCAAAGTGCTGGGATTACAGGCGTGAGTCACCGCGCTTGGCAGAAAATATTATTAAGAAAAGCGTAAGAGAAACTATATTTACTCTTCCTTAAGTGGAAGTCGGTCGTTGTAAAGGTCTTCATCCGCATGGTCTTCATGTTGAATAGGCTGAGCAGGAGGACAGAGAGGATGGGGCTTGCTATCTCAGGAGTGGCAGAGGTAGAGGAAAATTCACATATAAGTGGATTTGTGCAGTTCAAACCTGTGTTGTCCAAGGGTCAACAGTATAGTATATATTCTATATACTGTTTTTAACTGTATAAAGATATCCTTTGTTCTTCGTTGTATCTTTATCATTTTTATACATTATTATTATTTCTGTATATATTTTTTGAGATGGAATCTTGCTCTGTTGCCCAGGCTAGAGTGCAGTGGCACAATCTTGGCTCACTGCAACCTCCGCCTCCTGGGTTCAAGTGACTCCTGTCTCAGCCTCCTGAGTAGCTAGGATTACAGGCGCGCACCACCACGCCCAGCTAATTTTTGTATTTTTAGTAGAGACGAGGTTTCACCATCTTGGCCAGTCTAGTCTCAAACTCCTGACCTCAGGTGATCCGCCCACCTCGGCCTCCCAAAGTGCTGGGATTACAGGCGTGAGCCACTGCCCCCAGCCTATTACCATTATTTTTATACAGCTAAGTTAAAACACACAGAAAGCAAAGAAGTGTGAGTTTGAGTTTGTTGTATATATCCATAAACTGTTTATATAAAATTACTGGCATTGGGCTTTTCTGTAAACTTGGCTTTCAAGGTTGTCTTTAAGCTCCAATTGTAGGTACGAATAACGGTAACTAGTGGAGAGGGTTTGTTGGAATAGGTACTACTAGTCATCGGTACAAAGTCCAACCTAATCAACCTTGACTGTTTCCCAGCCAGTCTTGCGTTCAGACCCTTCTAGAAATGCAGTGTGAATGCACAGATGATTTTTAGTGCCATCTAGATTTCTGTCCTGTGCACATGACCAGTGGATACGTGCCTGTTACCCACACTGTCACCTTCACAAGGAAGCCTTGGCAGTGTGATCGGAGAAAAATTCACAGAATGAATGAGGTTGAGCATTTTTCCTGTTTTCCTTTTCTCTGTGCCTTTTGCCCATTTTTGTGTTACTGGTTGATCTTAGAAATTCTTTGGAGGTTTTTATGTGTTAGAGAAATTAGCCCGTTCTCCATGGTATTGCAGTAGTTACATCATCAGAGACTCTTAGCATAGAAAAAGAGCACAAGATTTGAAGCCCGAGGGCTGGAGTTTTTTTTACTCTGTGGAGTGTTAATGACGTGTGACTCTGGGGAAAAGTCATGTTATTTCTCTGAGTCCCACCTGTAAAGTGAGTGTAATACCCGCCGTGTAGAGTGGGACTTGGCACTGTCAGCCAAACCCAGGCTCTCACCCAGCTCTCCTCTCGTCTGTGAGACCTTGGCTTGGCCTTGGGTAGAAGTTTCACAACTCTGAGGCTGTTGCTCTTTCTCGAATGAATGTTTCCCTTCTGCACAGTTTGTAGCCAGGGTGATTGCTGCTGAAAAAA
Source organism: Macaca thibetana thibetana (assembly GCF_024542745.1). NCBI lineage: Eukaryota > Metazoa > Chordata > Mammalia > Primates > Cercopithecidae > Macaca > Macaca thibetana. Next base: position 138,469,535 of record NC_065580.1, on the reverse strand, counting down.
ACCAACTAAAGTTGTTACTTCCTAATTAAAATTTTCTCCAAGTATTCCATGCAGTTTGCTACGTTAAGAATACCTCTGACTGATACTCCAATGTGAATAAGTTGTATTTTGTCCATGTAGACTGAGTACCTTGAGTACATCCCACTAACGTTTTGTGTCTTCACGTTGTGGTACAATGTGATGTAGATACTAGATGGTCCATGGATGCTTGATGAATTAATTATTTGATAAGTAGTGGCCATTAAGCATATTTTCCCTAGTCACCGGACCTATAGAACATGTAGTATCAAGTTTTCTGGAATGAATGTGTGTTGAAAGTCCCCAAAACTGCTTCCAGGCTTGGTGATTTGCTGGGACTCAGCAAATACTTGTACTCACGGTTGTGGTTTTTTTACTGTGAAGTATATAAAGCTCAGTCAGCAAAGGAGGTTGGGCACAGTGGCTCATGCCAGTAATCCCAGCACTTTGGGAGGCTGAGGCGGGCAGATCACTTGAGCTCAGGAGTTCAAGATCAGCCTGGCCAAACATGGTGAAACCCCGTCTCTACTAAAAGTAGAAAGTTTAGCTGGGCATGGTGGTAGGCACCTGTAGACCCAGTTACTCAGGAGGCTGAGGCAGGAGAATCACTTGAACTTGGGGGGCAGAGGCTGCAGTGAGCTGAGATCGCACCACTGCACTCCAGCGTGGGTGACAGAACGAGACTCCATCTCAAAAACAAAATTAGCAAAGGGAAGAGGTTCATGAGACGAAAATCAGAGGAAGCCAGGCACAAACTTTCAAGAGTCCTCTCCTAGGGAAATCACACGGGATATGCGTCATTATTCCAAGCTGTGACAATATGTGAGAAATGCTGCCTACCAAGGGTCTCGTTAGAGACCAGCTGGGGGCTGGTCACCTAAGTACCCTCTGTCTACCTAGCACATGTCCAAATCCGGATTCCCAGAAGGAAAACAGGTTTAACATAAACCAGATTGTTTGTACCAACAGTTTGGCGACAGTGAGCTATCTTTATCAGGGAATGGTGGGAACCCTCCCTAAATCCGAGTGCTCAGATGCCAGCCAGAGACCAGCCTTGTAAGCAGGCCTTTCGAAAGACAGCAGACTCAAGCCTGTTATGTTAGCTCTTCTGCACAGAATAGAGTTCACGTTTGAGGCGTGTTATTCAGATACGTAAGGTTATTTTCACAAGTGTTCAGTCGATTATTTAGTAAATATAGGTTGTCTTTCAAATACACGATGAGTTGTGATGAAGGAGAACTGTGTCCCATCCATTTGCAGTGGTTTATTCCACTGTCTGCATGGTGTATCCTTAACATGGACATCAGCGCACATCCTGCACTTGGTCGTCTCATTCTTTCTGTTTCTATTTAGCACTCACTGCATTTCTCTTTTTCATGGCCCCTTGGCCCTTTCAGGTGACAATATTCTCAAATTCTAGGAGGACAGAAAATGTAAGATGGAACCAAGTCTCATACCTAGCACCTGCTAGGTTAAAAAAAAAAAAAAAAAAGGCTGGGCATGGTGTCTCACGCCTGTAACCCCAGCACTTAGGAGGCCAAGGCGGGTGGATCACCTGAGGTCAGGAGTTCGAGACCAGCCTGGCCAACGTGGTGAAACCCTGTCTCTACTAAAAATACAAAAATTTAGCTGGGCGTGGTGGTGGGTGCCTGTAATCCAAGTAGCTGTACTTGGGAGACTGGGGCACGAGAATCACTTGAACCCGGGAGTAGAGGATGCAATGAGCCAAGATCGAGCCATCACGCTCCAGCCTGGGTGACAGAGTGAAACTCTGTCTTGGGGGGAAAACAACAGACTTTCTTAGAGCAGTTTTGGGTTCACAGCAAAATTGAGTGGAGTTCCCATATACCCCCTGCCCCCACACAAGCGCAGCCTTTCTCCCTCAGCAGCCCCCACCAGAGGGGTACACTTAAACTAATTAATGAATGTATCATCATTATTGCCTAAGGTCCACAGTTTACAGTAAAGCTCACTCTTGGTGTTCTACATTCTGTGGATTTGGACAAGTATGTAGAGGCTTGTAGCCACCATCTGAATATCACACAGTGTAGTTTTATTGCCCTGAAAGTCCTGTGTGCTCTGCCTGTTCATCTCTCCTTGCTTAGTTTTTGGATGTGAACTTCAGTTCTTTGTAGAGATTTTCAGTTTTATTAAATCAATGTGTTGGGTGAGGTGGTACATGCCTGTAGTTCCAGTTTGAGGCAGGAGGATTGATTGCTTGAGCCCCCAGGAGTTATTTAAAAAGATTAAAAATGCAGAATTGCATTCATAACTTTTTGGGGGCAGGGGACAGATCGCTCTGGTGCCCAGGCTGGAGTGAAGTGACTCCATTTTGGCTCACTGTAACCTCCGCCTCTCAGGTTCAAGTGATTCCCCTGCCTCAGCCTCCCAAGTAGCTGGGATTACAGGCATGCACACCACACCTGGTTCATTTTTGTATTTTTAGTAGAGACGGGGTTTCGCCATGTTGGCCAGGTTGGTCTCAAGCTACTGACCTCAAGTGATCCACCCACCTCGGCCTCCCAAAGTGCTGGGATTACAGAAGTGAGCGGCTGTGCCTGGTCCCTACCATTACAATATAAGGTTCTTGTTAGATAAGGAAATTGTGAATGACCTGATGCTCCATGACTTAAGGTCAGAAAGTCATCTAAGCAGCTTTCCAAGAATTTCAAGAGTTGCTAATCTTAGGTAGAAAAGGTTTCTCTCATCATCAACTCTTAGGGGAAAATAGTTGACACTAATTAATATCTGATTCCTTAGCAGCTGGGATTTGGGGAGTTCTACTTTTTAAACTGTTGATGAGAATAACATAGATTTTTCTAACCATTTTACCTACAGCTATCTTTAACATCTTTTAAGTCACCAAAAGAAATTTGAACTTGAGCTTGTAGTAGTAGAGAAGGCAGAAATTTTAATTTTGTTTTTAAGCAGAACATAAAACTCTGGGGAATAAAAACCGAAACCTACATTCCAACAGCCATGACAGTAAATTTTGGGGACCATGTTTACAAGTGTCCCATTCGTAGAAACAATTTATTAACCAGGGCGTGGTGGGAGGCAGAGGTGGGAGGATCACCTGAGCCCAAGAAGTTGAGGCTGCAATGAGCTGTTATCACACCATTTCTCTCCAGCCTCGGCAACAGAGTGAGACCCTATTTCTTTTTTTATTTTTTTTATTTTTTTATTTTTTAAAGAAGAAGAAGGTTAGGCAGGATGGCTCACGTTTGTAATCTCAGAACTTTGGGAGGCCAAGGCTGGAGGATCACTTGTGCTCAGGAGTTCGAGACCAGCCTGGACAACATACGGTGACCCTGGCCCTTGCAAAAAAAATAAAAAATTCGCTGGCGTGGTGGTAGATGCCTGTAGTCCCAGCTTCTCTGGAGGCTGAGGATCAGGAGTTTGTGGCATGGGTGCAGTGAGCCATGATTGCACCACTATACTCCAGCCAGGGCAACAGAGTGAGACCCTGTCTCTGTTTAAACAACAACAAATTTAATGACTGTTTTGAAAAATGTTACCTCCCTTCCCAAATGATACGGATCCTGTATTGTCCCACATTTGAATAGTCATTCTGTCATTCTGTATTGATTAAATCTTTTTAGACACTATTAAAATAACTTCTGTTATCTTAAGAGGTTATCTTTTGACCTTTAAAACTAGTATGGTGGGGATCTCTTATTTTAATTTAAAAATAACAGATTAATTCTCATGCAAGTAATTTTGATCTAAAGGATAAAGGATTTTTAAAAATTCTGGTTTAAGGTGTTCAGAACAGCCATTCTTTAGACTTTTTAGAGCTGAAGGGTTTCTCCTCTAACTTAGTTTTTCACTGGCAGAGAACATCTGGGCGTGCTCCAAATGTGGTCGAGCTACTGCATCCAAAGGTGATACTGGCATTTCGTCGTAATCTCCTTGTTCCAATTTGTCTGGGGACAGCTAGACAGACTTTACATAAGTACAGATTGCCACTCTGGGCTCTGCAGGGAGACTTCATTTGCGGCAGGAGGAGCCCCCCCAGGACTGGTGAGGTAATTTGAGCTTTAAATAGCTCCTGGCCCTTGAAATAAGGACAGCATGATTTAGGGGAAAGGCCAGAACTTGATCTCTGTGGCCTTCGGCACGCTGGCCTCCCCTTGCACTGGAGGCAGTCATGAGGCCTGCGCTGCGGGACGGTTTGTCTTCGGCATCCACACACTCAGGAAAGTATGCCAGAGCCCGGTGGCAGCAGCACCCGAGGGCTCAGCTCCTTCCAAAGCCAAGTCTGGGCAGTTTTTTTTTTTCAGGCTATATGGAACTAGGGTTTATGGAAAGGAAGGGATGTGAGGCAGCTAAGGCAGTTTCCACTTAAAATAGAGAAGAGGATGAAATGGAGAAGAGACACTCGATAACAGGAAGATCGTTAAGAAATGTAGACATCCCCTGTAGTGAGAACCAGAAGGAAAATTATTCAGGGTATTCTTAAAAGTAGTTCCTCACATTTCTGTAGCATTTTACTTTTTCAAGAAGACTCTGCTGGGCACAATGGCTGTCACCCGTAATCCCAGCACTCTGAGCGGCCAAGGTGGGAGGCTCACTTGAACTAAGGGTTTTGAGACCAGCCTGGGCAACATAGTGAGACCTTGTCTCTACTAAAAATTTTAAAATGGCTGGATGCAGTGGCTCACACCTGTAATCCTAACAGTTTGGGGGGCTAAGGTGGGTGGATCACTTGAGGCCAGGAGTTTAAGAGCAACCTGGCCAACAAATCACATGAGCTGTGATCATGCCTCTGCACTTCAGCCTGGGAAACAGAGTAAGACCATGTCTCGAAAAGAAAAAGAAAAAAGAAAGACTTTCTTATTTGTCTGATATACCTGTATATTACCTTATGAAAGAGGACAGAAATCCCCGTTTTGCAGATAAGAAAACCAAAGCCCAGAGAAATGAAGCGGCTTGTCCCCATGATTGCTTAGCAAATGATGAAAGTGGGAAAAGCCCAATCTTCCAGTTATTTGTGGACACATCAGAATTCAGCATGACTGACAGCGGTCTGCTAGATGACAGATAGTCAGTGCACAATGAGACATGAGGTGCCTATGTTTATTCATGCAGGAATGTTTGCAGAAGGCCAGGGCACAGGAGGTGGTGGAGCAAAGCATCTCTTTCCTGGTTCCTTCTGCTCTGAACTCAAGTAGTGCCAACCCCCTATTCTTCCCCTCTTTTGAGTCTGGTTCACCGAGGGCACGGCTGGTAGGAGTAACGTTGTTCTCCAGCGTTAAACAGAGCATCAGTAATGTCTAGGAAAAGGTTGACTTTAAAACAATATTGGAGAATATTGGAGCATACAGCACTGGCTGATGAGTTCATTCAGAAGATGAACCGCCTGCCATAAACTAATAAGATGATTTGGTTTATGTTTTGATTTAAATTATCTCTGAGTAGATGCTGCTTGAAGTAGTGACTGTAACCGGTTTTGCCAAGCATACCCCCCATTTATAATTTAAACAAAAAGTTTTTTGAGATGGAGCCTTGTTACGTTGGCCAGGCTGGTCTTGAACTCCTGGCCTCAAGCAGTCCTCCCCACCTGGTGTCTCAAAGCACTGGGATTACAGGAATGTGCCAATACACTGAACATAATGATTCAAACATAGTAAAAAAGTCTGGTAGTTCAGTTCCTCCATGCCCCAGGAGTTTAGTACAGGGGTGTCCAGTCTTTTGGTTTCCCTGGGCCACATTCCCTTGGGCCACACATAAAATACACTAACACTAATGAGAGTTGATGAGCTTAAAAAAAAAATTGCAAAAAGAAAATCACAATGTTTTAAGAAAGTTTACAAATTTGTCTTGGGCTGCACTCAAAGCCATCCTGGGCTGCATACAGTCCGTGGGCCGCAGGTTGGATAAGCTTGGTTTAGTAGATCTTTTGGGATTCTAGCTCCCTACCTGTCATCTCTGTATGTCATATAATGTTATGCAGATGCTGTGGTTGATCTACACAGGGGACAGGGAGTAACCACTTTTCTTCTCTCCTCTCTTTGCCCCATCCCCAGCCAGTTGGCATACGCTGGTAGTCCCAGCTCCTGGGTAGGCAGAGGTGGGAGAATCATCTGAGCCTGGGGAGGTTGAGGCTGCAGTGAGCTGTGATCCCGTCGCTGCACTCCAGGCTGGGTGATAGAATGAGACCCTGTCTCAAATACAATAATAATAGTAATAATGTATTTCACATGATTGACAAATAATGCAATAGTGTATGACTCTGATACTATAGAAACCAGGTAAATAAATTTAGTATTATTGGCTGAATTTTTTTATTATAAGCAGTTATTTGTAGTCATAAAAATGTACAACTTTGGTTGGAGATGCCACTTTAGTTTTCTGAAGGTGATTAATTTTGGGAGTGATGAGGGCAGGAGCCTTGAGAAATGGTCATCTTGGGAGAAGCATGATTCCTGTTGCCCAGCTCAGCTCAGAGGCGCTGCGCTTGCCTCTTTCTTTTGTATTGCTCATTGTAAAGTTGTATTCAGTCAGACACTCCCACTGCCACAAATACATGTTCCCTGGGTTGCTAAAGTATCACAGCGATCAGACTCAATCCCAGGCCCCTTATTTGGACTCACTGAGGTTTAGAATTCACGTGCGTATGATCAGAAAGGCCTCCATGTTTCTCAGAAGTCAGCTTGAAGTTGACTCAGTATTTTCTCATCCAGAAGGGATGGGACTGAAGTTTACTAGACAGGGCAGGATTAGGAGGAATTTGTCAGTCTGTTTTCCTAAAAAACCGCGGAGTTAGACCATCTGTACTCGCAGTCTCTCATCTAAGGCCTAGACTTGACAATGTTTTGTGGAACACACGTGATAAGCCTGCGTCCTTTTCTGGGGAGGAAGCCGGGGTTCAGACACCATTGATCCATTGATCCAGCCGCACTTTTCCCTGCCTTGTGTGTGCTCCACCTCCAGCCCCCTTCCCCCAGCCCACGCAACGTAATTTCCTTCTGTTCATCATGTTACTCAACAGAGCTCTGTTCTAGTGTCTCAAAGATACAGTTAACCTAGTGGACACCTTCTGTACCATAACAACTCTGTTCTTTCCTCCTGACAGGTGACAGAGCTGAATGAGCCACTGTCGAATGAGGAACGAAACCTTCTCTCTGTGGCCTACAAGAACGTTGTGGGGGCACGCCGCTCTTCCTGGAGGGTCATCAGTAGCATTGAGCAGAAGACATCTGCGGACGGCAACGAGAAGAAGATAGAGATGGTCCGTGCGTACCGGGAGAAGATAGAGAAGGAGTTGGAGGCGGTGTGCCAGGATGTGCTGAGCCTGCTGGATAACTACCTGATCAAGAATTGCAGCGAGACCCAGTACGAGAGCAAAGTGTTCTACCTGAAGATGAAAGGGGACTACTACCGCTACCTGGCCGAAGTGGCCACTGGAGAGAAAAGGGCGACGGTGGTGGAGTCCTCTGAGAAGGCCTACAGCGAAGCCCACGAGATCAGCAAAGAGCACATGCAACCCACCCACCCCATCCGATTAGGCCTGGCTCTTAACTACTCTGTCTTCTACTACGAGATCCAGAACGCCCCGGAGCAAGCGTGCCACTTGGCCAAGACCGCGTTCGATGACGCCATCGCCGAGCTCGACACCCTCAACGAGGACTCCTACAAGGACTCCACGCTCATCATGCAGCTCCTCCGCGATAACCTCACGCTCTGGACGAGCGACCAGCAGGACGACGACGGCGGCGAAGGCAACAATTAAGGCCCCAGGGGGACTGGCAGCGCACGCGGATGCTACTACTGCAGTCTTTATTTTTTTCCCATGAGTTGGGGGTCGGGTGGGGGAGGGAAAGGGAGGGATGACCTTCCCAGGGAGAAACCCACGACCTGTCCTGTCTTTGATCGCCTCTTTGACATTTTTGCCAAAATACCACTAGTGGAAAGTCAGGCTAGCTGTGCTGGTATTGGAATAGCAGCCTCACACTGGCGTCTGGACTGTTCTGTAGATTCATGCAAGTGGAGCTGTCTGTCTCTAATTTAACTTATTGCTAGGTAATAGGGTTTTCAGATGAAAAGAAAACTTAAAGAGGAATGGCCCTCATTCAGTAAGTTCTGTGGTTCCAGTAAGGATTTTTATGTACATACGCTCTCGTGTCTCGTTTTGGGTACTTTCTATCTCATCTGTCTTGGCTCTGCATGTTTTCCAGGGTGTAGCCTACAGACATGGAACAGTGTAAATCCCAGACTGACAGACTTAGAACCTGAGGTCTCATTCGTCCTTACGGTTTAGGCCTTGCCAGTTTTCCGAAGTCTCTGATTAGTTGACAGTATTAACACTAAATTGCAGTTTACAGTATTTCTACATTACAGCCATATGTAACACCAAGCCATTGATTGTGTACTTTTCCTTTGCTAGTTGTTTGGGCTTTAACATCCTTATTCAGCCTTATCCAGGTTGGTTTTGCTGTTGATTGGTCTCCTAGGCTAGATGAGGAGAATGAAAGTGACTTCAGGTTTTGGTTCATAGGTGCTCGGCAGGTGGCTGTGGGATTTTTTTTTTTTTTTTTTTCGGTCCTTCTTTCCTCTTAACGTAAATCCACCACCAAAATTATTAATCCTCTTGAGAGAAACGTGAAACGCCACAAAAATAGAGAAAATTCAGGTCTGTATGTCATGGATCGTGTTGGTATTTTCAGAGAACATCCCGCTTCCGAAGCTGCCGCAGCTCCCTCCTCAGGGATCACACTGCCGTCGCCCACTCTGCACTGGGGCGTTTCCCACTGCGCCTCGTGCCGGCGGACGCAGCTGGGTGGAGAAGCTATGGGGTTGGAGAGGCGTTTGGAGAAGGTCTGTGGTGCAGTGTGTGAAAAATCAGGTGCTAGAAGCCTACTGGTAGAAAAACCCAAAAGGAAGAGCTCTATATCCTTAACCATTCTGTCCAATTTCGGGAGCCTTGTCAGTGTTTCGGTTTTTCCTCCCCGAAGACACTCCTTCCCCAAGTAATTGTTGTAGGAAGATAAAAAACTGTTACCCGATAACAAACACTGAACTATTTGACCAGAACTTTTTCCTCTCGAGATAGTTTTTCTTTTTAATGAAAAAAAGCATAGAAATTGGAGATTGGCTTGTCTTGCGCAGCCAGTGCACATTTAGAATTGACGGAAACAACATTGCTATTTCCACCCATTTGTTTTCAGCAGCCTTAAGGCCCTCATTCTCATTTTGGGTGAATCTGTCTATCTGTGAACGTGGCCCGCATGTGCATTCTTTTTTTTTTTTTTTTTTTTTTTTTTTAAGTAAAGTCAGTGACAAGAGGAACTCCCGAGATGTGTGATGACACCACACTTGTTTTCTTTGTTTATTTTATTTAGGCAAGAAAAAGTGTGAGTAATTGAGGAAAAACTGACAGTTGCTTTTGCTAATACCAAAATTGAGCTTACAATTAGGAGCTGAGTATGTGTAACAGGATACAGGTGACAGTGAAGATAGAAGAACCATGATGACCACAGACTCAATGTGCTCTGTAACATTGCACAGTTTACCCAGCATGACTTTCCTTAGAAGGCCCCCTCCTCACGCTAGAGCAAAAGTCCCAGTTAACTGAAGCCTACCAGAAGAAGTAGTAGAAGAAGCTTTGCTGCTTTTGTGCCTCTTACAGGCGCCTAAAGTCATTGCCATGGGAGGAAAACAGAGTGGGGGGCGGGGTTGGTGGGGCTTTCCCTAATTTATCTTCATGTCCAGTGAGCAGTGTTGCGTTTTTCCTTGTAGCATTTGGAAATGATTTACTGGAATTACAAAACCTATTTTTCCTTTAAATTTCAGCTTTGGCTCTGGCTGCTTTTTAGAATAATGCAAGATAAAAATCACACCTGAGGGCTAAAAACGGAGAGGGAATGGGAGACTTGATATTTAAGCAGCTTTGAATGGTTTTTCTTTTCTTTATTTTTAAAGAAATGCACTTGCCTATGATACTGTCTCTCCAGTGAAATGATTACTCCTCCATTACTCTATTGATACAATATTGTGCATGCTAGTGTTGTATTTCTATACAGTAGCTTGAAATTGATTAACTTATACTGTAGGTGTTATGTATTCCTATGACAAAAAAATTAAGTCTTCAAATTTTTTAAAGGTTTTTTTTTTTCTTTTTTTTTTTAATTTAATTTTTCCTTTTGGGGGTAAAGTTTGCTCTACCAAATAGTGATTGTAACAAATTGATCTGTTTTGGATGTTGCTATAGTGACATGCAGTTATATATTTTGTTTTTAAAAAGGGGGGGAGCAAAAGAAACACCAGTGTTAGCTTAATCTTAATGTCTGGTGTTTGTCATGGTGAAATTATAACTATTACAGTGTCGGAGAACAACGAATATGTTCTCTGAATGAGCCTTTGTGCTTTTTGTCATGTTATGCGGTGAACTATTTTTAAGGTCTAATCAGTGATTATTTTTCCAGCTCCGTGTTTCTCTAGGGAATTATTTCACACACGGACCATCTTTAGCAGTTTCCTCAGTGATGGAATATCATGAATGTGAGTCATTATGTAGCTGTCGTACATTGAGCAAATAAACTTACAGATCTGACGCCAGTGTTCCTTAGCTTCATTGTGTCAGTTCAGCTGTCCTTTGCTTTTGAAGGTTGGATCCGATGTTGGTGTTCTCTTCCCTCCCCAGCCCAACGAATGAAGTTGGGTTGGCGGGAAAAAGGGAAAAGACAGTATATACTGGAAAGCGCCTCCAACCAGGAATCAGATTTGGGTTTGGGGACTTAAAAAACCATGGCACCAGGCCGGGTGCAGTGGCAGGAGAATCGCTTGAGCCCAAGAAGTGGAAGTTGCAGTGAGCCAAGATTGCATCACTGCCTTCGAGCCTACCGACAGAGTGAGACTCCGTCTCAAAAAAAAAAAAAAATTGCACCTTTTAGGGTGGGAGCAGTGGCTCACACCTGTAATCCAGCACTTTGGGAGGCCGAGGGGGGAGGATCACTTGAGGCCAGGAGTTTGAGACCAGCCTGGACAACATATTGATACCCTATCTCTGTTAAAAAAAACAAAACAAAACCAATCCATTGCATCTTTTGGGCCTCCATTTTTCTCACATTAAATGAGCCTGTTCAACTGGATCTCTGAGGGCCTTTCTGGGGTACCACTGGGGAGAAATACAGACCTGAGTTTGATGGCACCCCCCAACCCTGCCTTTTTTTTAAACAACAAAACCAAAAAACAGACGGGGTCTGGCCATATTGCCTAGGTTGGGCTCGAACTCTTGGGCTCAGGTGATCCTCCCAGAATTATGGCCCCTTTTGATTCCTAGGCAAATTATTCAGACTTCTTAGCCTGGGTGGGTGTGGGTGTGGGTGTGGTTGTAGGTTTAAATAACTGGATCATAGCTTTTAATTTTTTTTTTGGGTGTGACAGAATCTCACTGTCATCCAGGCTGGAGTGCAGTGGCACGATCTCAGCTCACTCCACCAGGCTCAAGCTCCAGGTTCAAGCTATTCTTGTGTCTCAGCCCTCTGAGTAGCTGGGATTACAGGACCCCACCACCATGCCTGGCTAATTTTTGTATTTTTAGTAGAGACCGGGTTTCACTGTGTTGGCCAGGCTGGTCTCAAACTCCTGACCTCAAGTGATCCGCCTGCCTTGGCCTCCCAAAGTGCTGAGATTAAAGGTGTGAGCCACTGCACCCGGCCAAGCTTCTTAATTTTCTGAGACATCAATTCACATTTCAGGAATGATAACATACTGGGAATAGGCTTTTGGCATATACCCAATGAATTCACTTGTGTTGGCTCATTTGTCACCCAGAACTGGGTGACACTGCTAGTGTATGGCTGTGAAATTAGGAGTGACAGCTGTACCTGAGGTCCCGTGGGTAACTCACTGATAACTCACATCTGCCTACCGGAGTTTGGCCTGCTCACGCCAACCTGCTTTCACACTGCTAGGAGACCATAAGAAACTAGGCTGAGCGGCAGCAACCAACTCTTCAGCACACATTGACCAAGCACTTTTATTTTATTTTATTTTTTATTTTATTTTATTTTGTATTTATTTATTTTGAGATGGAGTCGCACTCTTGTTGCCCAGGCTGGAGTGCAATGGCGCCGTCTTGGCTCACCGCAGCCTCCACCTCCCGGGTTCAAGCAATTCTGCCTCAGCCTCCCAAGTAGCTGGGATTACAGGCATGTGCCACCACGCCCGGCTAATTTTGTATTTTTTAGGAGAGACGGGGTTTCTCCATGTTGGTCAGGCTGGTCTTGAACTTCTGACCTCAGGTGATCTGCCCACCTCGGCCTCCCAAAGTGCTGGGATTACAGGCATAAGCCATGGCACATGGCTGACCAAGCACTTTTAGTGTGGCAGTTACCGAGAGCAAAACAAAACGAAATTTTTGACAAACTTTTGGCACAGATATGGACAAGATCGGAACAGTCAAGCTTGCTCTAACGGTCACTGAAGAAGGAGGAAGGTAGATCCCCTGAAAATTGCCACTATTTCATCCTTGTTCCTTCGGCATCATGTCCCATTACAGGTGCAAGAGTAGCTTTGTTTTACTGTTTTGCAGATCTCTTGGGAGCTAAGACATGTACTCTGCTTAGGTGTCCAGTCTGTTGTGGTAAGTGTTTTCTTAAGACAGGGTCCCGCTGGGCTCTGCCTCACAGGCTAGAGGGCAGCAGTTCTATCATAGCTCACTGAAGCCTCAAACTCCTGGGCTCACGTGATCCTGCCTCAGCCTCCCAGAGCACTAGGAGTACAGATATGAGCCACTGCACCTGGCCTGTTCTGATACGTTGTTTCACTTGAAGTATTTGAAAAAAATACAGTATCACACAAATGAGTAGTTGGAAAGGGGTGAACCTAAACAGTTGAAGTTGAATGGCAGAAGCAGAGTAAGGTTAAGAAAGTTCTCATTAGGTGGGTGCGGTGGCTCACACCTGTGAACTTTGGGAGGCTGAGGTGGGCGGACTGCTTGAGCCCAGGAGTTCAAGACCAGCCTGGCTAACATGGTGAAACCCTGTCTCTACTAAAAATTTAAAACTTAGCCGGGCATGGTGGCACGGGTCTTTTATCCCAGCTACTTGGGAGGTTGAGGCAGGAGAATCGCATGAACCCGGAGATAGATTGTAGTGAACCGAGATCGTGCCACTGCACTCCAGCCCTGGGCAACAGAGCAAGACTCCATCTCAAAAACAAACAAAAACTGATACTTTGTCTGTAAGGTGATTAAAAATAACAGTGTGAAACATCAGAGGTCTCCATTCCAAGAACTTCAGGTCAGGGGTAGAGTGGAGAGGCCATAAATGAGGTAATTCAGTGGGACCTTATAGTACAGCAAAGCATGAAAGCAGTTTTCCTCCACTCTATTTATGTGTGTTGACCACATGCATTGGCCTCCGCTCTGGTCAGCTGAAACTGCATGTTGATTCACTGGGTGATTTGAGTGACTAAGAATGGCACCTCCCTCCTGGGTGCACAGTTCCCAAAGCCAGCTTGGAGAAACAACCTTCTCAGCGCTACCTGGGTAATCCTGTTCCAGGAGTTGACAATAAGTGGTCACCAGCCTGATCAGAACATTAACATGTGGCATACCAGCTTGCTAATTAGCCCACTGGTTGGAATTTTCCAACTCTGATGTGGATACATGTGGTTGAATCGGAATGGCCACAAGCTCTACCTCTCATTAACCACACAGAGCTGTGGTCAGTGAGGAGTTAGGGCGAGAGTGGCTGGATCACACTGGCAAGACAATGAGTCAAGATATCTTGGCCAGGCGCGGTGGCTCAAGCCTGTAATCCCAGCACTTTGGGAGGCCGAGACGGGCGGATCACGAGGTCAGGAGATCGAGACCATCCTGGCTAACCCGGTGAAACCCCATCTCTACTAAAAAATAAAAAACACTAGCCGGGCGAGGTGGCGGGTGCCTGTAGTCCCAGCTACTCGGGAGGCTGAGGCAGGAGAATGGCGTAAACCCGGGAGGTGGAGCTTGTAGTGAGCTGAGATCCGGCCACTGCACTCCAGCCTGGGAGACAGAGCGAGATTCCGTCTCAAAAAAAAAAAAAAGACATCTCAGGTTATGTACGGTACTCACGTGGCACTCTGTTATCCAGAGTATTGGAGAGGAAAGGCTGTAGGAATTACTTTGAGGAACACTATGACTTGGGCTTTTTTTTTCTTTTTTATTTTTTTGGAGAGACAGAATCTCGCTCTTGCACAGGCTGGAGTGCAGTGGCATGATCACAACTCACTGCAACTTCTACCTCCTGGGCTCAAATGATCCTCCTATGTCAGCCTTCTGAGTCGCTGGGACTTATAGGTGTGCACCACCACCACACACACCTGGCTAATTTTTTGATTTTTTTGTAGAGTTGTGGTCTTGCTATACTGCCCAGGCTGGTCTTGAACTCCTGGCCTCAAGCAATCCTCCCATCTCAGCCTCCCAAAGTGCTGGGATTACAGACATGGGCCACTGCACCCAGCTGGTTTTTATTTTTTGAACTGGCAGTGCACACACATTACAAAATACAAAAGTGTGAGGCGGCCATATGCAGTCCACGAAGCGTGACATATTTACTCTCTGGCCAGTAGTTAGCAGACCCCTGGTTTATCAGAAACTCTCCCAGCGTGCCCATTACCCGATCACCCATTCATTGCCATTCTTAGAGGTAACTACTGCCGTCCATTCTTCTAAAATAGTTGAGCTTGAAATAGGATTTTTGCTGCCTTTGAGCACTGATGTGACTCTGGCCTTGTGATTTTTTTTTTTTTTTTTTTTTTTAGTTGAGATGGAGTCTTGCTCTGTCGCCCAGGCTGGAGTGCAGTGGCGCGATATCGGCTCACTGTAAGCTCCGCCTCCTGGGTTCATGCCATTCTCCTGCCTCAGCCTCCTCAGTAGCTGGGACTACAGGCGCCCGCCACCACGCCCGGCTAATTTTTGTATTTTTTTAGTAGAGACGGGGTTTCACCGTGGTCTTGATCTCCTGACCTTGTGATCCACCTGCCTCGGCCTTCCAAAGTGCTGGGATTACAGGCGTGAGCCACCGCGCCCAGCCAGCCTTGTGATTTTAAATATGGATAGCTGAAATGTGGTGGTCCCAAAACAGACATCTTGAATTAGAATATTTAATTCCATGTAAAGGGTAGGTAGGTAGGTGGTATTGGGGCGCTCAAATCCCAAACACAAAAATTGAAAAGAACGTTACAGTGATTGGCTACAGACCCACTCCTTGATATGGCAGGTACATTCCTCTGTGTGTCGTGGAACCTTGAAAGTAAGTCGCTGTTGGCATTTTACTCCCAACGTTCGTATTTCTCCTTACAAAGAGGACATTCTCGGCCAGGCGCAGTGGCTCACACCTGGAATCCCAGCACTTTGGGAAGGAGGTGGGTGGATCACCTGAGGTCAGGAGTTCGAGACCAGCCTGGTCAACATGGCGAAACCCTGTCTCTACTAAAAATACCAAAAAAATTAACTGGGTGTGGTGGCTCGTGCCTATAGTCCCAGCTACCCAGGAGGCTGAGACACGAGAATCACAAACCCAGGAGGCAGAGGTTGCAGTGAGCTGACATAGCGCCACTGCACTCCAACCTGGGCGATAGAATGAGCCTGTCTCAAAAAAAAAAAAAAAAGGACATTCTCTAATATAACCACCATACTGTTATCACCCAATTAATAATTCCCTAATATCAACCCATATGCAAATTTCTCTAAATTGTCCTCAGAATGCATTTGATAGCTTTTTCTAATCCCCCTCCCGCACCAGCTAGACTCCCATTAAAATTCATTAATTGCATTTCAAGATTAGGTTTCTTTGCCTTTTTTTTTTTTTTTTTTTTTTTTTTTTTGAGACGGAGTCTTGCTTTGTGGTCCAGGCTGGAGTGCAGTGGCCGGATCTCAGCTCACTGCAAGCTCCGCCTCCCGGGTTTACGCCATTCTCCTGCCTCAGCCTCCCGAGTAGCTGGGACTACAGGCACCCGCCACCTCGCCCGGCTAGTTTTTTGTATTTTTTAGTAGAGACGGGGTTTCACCGTGTTAGCCAGGATGGTCTCGATCTCCTGACCTCGTGATCCGCCCGTCTTGGCCTCCCAAAGTGCTGGGATTACAGGCTTGAGCCACCGCGCCCGGCCTTTTTTTTTTTTTTTTAAAGAGACAGGGTGTCAGTTGCCCTGGTTGGAGTGCAGTCAACAGTCATAGCTCACTGCAGCCTCCAACTCATAGACGCAAACAGTCCTCCCAACTCAGTCTCCGGAGTAGCTGGGACCACAGGCCTGCACCACCACTTCCAGCTAATTTTTTTCTTTTTTTTTTTCAACATGGCCTTCCAATAAATCTATTTTTATTTTTTGTAAAGATGGGTATGCTGCCTAGGTTGTTCCTGAATTCCTGGCCTCAAGCGATCCTCTCACCCTGGCCTCCCGAAGTGTTAGAATTAATGGGCATGAGCCACTGCGCCTGGGCCTGATACTGGCTTCTTCGAGACCAGGCTACTTGCCAGTCTTAAGGCCCCACGTTCTGGGTTTGTCCAGTTGTTTGTGCCTATGTCATTTAGCTTGTTTCCTGTCCTTGTTGGGGTACTTTTTTTTGTCTTGTGTAAAAACTTTGCTTTCTCCTCCATTTAACCTTCTCACTGGTTCACTTTGTGCTCTTAAGCAGCTACCAGCAGCAGAGCCTGTCACCTAAGTGGACAAGGCCAAAGCCACTGCTCTGAAAGGCCAGAGGGACTGGCCACTACCCATGGGGACCATCTTGTTTTCTGACTGGAGTCTTCTGGGCTCAGGGATTTGCCTCCTCAATCCTCTCCTGCCTCCCCTGGATGGGAAAAGTACAGCATTAGGTGCTTTATTTTTTTTTTTTTTTTTTTTTTTTTTTTTTTTTTTTTTTTTTTTTTGAGACGGAGTCTCACTCTGTCGCCCAGGCTGGAGTGCAGTGGCGCGATCTCGGCTCACTGCAAGCTCCGCCTCCCGGGTTCACGCCATTCTCCTGCCTCAGCCTCCCGAGTAGCTGGGACTACAGGCGCCCACAACCGCGCCCGGCTAATTTTTTGTATTTTTAGTAGAGACGGGGTTTCACCGTGGTCTCGATCTCCTGACCTTGTGATCCGCCCGCCTCGGCCTCCCAAAGTGCTGGGATTACAGGCGTGAGCCACCGCGCCCGGCCCTAGGTGCTTTATTTTTTATTTTTATTTTTTTTTGAGACGGAGTCTCACTCTGTCTCCCAGGCTGGAGTGCAGTGGCCGGATCTCAGCTCACTGCAAGCTCCGCCTCCCGGGTTTACGCCATTCTCCTGCCTCAGCCTCCCGAGTAGCTGGGACTACAGGCGCCCGTCACCTCGCCCGGCTAGTTTTTTTTTTTTTTGGTATTTTTTTTAGTAGAGACGGGGTTTCACCGTGTTCGCCAGGATGGTCTCGATCTTCTGACCCCGTGATCCACCCGTCTCAGCCTCCCAAAGTGCTGGGATTACAGGCTTGAACCACCGCGCCCGGCCAGCATTAGGTGCTTTAATAAGCACTGGCTTTGACTTACATCCTCACTTGGCCAGCTGGGTCCTGGTGGTCTGCAGCTGTTCTGCCCCTATGGTGGGGAGACAGCACAGCCCATCTTATTCACTAGAGTTAACTCAGGAACCAGAAGCATGCCTGAGACGCTTCCTTCATACTGGAACTGCAATAGGGGAATCACAGTCTTGGTGTTAAATTAGTTCTTCCCACTGTGATGGGTAAATTACGCTACCACTCATTGGCTCTTAGGAGCTGATAAGATACATGAAAGTCTTTTTTTTTTTTTTTTTTTTTTTTTTTTTTTTTTCCTGAGACAGAGTCTCACACTGCCTCCCGGAGATGGAGTGCAATGGCGCCATACTGGCTCACCGCAACCTCTGCCTCCCAGGTTCACGCGATGCTCCTGCCTCAGCCTCCCAAGTAGATTACAGGCACACACCACCACGCCTGGCTAATTTTTTTTGTATTTTTAGTAGAGACAGGATTTCTCTATTTTGGCCAAGCTGGTCTTGAACTCCCGACCTCGTGATTTGCCCGCCTCGGCCTCCTGAAGAGCTGGGATTACCAGGCATAAGCCACCGCACCTGGCCACATGAAAGCCTCTTTTTACTCTCTTAACCTGAAGCCAGATTTTACAGATGAGGTTTCATTGGTTGTCAGTTTTTTTGTTGTTTTGAGATAGGATCTCGCTCTGTTGACCAGGCTGGAGTGCAGTGGTGCAGTCATAGCTCACTACAGCCTCCACCTCCTAGACTCAAAGCAATCCTGCCTCAGCGTCCCAATTGGCTGGGCTGTCTGGCCTGGCTAATTTAAATTTTTTTTTTTTTTTTTTTGTAGAGACTGGGTCTTACTATACTATGTTGCCCAGGCTGGTCTTGAATGCCTGGGCTTAAGCGATCCTCCTGCCTCGGTCTCCCAAAGTGTTGGTTACAGGTGTGAGCCACCACGCCCAGCTGGGTTGTCTGTTCTTTAAAGCCAGATAGGAAACTCATTTTTTATTCCATTAGGTTTATCAAAGCAGACTGCCTTCCAAGAGACGGTATTTTTTGGTGTTATAGTTGACAAGGGGTTTTGCCTGCTAAGTTTGCCGAGTAAATCCTCGGACAAGGAATGTGGGTAGTGGGCAGACCAAGAATGAAAAATATTCTCTTGCCCTAAATCAGGAGACTACATTAGAAGCAGACAAGGTAGACTCAGGAAATAAAGGCTAAAAGGTATAAAGGACAGGGCAGCTTGTAGCTGACTGCAAGCATTTTGGGGTGAGTCTTTTTTTCATGTAATCTCCCTAAATACCGTCCAAATCTCCAAAGTCAAACAAATGCCACCTCCCGCTGCTGGGGCGGGGGCAAAATGAGTAATAATCATTGCTCCCCGTGGTACGTTAGCGCTTCGATTTCTTTCGCCTAGTGGTGACAGCCAAAATGAAACTGAGTAAGTACAAAACACAGCAAAACAGCATTGGCCCCATCCCTCAGGGCCTCAATCACGCACCAGCCACAGCTGGTCTGGCCGCCCCTGCCCCATTCCTTGAGCTACAAAATGCTGCAGTGATGCTGGTTTGCAAGGCCCCAGAGCTAGGCGATGGGGATTCAGCATCCCTCCTGGCACAGGTCTGGGCCCCCTCCCTACCCCCACCTGGGGGCTCCTGCAGTAGGTCCCTTGCCGACCTCTCCCGGCTCTGAAGCTGGCTTTCCCGGGGATCGCCTCTTCCAGACCCCGGACTGCAACAGCGCCCTCGAGCCCAGCCACCCACGGCTCCAACCCACCTGGGAGCTCCATCCTCGGCCCTATCTCTGAGCACCTCCCCTCCCCAAACGCCCAGAACCCCTGCCAAGGAAGCCTTTTGCTGCCTGCCGTCTCCCCAAGGGGCCTGCTTTGCACTGGCGAGCCGTTCGGCCCTGGCCTCGGCACGCACTGGCTCGCCTCTGTCCCCCGGGTTGCTCGACGTAAGATCGCGTACTGGGACCACGCAGAGTCCAGGGAACCCGGACTACACAGAAGCCCGGATGTGGGCCGGGCGGGGCAACGGCTTTGTTTGTAGCCCCGCCCCGGGGGCGGCCGCCTTCCCCTCGGGCATGGTAAGAGCCAATCACAGGCCAGCGTGTCCCCGCTCCGCCAATGGTCGGCCTGTTGCTAGGGCCTGGGTCTCTGCCCCAGAATCGGCGCGCTCAGCGGCCCCAGGGTTTCATTTGTTGCAGACCCGGCCTTCCATCCACTGCGGAGCTTTATCTCCCAATTTCACCCACTCCTCTCTCCTCCGTCTTCCGCCTGCACCTTTGTTACGTGCTTGGGAGGACGGAGCCTTGGGCTCGTGGTGGGCCCTTGGTCCCACGCCTGCCCTTCTTTTCCCCATCTGAACAGTGACGTGATCGCTCGTGTCCCGGCCCGTACTGGTTTGCTACCCTTTCTTACCTACACATCTCTCCTTCTGGAAACAGCCCTGGGAGGTCTGCGTTATTCCCAGATTGCAGAAGAGGAAACTCCTGACCTCCGATGCACACAACAGCCGGGCGGTTTCTGGTGGTGACCTGGGTCTGACGGGTTCCATCACCTTACACGCGGGAGCCATGGTGCAACAGTGAGGGAGGGAGCAGATCTGGTGTCCTGGGGACACTGAGGCCAAGCCCTGCCTCTCTTTGGTATCCCAGGCCCTCCACAGCTAGGTCCCACCCTGCCTGTCCAACCTCGGCTGCCCGCGTGCCCCAGGTGTTACAGCCCCATCAGCCTCCTGTGTGCCTTCCAAGGTCCTCTGCTCAAATGCCCTTCCCTCCCACCATGTCCTGATGGTGATAACTTTGAATCGAACAGCGGCGGCCAGCCAGGGCCAGGGCTCTCCGCCATCATCAGTCCTGAAAGATGTCAGAAATTGAATAAAAACTCCCAGTTTTTTGAATTGAATAAAAACACCTTCCCGTCTCCTGCCTATAGAGTTGTATAATCTCAGGCGTAGAGGGAGACGTGTTGCGCAAGTCACTATCAAGGCTGGATTTAGGAATTAAAAATCAGCTTCAGTGTGGCTGCTGACTGTTTAGAAAGGTGGGATTTCTGTCACTCAGCAATGTCTATTTTATTTTTCTTTCTTTTTTAGAGACCGGGTGTCACTCTGTTGCCCAGGCTGTACCGGAGTGCAGCGGTGCAATCATAGCTCACTGGAGCCTCCAACTCCTGGGCTCTGAGTAGCTGAGACTATAGGTGTGCACCACCACACCCAACTGACTTTTTTTTTTTTTTTTTTTTTTTTTTTTTGTAGAAACAGAGTCTCACTCTGTTGCCCAGACTGGTCTCGAATGCCTAACCTCAAGCCTCAGTCTCCCAAAGTGTTGGGATTACAGGTGAAAACCACTGTGTCCAACCCAATGTCTCATTTTTCTGAATAAAGGGCTGTTGGGGAATGAAAGCTTAAGAGCTCAGGATTTGGATTCTCATCCCACCATGTCCTAGTTAAGTGACATAATCTCCTAAGGTATTTAGCCTTTTAGAGTGTCAGTTTCCACATCTGTAAAATGGGAATAATACAACCTACCTCAAAAATGTCTAGCAGTGACTGAGTGCTTACTATCTGCTCTGGGCAGCATTCTAAAGACTTCACAGTGGCCGGGTGCAGAGACTTAAGCCTGTAATCCCAGCACTTTGGGAGGCTGAGGCAGGAGGATCGCTGGAAGCCAGGAGTTCCAGACCAGCCTGGGCAACATAATGAGACCCTGTCCCTACCAAAAATTACAAAATTAGCCAGGCATATTGACAAATACCTGTAGTCCCAGCTACTTGGGAAGTTGAGGCAGGAGGATAGCTGGAGTCCAGGAATTCAAGGCTGCAGTGAGCCGTAATGGCGCCACTGCACTCCAGCCTGGTCAACTGAGCAAGATCCTGTCTCAAAAAAAAAAAAAAAGACAATCATGGTGGCTCATGCCTGTAATCCCAGCACTTCGGGAGGCTGAGGTGAGTGGATCACCTGAGATCGGGAGTTCAAGACCAGCCTGACCAACATGGAGAAACCCCATCTCTACTAAAAATACATTAGCCGGGTATGGTGGCGGGTACCTGTAGTCCCAGCTACTCGGGAGGCTGAGGCAGAAGTGCTTGAACCCAGGAGGCAGAGGTTGTGGTGAGCCAAGATCATGCCATTGCATTCCAGCCTGGGCAACAAGAATAAAACTCTTTCAAAAAAAAGTAATAATAATAAGAATACTTCTTAGGTATTAATTCATATAGTTGCATCATTTGCAGATGAAGAAACTGAGACTTAGCAACATGCCCAAGATCCCACAGCTAAAAAGTCAGTGGCCAAGTGGGATTGAACCCAGGCAGTGTGACATGAGTTCCTGCAAGCATAACTGCAATCTCGTGCTGCCTCTCAGTGGAGTGGGTTGCTGTGAGGATTTAATAAGCTAACGAGTGATTGGCAGCTAGCAGGTGCCTCCTAATACGTGCAGTTCTGATTAGGATCAGAAGGGAAACAGTGGTCAACCCTCCTGCAGCAGAGGGTGCGACAGGGCAGGGCAGGCTCCCAGGGCCCAGATCTTGGCTGCCAGACCCTTCCAAGGCAGAGAGAGTGGGCTGGGTCCTCCAGGAGGGAAATTCAAGGAGGCTTGAAGGCCCTTGGAAACAGAGGCCCAGGGCAGAGAATAACCAGGCTAAAGGCATGCTGGGTGTGGGGCTGGGGCAAGGGCGGTGGAGGAGGTGTCAGTTTTTCAAGACTGGGCCTTTTTCTTTTTATTGTTGTTGAGACAGGGTCTCGCTTTGTCTCCCAGGGTGGAGTGCAATGGCATGATCTCGACTCACTAAAACTTCCACCTCCCGGGTTCAAGCAATTCTCCTGCCTCAGCTTCCCGAGTAGCTGGGACTACAGATACCCGCCACCACACCCGGCTAATTTTTGTATTTTTAGTAGAAATGGGGTTTCACCATGTTGGCCAGGCTGGTCTCACACTCCTAGGCTCAAGTGATCCTCTCGCCTCAGTCACCCAAAGTGCTGGGATTATGAGTGTGAGCCACCATGCCTGGCCAGGAGCAAGTCAATTGCCCCTGGTTGCGCTCTACAGGGCTCAGAATCTGTGGAGAGATTCCTGAAGGTTCTGGACTGGGCAGTGTCAGTGCCTGAGGAATTCATTCTCTCTGGGAGAGCACCAGGGGGCGGTCGCTTACTGTCCTATCTGGGCCTGAGAGTGGGGCGATGTGGGTGCGCAGCCCCAGGGCGTCCTCTAGGGGGCAGTCTCGGGCCTGTCTGGGCAGAGTTCCATCCCCCGTGTGGGAATGAGGCTTCCTGCCTGACCTTGACCTGAGCCCGCGTGGGGATTGATTTATCTTCCTCCCACCCAGAGCCCACCGCCCCCTGCTGAGGGGATCGGTCTGTGGGGCTGCTCCCAGGGTTCAAGGCTTTCAGGCTGGGCAGACCTGGAGAAGAGGGGTCTTTGGGGCCACGGGAGGAATTGCAAAGGGATAGTTTGGGCATCAAGGCTCAGAGACAGGTGGGGTGGAATTCAGAGAGGGAAGGGGCCTCAAAGAAGAGAGAGGAGCCTGGGGAAGTGAGGAAGTACAGTCGTGGGTTGGGGGCTCAGAGAAGACGGGAGAACGCCAACAAATGGGGATTTCAGGACAGGTGAGGCAGCTCACATCTGTAATCCCAACACTTTGGGAGGCAGAGGCAGGGGGATCACTTGATTCCAGGAGTTTGAGACCTTCCAGAGCAACATAATGAGATCCCCATCTCTACAAAAATTTAGAAACTTACCAGGTATAGTGGCGCACACCTGTTGTCCCAGCTACTCGGAAGGCTGGATAGGAGGATTGCTTGAGCCCAGGAGTTGGAGGCTGCGGTGAGCTATGATCTCACCAGTGTACTCCAGCCTGGAGACAGAGTGAGACCCAGTCTCTAAAAAAGAAAACAAAAAGAAAAGAAGTGGCCAAGCACGGTGGCTCATGCCTATAATCCCAGCACTTGGGGAGGCCAAGACAGGTGGGTCACCTGAGGTCAGGAGTTCGAGACCAGCCTGGCCAACATGGTGAAACCCCGTCTCTACTAAAAATACAAAAATTAGCTGGGTGTGGTGGTGCACACCTGTAATCCCAGCTACTCTGGAGGCTGAGGCACAAGAATCACTTGAACCCGTCAGGTGGAGGCTGCAGTGAGCCGAGATGGTACCACTGCACTCCAGCCTGGGCAACAGAGCGAGACTCTGTCTCAAAAAAAAGAAGAAGGAAGGAAGGAAGGAAGGAATTCCTGTGCAAGGAGGGACTTGGTGGTGTTGGGAGGGGTGCAGTCAGGTAGTGGAGGTGAATCAGGGAGGGACAGAATCAGTGGGGCAGATGGGGACTCACAAAGGGTCCAGTGAGGGCATGAGGGCCGAGAGAGGGTAGGTGAATCCAGGAAAGGGAGTGACCTCTTCTTTGTTTTGTTTTGAGGTGGAGTTTTGCTCTTGTTGCCCAGGCTGGAGTGCAATGGCACCTTCTCAGCTCACCACATGAGCTCAGCACCATTCTCCTGCCTCAGCCTCCCAAGTAGCTGGGAATACGGGTGCCTGTCACCACACCTGGCTGATTTTGTATTTTTTGTAGGGATGGGGTTTCTCCATGTTGGTCATGACTGGTCTTGAACTCTTGACCTCGTGATCTGCCTGCCTCGGCCTCCCAAAGTGCTGGGATTACAGGCATGAGCCACCGTGCCTAGCCAACCTTTTTTTTTTTTTTTTTTGAGACAGAGTCTTGCTCTGTCACCCAGGCTGGAGTGCAGTGGCTCAATCTTGGCTCACTGCGACCACCTCCTGGGCTCAAGCGATTCTCATGCCTCAGCCTCCTGAATAGCTGGGACTACTGGTGCCCACCACCATGCCTGGCTAAGTTTTTTGTATTTTGATAGAGATGGGGTTTCACCATGTTGCCCAGGGTGGTCTTGAACTGCTGAGCTCAGGCGATCCGCCCGCCTCGGCCTCCCAAAGTGCTAGATTACAGGTGTGAGCCACCGTGCCCGGTGGGAGTGACCTCTTTGTCATCCATCCACCTGATTAAGTTTTCAACCTCCTTATCCTGTGGTCCTGCCAGCCTGAAGACATAGACGCTCCCAGCCATTCCTAAGAGGACTTTGAGGAGCCCATCATATGGAGAGCAGAACGATGTAGGGGAAAAAGGGGTTACTTAGTGCCTGCCCTGGGGTCAGGGGCCAGACTGAAGGCCTTTCTCACCCAGGCCCTTGTTGGTCATGCACAGAAATATCCGCATATCCTCGAGTCCCCCTGGAACTTTGGTCTTCCTACAATTGTTAGGGGACCTGGGTAGCTTCCAATATTCACGACTCCCCCTTGATCTTCACCCTGCATGGGACTGACGACACCAATTGACAATCAGAGGTCCCCCAGAAGTGAAGTCTCAGAATGGAAACCGAGCCCAGGGCCAGGCTGCACCCCAGCCCATGTCTCCGCCGGGGTGCATCGGGCCCAAACCAAGGTCTGGTCCCAGCCCAGGGCTTTTTCCGTTTTGTTTTTGTTTTTGTTTTTTGAGACGGAGTCTTGCCCTGTCACCCAGGCTGGAGTACTAATGGCGCTATCTCAGCTCACGGCAACCTCCGCCTCCTGGATTCAAGAAATTCTCCTGCCTTAGCCTCCTGAGTACCTGTGATTACGAGCATCCACCACCACGCCTGGCTAATTTTTTTGTATTTTCAAGTAGAGATGGAGTTTCACCATATTGGTCAGGCTGATCTCGAACTCCTGACCTCAGGTGATCTGCCTGTCTCGGCCTCCCAAAGTGCTGGGATTACAGGTGTGAGCCACCTCGCCTGGCTGGCTTTTCCTAAACACAGAGCTATTGCAGCCTCCTTGATCAATTCTTTATTTTTTTTAGAGACAAGGTCTTGCTCTGTCACCCAGGCTGGAGTGCAGTGGCATGTCCATAGCTCACTGTAACCTCGAACTCCTGGGCTTAAGAGATTCTCCCGCCTCAGCCTCCCAAGTAGCTCTGACTGCAGGCACCACCACACCCAGATAATTTTTTATTTTTAGTAGAGCCAGGGTCTCGCTATGTTGCCCAGGCTGAGTGCAGTGGTATGATCATAGCTCACAGCAGCCTCAACCTCCTGCCTCAGCTTCCTGAGTAGCTGGGACTATAAGCACATGCCAACACGCCCAGAAACTTTTTTTTTCTTTGAGACGGAGTTTCACTCTTGTTGCCCAGGCTGGATTGCAATGACACGATCTTGGCTCACTGCAACCTCTACTTCCCAAGTTCAAGAGATTCTCCTGCCTCAGTCTCCCAAGTAGCTGGGACTAGAGGTACCCGCCACCATGTCTCGCTAATTTTTGTATTTTTGGTAGAGACAGGTTTTCACCATGTTGGTCAGGCTGTTCTCGAACTCCTGACCTCAGGTGAACCACCTGCCTCAGACTCCCAAAGTGCTGGGATTATAGGTGTGAGCCACTGCGCCCAGCCCTAGCTAATTTTTAAAAACTTTTTTGGTAAAGATGGGAACTCACCATGTTGCTTAGATTGGTCTTGAACTCCTGGCCTCAAAGAATCTTCCCGATTCAGCCTCCCAAAGAGCTGGGATTACAGGCATGAGCCACTGTGTCCGGCCTTGATTCATTCTTTAATCCCAGTCCTTCCTGGCAGGCTCTGCACCCTTGTTCAGTCCTGGGGCAGTGGGCGGGGAGGGGGGAGGCTTCCTTCTACCAGAGTCTGCTGTTGATACCGTTACTGTCATCCTAGGCTGGGCAGCTGCTGTACCCAGCTGAGAAGAAGGGCAGGAGGGGCTGTTTTGCTCTAGGAACCCCGGCCAGAGGGAGTCTGTTTTTCCCAGGGTCCCCAGCCGTGCTCTTTTCTCCCTGGGTTGAGAGTAGGGAGCCCTGGCTGGACACTTGCTTTTGGTTTGCAGGCCAGCCAGGGAGGCTCTCCCACCGTCGTGCTCCTGCCCGAGGCCATCCCACGAGTCTGTTATTGATCCAGAGCCGTCCCTTCTCAGCCAAGCCAGGGATTCCCGGCACTTGTCATACTGCCAACTCTCCCAGCACCAACTGGCAGTTGGCAGAGCTATCTCTTGTAAGCAGCCCATGAAAATATGGCTCGCCCCTGAGAGGCACAGTTAGATGGGCACGGCGAGGTCCAAAGTCACCTGGCGAGTTGGAAAGCGAAAGAAAACCAGAGGTCTCGACCAGGAAGAGCGTGCCAGGAATGGAGTGATCTCTGCTCGTGCATGGGTCTCCATCCCTGGGCTCCTCAGCACTGGCACCCAGGGCATCGGTTGATGGGTAGAACAGTGCACACTTTGGGGTGGAGTGCACGCACCCTGCTCCTCCTCTACCCAGACCTGCTGGGTGACCCTGGCCAAATGCAGTCCTGGTTGGGCCTCAAGTTCCCCTCTGTAAGCTGAGGGGTTGGGCCAGCCAGTTTCTGGGACAGGTACCTGCCCAAACGAATGAGTTCACTGAGGCATGGAGGGAATGCCTTTTTTTTTTTTTTTTTTTTTTGAGACGGAGTCTCGCTCTGTTGCCCAGGCTGGAGTGCAATGGCATAATCTTGGCTCACTGCAACCTCTCCCTCCCAGGTTCAAGCGATTCTTCTGCCTCAGCCTCCCGAGTAGCTGCGACTACAGGCATGTACCACCACGCCTGGCCATATTGGCCAGGCTGGTCTTGAACTCCTGATCTCATGATCCACCTGCCTTGGCCTCCCAAAGTGCTGGAATTACAGGCGTGAGCCACCGCACCCAGTGGGGAACACCTTTTCATTTCTCTTTAAAAATTTTTGTTTGTTTGAGACAAGGTCTTGCTCTGTCGCCCAGGCTGGAGTGCAGTGGTGTGATCGTAACTCACTGCAGCCTTGAACTCTTGGGCTCAGGTGATCCTCCTGCAGGTGCACACCACCACATCTGGCTTTTTTTTTTTTTTTTTGCAGAGATGGGGTCTCACTATGTTGCCCAGGCTGCTCTCTAACTCCTGGTGTCAAGCAAATGTCCCACCTCGGCCTCTCCAACTGCTCGGATTACAGGTGTGAGCCCGTGTGCCCAGCCTGCAGTGCCTTTCTCTAATTTGCACTAGACATTTACAGATCAGGGACAGTTTTTGTTTGTTTGTTTTTTGTTTTTTTCTGAGAGAAAGTCTTGCTCTGTCACCCAGGCTGGAGTGTAGTGGCCTGATCTCAGCTCACTGCAACCTCTGAGTAGCTGGGATTACAGGTGCGCGTCACCACACCCGGCTAATTTTTGTATTTTTAGTAGAGACGGGGTTTTGCCATGTTGGCCAGGCTGGTCTTGAACTCCTGACCTGAGGTGATCCTCCCCCTTCAGCCTCCCAAAGTGTTGGGATTCCAGGGGTGAGCCACCATGCCCAGCCAGATCAGGCACACTTATAGCTGTGATGCTGTTCCCCACCCATCCCCCATTGCCTTGATATGCCCTCCATGCCCCAGGGGAGCTACACTCAGAGGTCTCCCCATATTTCCTGGGGGCAACTTCCCTGGGAGGGCAGTATGAGCTTAGCTCGCATATCAGGCATTCTGAGCTTTGAGGGCCAGTGACAGACTGGCTGAGACCAGCCCAGCCTCTCCCACATCCCTCTGCTATTCTGCTTCTACGCTCCCCTCCCTCCCCTGCCAACCCCTGACCTCTGGCACTGTCACAACCCCCCAGGTCCTGGTATGTGCATGTGGGAAGGGTGGGGAGGTGTATAGGGGGCCAGACTGATCCCTGCCCTGCCCTGCCCTGGGCTCTGCTAGGGTGGCATAGGGCTTGGGTGGTCTGGGGCTCTGTCCCTGGGCTGGAGCTCCAGTTTCCCCAACCCTCCTGTCCCTCCTCCTCTCGGTGGCTCTCCCCATCACCAAGAGGCTCTTTGGACCCAGCTCTGGGGTCTCCTGTCACCTTTCTGTGGGCAGCTTTTGCTTCTCTCTCCACCCTTTCGATGGAGCAGTTAAAAGCTGCACCTGCCAAACTCTGAGTTGATTCTATAGCTGGAGTGATGATGGCGCCTGGAAATAATTCACTCCTGGGCAGCCAGGGGCTGCCTGATCTTACAGACTGTGAGGTCAGCAAGCCCCAGACAACATCCCTCCTGGGGTGGAGGGGCAGTTCCAGGCCTCTACAGGCCTGTCCTGCCTTTTTGTTTGAGATCTTATCTCACTCTGTTGCTCAGGCTGGATTGCAGTGGTGCAATCTCGGCTCACTGCAATCTCCGCCTCCCGGGTTCAGGCAATTCTCCTGTCTCAGAATTTGAGACCAGCCTGGCCAACATGGAGAAAGCCTGACTCTACTAAAAATACAAAAATTAGCCAGGCATGGTGACAGGTGCCTGTAATCCCAGCTGTTCAGGAGGCTGAGGCGGGAGAATCTCTTGAACCCAGGAGGCAGAGGTTGCAGGGAGCTGAGATTGCGCCACTGCACTCCAGCCTGGGTGACAGAGCGAGACTTCATCTCAAAAAAAAAAAAAGAAAGAAAAGGCAGGACAGGCCTGGAGAGGCCCGGAATTGCCCCTCCACCCCAGAAGCAGCACAAAGATTCCACAAATCTCCTAACACCCAGCAGAGACCCCCAGATCTGGGCCAGCCTGCCCTGTCCTGCCAGCCAGAGCCCACTATGCCCAGAGGTGCTGCCCCAGGCTCACATCATCTGAGCTGAGCCCTGGAGCGAGGGCTGGGACCTGCTGTGACTCCTCACCCTGCTCCAGATGTGGGTCTCTGGACAGGGAACCCACGAGGGAGTAGATGTAAAGAGGCTGGGCTGGGTGCAGGGGCTCACTCCTGTAATCCCAGCACTTTGAGAGGCCAATGCAGGAGGATGGCTTGAGCTCAGGAGTTTGAGACCAGCCTGGGCAACATAGCGAGACTCCATGTCTACCAAAAAAGAAAAAAAAAAAAGTAGCCAGGCTTGTGGTGTGCTCCTGGAGATGACTTGAGCCCGGGAGTTCCAGGCTGCAACACTTTGGCATGGTGCACCAAGATCTCACTACTCCACGCCAGCCCGTGTGACAGTGGGAGACTGTCTCTAAAAAAGAAGCTGGGGCCGGACGCGATGGCTCACGCCTGTAATCCCAGCACTTTGGGAGGCTGAGGCGGGCAGATCACCTGAGGTTGGGAGTTTGAGACCAGCCTGACCAACATAGAAAAACTCTTGTCTCTACCAAAAATACAAAAATTAGCCGGGTATGGTGGTGCACGCCTATAATCCCAGCTACTCGGGAGGCTGAGGCAGGAGAATCACTTGAACCAGGGAGGCAGAGGTTGCAGTGAGCCGAGATCACACCATTGCACTCCAGCCTGGGCAACAAGAGCAAAACTCAGTCTCAAAAAAAAAAAAAAAAAAAAAAAAGCAGCAGCAAGGTGGTGTGGGGTGATATTGGGGGTAGTGTGGACATGCTCCAGGCCCTCGCCTGCAGGGTACCACCACCCTTCTTAGGGAACCTGGGAAAGTCAGGCTGTGGGCTGAGAAAACAACATGGGAGTCTCTTTTTTTTTTTTTTTTTTTTTGAGACAGAGTCTCGCTCTGTCGCCCAGGCTGGAGTGCAGTGGCGGCGCAATCTCGGCACACTGCAAGCTCCGCCTCGAACATGGGAGTATTTTGCTACAGCCTCAGACTCTGGGTCCCTCAAAAATTTAAGGACCTTGGGACTGAGCTCCAAAGCTCCCATCTGCTTTTTTTGTTTTCACACCGAGTTTTGCTCTGTCTCCCAAGCTGGAGGGCGGTGGCACGATCTTGGCTCACTGCAACCTCTGCCTCCCGGGTTCAAGCGATTTCCCTGCCTCAGCCTCCTGAGTAGCTGGGATTACAGGCACCTGCCACCACACCCGGCTAATTTTTATACTTTTAGTAGAGACGGGGTTTCACCATGTTGGCCAGGCTGTCTCAAACTCCTGGCCTCAAGTAATCCACCCTCCTCGGCCTCCCAAAGTGCTGGGATTATAGGTGTGAGCCACCGCGCCCGGTCCCCCATCTGCTTTCTATCTCCACAACTTCCCCTGGGCCTGGTTAGAGGGTGGCAGCTAGGGCAAGGGCAGGCAAGGGAGAGGGAGACTGGGCCCTTGGAAGCCTGACTACACCTGGAGGGAAGCCAACTGGAAATAAATACAGGCAACAAGAACTGCTGGCCCAGCCAGCAGCACAGGTCTGAGCCTGTGGGTCGGCCAGGGCACTGCCCAGTCTCCCCACCCCGACTCTGTGGGCTCCGTTCTCACCCCAGTTCTGCCTGCCAGTTCCCTTGTGACTGCCAACAGGGATGCCCTGGCCTCAGGGGGTGTGGCGTGAGAGACAGATATCTCAAAGCTTGCCAGGTCCACTGCGGTGCCCTTGGGGTGTGCTCAAGTTGACGCCAAGCTTTTGACATAGTAATCCTCCCATCAGCTCTGCGGGGAAGTTCAATTACCTCTGTGCCCCTTCACCTGGGACCCAGCCTAGGTGCTCCTGGGAACTCAAGCCTCAGGTGCTTCTCCTAGTTCCTCCTCCTTCCCGACTTTACAACTTTAATTGCAATCATAACCTTGCAATCATGACCTTTTTTTTTTTTTTTTTTTTTAAAGACAGGGTCTCACTCTTTCTGAGCTTTTGATTGTTTTGTTTTTTTGAAAAAGGATCTTGCTCTGTTGTCCAGGCTGGAGTGCAATGGCACGATCTTAGCTCACTGCACCCTTCAACTCCTGGGGTCAAGCGATCCTCCTGCCTCAGCCTCCTGAGTAACTGGGACTACAGGCATGCAGTAACACCCTGGCTAATTTTTATTTTTTAGAGACAGAGTCTCACTACGTTGTCCAGGCTGGTCTAGAATTCTTGACTTCAAGCACTTCTCCTGCCTCAACCCCCCAAAGGGCTGGGATTACAGGTATGAGCCACTGCGCCCGGCCCTACGACCTCTCTTTATGAATGTGAGTCAGCCCGTGTCCAGCAACCTACATCAGTGTACCAACATGGCCCAGCACGGGGCTGGGCACACAGTACACCCTGAGTAAAGGTGACTTGTGGAAGCCAGCAAATGGCAGGTGCCTGAGGCTTCCTTCCACAAATACCAGGGTCTGAGCCAGTGACAGGTGGGTTACTTGGAACTTTATTTGAGAAAAACAAGATAAACGTATCAAAAGAACACACAGGTTGAGGGTGGGGGGGCGCAGCCAGTGGCGGCAGCAGGGGTGGGCATCCGGGCTAAGGCTTTACTTGGCGGCAGTCTCGTCAGATTTTGCAGCTTCTGGGCCCCCAAGCTGGGCCCGCGACTCGAAGGTGACCGGGATGGTGATCTCGTTGGACTGTGTGGCTAGCTTGGGCATGGGGGCTTCCACGGTCAGTGTGCCCTCAGGGGACAGGGAGGAGGAGACCTGGGTGGGGTCCACACCGGGGGGCAGCCTGGACGTGCATAGAGAGAAGGCGAGCGTTACATTACACACTGGGTGGGTCCCTGTGCCCTCCTCCCTGACCCCCGCCCCCCCCCCCCACCCACCCCGATCTGGCGCCAGGACTCACGTGTATTTCCGCGTGAAGCACCGGGAGATGTAGCCATGCTCGTCCTGCCGCTCCTCGTGCTTGCCTTTTGGGGAAAGAGGGAAATCAGACTATGGGGGAGGGGACCGCCTCTCGGCCCCGCCAGGCCAGAGGCCCCACCTCCTGCTTGGAAGCAGCCAGGACTGCAGGCCGGCAGGGATTAACGGACGGGGTTGGGGGTGGGGGCGTGCCCGCCTGTTCGGGCTCTCAGAAACTTCCGGAAAGTTCCTCGATTCAGAGTTTTGGGAGGAATGGAGCAGGGCGCCGAGCTGGGGAGTCAGCAGTGCGCAGGCGCACTTGGAGCCGCATGCACGCCCTCTCCGCGGCTAGAAACAGGGAACCCGCTTATCTGGGGATGGGGTTGTGGGTGGGGAGGGGGCTCTGTGGAAAGGTGCATTTTCTCTCTTCATTGATGGTCTTTTAAAAAAATTTTTTGGTTGCTTTTTAATTTTTTTGTAGTGTGGGGGGGCGTCTCGCTATGTTGCCCGGGCTAGTCTTGAACTCCTGGCCTCAAGCCATCCTCCCGTCTCGGCCTTCCAAAGCGCTGGGATTACAGAGCACAAAGCGCCCTTAGAAGCGACCTGCACTCCCAATTCCTGAGCAGAGGAATCAGGGATCCTGTTTTTCCCGGTGCTGGGCTAACATTTAACTCCCCAGGCCCCCGGGACCCCCGTTTCAACCGCACCCCTCCCCCGGCCCTGCCCGCCCCGCTAGCCTCCTCCCCTCCTCTGCAGGACCAGGGGGACTCACCGGTGATCTCCACCACGCCATCCTTGGTCTTAACCGTTAGCTCGTCCGGGGCGAAGTGGTTGACATCCAGGGACACGCGCCAGCGGTCCGCCGTGTGCCGGATCTCCGAGACCCCGCTGCTGAGCTGCCGGCTGAGCGCGCGGCTGTAGGCGGGCGCGGCCACCGCGGGGCTCTCGATCGCGGCGGGGGGCAGGGGGCGCACGTAGCCTGGCCAGCTGCTGCCGCCCAACCACTGCGACCACTCCTCGGGCAGCCGGGGCAGCCCGAAGGCCTGGTCGAAGAGGCGGCTGTGCGGGTACCAGTCGCGGAAGGGATCCCAGCTGGGGCCCCGCAGGAGCGAGAAGGGGACGCGGCGCTCGGTCATGCTGGCTGACTCTGCTCTGGACGTCTGCTCGGAGAAGTGCGGGGCGCTGGGCCCGGCTGCGCTTTTATGCGCTTCCAGTCGGGTATTTTTAGCAGGCGGTGTTTGAGGTCTCTATTAATGGCAATGACCCGTTTGAGGGCCGCCCCTCCCCATGCACTCCTCCCCTAGCGTTCAGGGGCCGTGGGCGGGGCGAAGAGGGTTCTGCCTTCATCTGGAAACTTCTCTCGTTAAGGAAAACAAATGAGTTCGAGAGCTCGAAGCTGGAGCCGTGCCACGGCAGGGCACTCGCCGGCCCTGGTGCTTAAGAGCTGCCGACTGTGACCCGTGGCCAGGGCCGTTCTTTTGTTAAGGAGGACAGAGCCAGACAGGTTGGGTTGGGGCATACAACTGAGAAGTGGCAGAGGCAGGATTGGAATCACAAGCGTGTGAGATGGAATGTGATATAAAGCAGGCTGGTGCTTGAGCCCAGGAGTTCGAGGCTGCAGTGCGTTATGATCTTACCACTGCACTCTAGCCTAGGCAACAGAGCAAGGACCTGTTAAAAAATTTTTAAAAAGGGGCCGGGTGCGTGGCTCATGCCTGTAATCTCAGCACTTTGGGAGGCCAAGGCAGAAGGGTCCCCTGAGGCCAGGAGTTTGAGACCATTCTGGGCAACATAGTGAGACCCTACCTCTACCAAAATTTTTTTTAAAATTAGCTGGGCATGGTGTGCACGCCTGTGGCCTCAGCTACTCTGGAGGCTGAGGCAGGAGGCTCCTTTGAACGCTGGTGAGTAGAGGCTTTGGTGAACCTGGATTGCACCACTGCACTTCAGCATGGGCTACAGAGCAAAACCCTGTCTCAAAATAAGTAAATGAATAAATACAAATACAAAGATAAAGCAGTCTGGGCTGGGTGTGGTGGCTCACCCCTGTAATCCCAGCACTTTGGGAGGCTGAGGTGGGAGGATCACCAGAGGTCAGGAGTTTGAGACCAGCCTGGCCAACATGGTGAAACCTTATCTCTACTAAAATTACAAAAATTAGCTGGGTGTGGTGGCGGGCGCCTGTAATCGCAGCTGCTGGGGAGGCTGAGGCGGGAGAATTGCTTGAACCCCGAAGGCAGAGGTTGCGGTGAACTGAGATCTCACCACTGCACTCCAGCCTGGGCGGCAGAGCGAGACTCCATCTCAAAAAAAAAAAAAAAAAAAAAAAAAACAATCTGGTAATCTGGTACGGTTGTTAGGAGTGTGGACTTTGAAGCCAGACTGCCTGAATTCACATCTTGGTTCTGTCACTAAGCAGATGAACTTGTGCAAGTTAGATTCTTTATGCCTCTGTTTCCCCATCTGGAAAATGGAGATTTTGATGATGGTAACAGTCATGCATTGCATAAAGATGTGTAGGTCAGCAAGGGACAACAAAAAATATGAAGGTGGTCCCATAAAATTATATTATTGGCTGGGTGCAGTGGCTCACATCTGTAATCTTAGCACTTTGGGAGTCCGACGTGGGAGGATTACTTGAAGCCAGAAGTCTGAGACAAGCCTGGGCAACACAGTGAGACCCCATCTCTACTAAAATTCAAAACAAATTAGCCAGGTATGGTGGCATGGACCTGTAGTCCCAAATACTCAGGAGACTGAGGTGGACGAATCACTTGAGCTGAGGAGGTCGAGGCTGCAGTAAGCCTGATTGTGCCACTGCACTCCAGTCTGTGTGACAGAACAAGATCCTGTCTCCAAACAAACAAAACAATTATGTTACCGTGTTTTTACTGTATGTCTTCTATGTTTAATTAATTTATTTATTTAGAGATGGAGTCTACCTCTGTTGCCCAGGCTGGTAGCGCAATGTCCCGATCTAGGCTCACTCTAACGTCCACCTCCCAGGTTCAAGTGATTCTCCTGCCTCAGCCTCCTAAGTAGCTGGGACTACAGGCAAGTGCCACGACACTGGCTAATTTTTGTATTTTTAGTAGAGATGGGGTTTCACCATGTTGGCCAGGCTGTTCTTGAACTCCTGACCTCAAGTAATCCACCTGCCTGGGCCTCCCAAAGTGCTAGGATTACAGGCGTGAGCCACCGCGCCTGGCCATCTTCTATCTTTAGAAACACTAATACTTACCATCATGTTGCAGCTGCCTCCAATATTTGGTGCAGTCATATGCTGTAGAGGTTTGTAACCTAGGAGCAGAAGGCTAGACCATATGACTTAGGTGTGTAGTAGGCTAGACCATCTAGATTTGTGTAAGTCCACTCTGAGATGTTCCCACAATGATGAAATTGCCTAACAAGGCATTTGTCGGATGTGTCTCTGTTGTTAAGTGACTCATGACTGTAATGGGTTGGCCTGAGGATTCAGTGACCTAATGCAGGTGATGACTTTGGCCCAGAGCCTGGTACATCATAATTATTAGTTGTTACCTGCCTGGGATTGAAGAGAGGGAAGAGGAAGGAGAATTGGTGGGGTTTGGCAATTTTCCCCCTTCCCCTAACAGTGGGGCGGGCCCAGATAAGAACCTCCAAGGCACAGTGTGCTGAGAGGGGCCAGGAGGAAGATTACTGTCACATCTCCTACTATATGTATCTTTCCTTAAGAAACACTGGTTGGGCTGGGCACGGTGGCTCACGCCTGTAATCCCAGCACTCTGGGAGGCCGAGGTGGGCGGATCATGAGGTCAGGAGATGGAGACCATCCTGGCTAACACGGTGAAACTCTGTCTCTACTAAAAAATACAAAAAATTAGCCGGGCATAGCCAGGCTGGTCTCGAACTCCTGACCTCAGGGAATCCACCCACCTCGGCCTCCCAAAGTGCTGGGATTACAGCCATGAGCCACCACACCTGGCCCATGGTGGTGCATGCCTGTAGTCCCAGCTACCCAGGAGGTTGAGGCAGGAGAATCGCTTGAACCTAGGAGGCAGAGGTTGCAGTGAGCTAAGATTGTGCCACTGCATTCTAGCCTGTGCAACAGAGCAAGACTCCGTCTCAAAAAAAAAAAAAGAACTGAGCCCTTGAAGATGAATGTGAATTCCAAGGGAGTGAGCAGAGTGTATGGGTTTTGTGCCTTGAGTTGCACAATCTCTCGGGCAGCAGGGATAGATCCAGTCTGTCCTGATTTCAGGCAAGATGAAGGGAGCTTGTGTCTACAAAGGGCTGGCAGCTCCCATCCAGAATGTGGCTGGGCCTGGTAGAGCCACACCTGGAAGTGTTTATAACCACATCTGACAGCTCCCTCTGGGGTGGGGCACCCCGGGCTCCCGTCTGGACCAAGGTGAGCAGGCAGAGACAGATGAGGGCCCTCCCTGGCTCCTGACCTCACCTCCATTTTATACAGCTGGGGATGGGTGGGGCTGGGAGCGCTGGGGAGCAAAAGCCTGGGGCTTTCTGATGCTAAGTCCCGTGGGGTGTCAACCAGGAGCTCCCAAATGAGACCCACTTGGCTCATGACAATGACCCAGCCAGGGAGGTGAGGTAGAAGGCAGGGGTCCTGTCTGTCTCCCACCATTGGCTCCCAAGAGTCCCAGGAGTTCAGAGGCCTTTCCAGGAGTGATCTCAGATTCATGGTCCAGCCCCATTTCTTCCCTGATGGGGAGCAGGTGGGTAAGATAGAAAGGCATCTACGTCGGGCGCAGTGGCTCACGCCTGTAATTCCAGTGCTTTGGGAGGCCTAGGTGGAAAGATCTCTTGGGGCCAGGAGTTCAAGACTAGCCTGGGCAACATGGTGTGAAGCCTGTCTCTACAAAAAATTTAAAAATTAGCCAAGTGTGGTGGCACACACCTGTAGATCCAGCTACTAAGGAGGCTGAAGCAGGATCACTTGAGCCCAGGAGGTCAAGACTGCAATGTGATATGATTGCTCCACTGCACTCCAGCCTGGGCAACACAGCGAGACTCTGTCTGAAAAAGAAAAAAAAAAAAAGAGAGAGAGGTATTTATGAGCTCTCTCTCAAAAAGGAAACTGAGGCTCAGAGAAGGCATGGGGACTTGCTGCTAACCCCAGCTCATCAAAGTGAGTGGCCTGGAGTCTGCCCGGATTCTGGGCCTGGGCAGGGCAAGACCTTAGTGGCCTTGGCTCCCCACAGAAGTATGAGGAGTGGAGCCTCAGCCCCAGGATAGGGGCAGCAAGTACAGTGGGACAGCAGTGGGAGGCCCTGGGTATTAGAGAAGCAGGAGGTTGGCTCTGTGAGCGCTTTACAGGAGACAGCAGAAAGCCATTTAATCTCCGTGCACAGCAGTTTCCTTGTCTTAAAAAACAGGGATAACAGGCCCGGGTGCAGTGGCTCATGCCTGTAATCCCAGCACTTTGGGAGGCCGAGGCAGGCGGCTCACTTGAGGTCAGGAGTTCGAGACCAACATGGTAAAACGCCATTTCTACTAAAAATGCAAAACTTAGCCGGGTGTGGTGGCACACGCCTGTAATCCCAGCCACTTGGGAGGCTGAGGCAGGAGAATCGTTTGAACCCAGGAGGCGGAGGTTGCAGTGAGCTGAGATTGCCCCACTGGAACTCCAGCCTGAGCGATAGAGTGAGACTCTGGCAAAAAAACCCCACAGGGATCACAGGACCTAAGTCAGGGTACAAGCAAGGCTGGAATGGCCATGCCTATGAAGACAGGAAAGAGGGAATGTCAGGGTTGTGGCAGGAGCCTAGGGCAGCACCCTCCCTGCAAGCTGGGCGATGGGGGCCAGGATCCCATCAGATGGATGAGGTAGGCTCAAGGGGCAAGCTCCAGGCTCTGAACAAGTCTGTGCAGATTCTCCTACTTGGTGCTCCCCTCGCCCTCTGTGATATGGGTATCAAAATCTGCAGAAAGGGAAACTGAGGCCTAGAGAAATGAGGGCATTTGCCCAGAATTACACAGTAAGTCCAGACTAATTCAGTTTTGCAGCATTTGAGGTTCCTGGCCAGTGTTCCTTTTCCTTTTTTCTTTTTTGTTTGAGACAGAGTCTCGTTCTGTCACCCAGGCGGGAGTGCAATGGCACTATCTCAGCTCCCTGCAACCTCTGTCTCCTGGAATGATCCTCGTGCCTCAGCTTCCCCAGTACCTGGGATTACAGGCACCCACCATAACGCCTGGCTAATTTTTTATATTTTTGGTAGAGATGGAGTTTCAGCATGTTGGCCAGGCTGGTCTTGAATTCCTGAACCCAGGCAATAAGCCCGCCTCAGCCTCTCAAAGTGCTGGGATTACAGGTGTGAGCCACCACGCCCGGCCAACCAATGCTTCTTTATTTTTATTTTTATTTTTTATTTTGAGACAGAGTCTCACTCTGTCGCCCAGGCTAGAGTGCTGGAGTGCAGTGGCGTGATCTCGGCTCACTGCAAGCTCCGCCTCCCGGGTTCACGCCGTTCTTCTGCCTCAGCCTCCCAAGTAGCTGGGACTACAGGCATGTACCACCATGGGCCGGACACGGTTTGGGAGGCCGAGGTGGGTGGATTCCCTGAGGTCAGGAGTTCGAGACCAGCCTGGCTAAGGGCTCAGTTCTTGAGGGACGACTCTTAGATCACCCACAAGGGAGGGGAGATGGGTGGTTTCTGGCAGCATGGGGGTGAGGTGGGTGGTGGGGCAGAAACTGGGCTTTGGGGACAGATAGGGCTGGGCTTGAATCTGGGTGCTGCTGGCCTGGTGACCACTCTGAGCCCACATGTCCCTATTTGCAAAGCAGAACTAGCAAAGCCCCTGCCCGTCTGACAGCACTGTGGTCAGTTTCAAGTGTGTGAATATGTGTGAAGTGCTCGGGGTACAGTAAGTCCTCACGGTGACTGCAAGGGCCTTTAATTGTGGATACTGAGCCTTAGAATAATCCGAATTACCCAGTTGTATGTGTTTTTTTGTTTTCTTGGGGTTTTTTTGAGTTGGAGTCTTGCTCTGTCGCCCAGGCTGGAGTGCAATGGCGGGATCTTGGCTCACTGCAACCTCTGCCTCCCAGGTTCAAGCAATTCTCCTGCCTCAGCCTCCCAAGTAGCTGCAATTACAGGCGCCTGCCACCATGCCCAGCTAATTTTTGTATTTTTAGTAGAGATGGGGTTTCACCATATTGGCCAGGCTGGTCTCTTGGCCAGGCTGGTCTCTAACTCCTGACCTCGTGATCCACCCGCCTTGGCCTTCCAAAGTGCTGGGATTACAGATGTGAGCCACCATGCCCAGCCATATGTGCTTTATAGAGCATCAAAGTATCCTATCAGAGTCACTTTTTCTTCCTTTTTTATTTTTTATTTTTTTGAGACAGAGTCTCACTCTGTCGCCAGGCTAGAGTGCATTGGCACCATCTCAGCTCACTGCAACCTCCACCTGCTGGGTTTAAGCGATTCTCCTGCCTCAGCCTCCTGCCACTATGCCCAGCTATTTTTTTGTATTTTTAGTAGAGATGAGGTTTCACCATGTTGGCCAGGCTGGTCTTGAACTCCTGACCTCAAATGATCCACCTCAGCCTCCCAAAGTGCTGGGATTACAGGCGTGAGCCACCATGCCCAGCCTCCTTTTTTTTTTTTTTTTTTTTTTTTTTAATAGATAGGGTCCCCACTCCTCTGTTGCCCAGGTTGGAGTGCAGTGGTGCAATTATAGCCCACTGTATGCTCAACGTTCTGGGCTCATGTGATCCTCCCTGCTCAGCCTCCTGAGTAGCTGGGACTACAGGCACTTGTCACCATACCCAGCCAATTTTACAATTTTTTATAGAGAGGGGGTCTCACTATGTTACTCAGGCTGGTCTTGAACATCTGGCCTCAAGCAGTCCTCCTACCTTTGTCTCCTGACTACCTGGAATTATAGGCATGAGCCATGGCGTCCAGCTAGGAGTCCCATTTTTGAGATGAGAAAACTGAGGGTCTGAATGGCCCCAGGGTCACAAAGCTGGTAAGTGTCTCAGACCTTCCTATTCTCCACCCAGCGAGGGGGAGACTTCCCAGACAGTTCAGAGAGGCCTGTGGGCTTCCAGTGCACAGGGGCAGGAATGCACCTCTTCCACCCTAACCGGGTACCTTTTCTCCAGGAGGCTGCACTCTGCCGTCCCCACCGGGCAACCGAGCTGGGCAAGGGGGCCAGGGCTGGGTGGCGGCTCCCACGTGCCCCCCTGCCCAGCTGTTCTCTGACAGTGTGGCTGGCTCCAGCATCCAGAGCACTGAGCTGCCAGAGGTGGTCTTTCTGGGATAAAGAGGAAAATTCAGACCAGGCGCCGTGGCTCACGCCTGTAATTTCAGCACTCTTGGAGGCCGAGGCGGGTAGATCATGAGGCCAGGAGTTCGAGACCAGCCTGACCAACGTGGTGAAACCCCGTCTTTATTAAAAACATAAAAATTAGCCAGGCGTGGTGGCACGTGCTTGTAATCCCAGCTACTCCGGAGGCTGAGGCAGGAGAATCACTTGAACCCAGGAAGCAGAGGTTGCAGTGAGCCAAGATTGCGCCACTGCACTCCAGCTTGGGCAACAGAGCAAGACTCTGTCTCAAAAAAAAAGAGGAAAATTCTAGCCCCAGGGATTTCCCAGAAGCCACCATGGAGTGGGGTGGGGGGAGGGGTGAGAGGGCAGGTCATAGCCCTTCCCCCTCTTCATTGCCCACTGCAAGGTCCAGGGAGTCCTTCATCAGACGGTCCCTCCCCTCACCTCTAGCCCCCAAATCTGGGGTGCTCAGCAGCATCCCCAAGACTAACCCCCTTCCTTTCACTGTGCCCAAGGCCTTGACCACGCTAGCCACGCCTTCTGCAGGCCTCTGCCAACTGCAACTGAACCAGCCCCGCCTTCGCTGGCCTGGCCTCAGAGAAAGTGCCAGAATCTCCAGGCAGCTGCCTGAGCTCCCCAGAGAGACCTGACAGCTGATGGATGACTCCAGCCCCCGGGTCTGCTTGGAATTGAAAATGTGGACAACAGTAATCAGAGCGCCAGGGGTGGGGTATAGGGGATGCTGGGTCTTTCTGGAAACATCCAGACACTGCCTCTCTGGGAGTTCACTTCTAAAAACCCACCTCCAGCCTGCCCCACTCCCTGGACCTCTGGTTTCTGGCTGGACTGGGAGGGGGCCACGCCACCCCCATCACCACTGAAGTGGGGGCCACAGAGGGGCCAGGTGGGAGGGCTGGGAATCTGTCCTCCCGCCCCTTCCACTCTGGCTGTCTAGCTCTGGAGTCTGGGGACCTGGGTGTCTTTGACTGCAGCCTTGGCCAAGGGCCGGCATCCGTGACTCATTTTCTTGATCTGTACAGTGAAACCATTGGACTGGATGTTCTAAGTCTCCTTCCAGGCCAGTGAATCAACAGTTTCTCCTCCACTCTTCCCCTCCCCTCCAGGTCTCCTGCATTACCCACTCCACAGCCTAAATGCTGCAGGACAGGGGTGTGCACATGGGAAGGGGTGACAAAGATTCCCTGCTTGACCAAACTTTTCTCAGACTCTGGAACCTCCTAAGCCCCTCTGCATAAATCTAGTCTTTTTTTTTTTTTCCCAGAGTCTCACTGTGTTGCCCAGGCTGGAGTGCAATGGCGCGATCTCAGCTCACTGCAACCTCCTCCTCCTGGGTTCAAGTGATTCTCCTGCCTCACTCAGCTTCCGGAGTAGCTCGGATTACAGGCATGAGCGACCACGCCTGGCTAAGTTTATATTTTTAGTAGAGATGGGGGTTCACCATATTGGTCAGGCTGGTCTCGAACTCCTGACCTCAAGTGATCCACCCGCCTTGGCCTCCCAAAGTGCTGGGATTACAGGCGTGAGCCACCGTGCCCAGTTCGTAAATCTAGTTTTTGCAAGAAACCTGTGGAGTCTGTTTCACAAGAACCCCTCACCCTCGACATCTGATCACCCTCCAGATCAGGTTCCTCATCCTCTACCATCTCCAAGGTGATGTCTGATCTCCCTGGCTGGCCTTCAGCTAGAATCCTGCTAGGTCGGTTGAGCCAGAACCCCCTGATATTTGCTGTTAGTAATTTTCCATCCACTTGCCCCACCCTACTCCTGGGCCATAAATTCTCGCTTGCCCATGCTCTATTCAGAGTTGAGCCCACTCTCTCTTCCCCCACTGCACAATCCCATTGCAGTCCCACCTATATAGCTCTTGTGATGGTCCTGAATAAAATGTTCCTGCTCGTGCTTTAATGAGTATCATAGAATCATTTTTTAAACAGTGGAGATAGGAGTGAGGGGAGGACAGGAGACACTCACCAGGCCTGAGAGGGGAACGTTCCCTCCCTGTCAGCCAGCTAAGCCTGGATGTGACCTGCGCTGCTTTAAATCAGAGTGAGATGGAGAAAAGGGGTGAATGGAGCAGGAGTACTTCCTAAGACTGCGGGAGAGTGGGATTCCTGTCCTGAGATAGATTCAGGTTTCCCCCTTAAGAGAGCCCTAGAAAGTGGGTAGGTGGAGGGGGAGGTAGGAGACCCCCAGGCATCCGGGTGTCTAAGATGCCTCCTTGGGTGGGTGGAGCAGGGCCTGGAGGCCAGCAGGTGCCTGGTGATGGGGCCAGTTTGCTGAATACTCCCTCAGCTGAGAGAGGAAGGCAGGAGGCCTGGGGCCTTCTAGAACATCTCAAAAAAAGGCAGGCAGGCTGCTCCAGGTGGCTCACGCCTATAATCCCAGCACTTTGGGAGGCTGAGGCAGGTGGATCGCTTGAGGCCAGGAGTTTGAGACCAGCCTGGCCAACATGATGAAACCCCATTCTTACTAAAAATACAAAAATTAGGCCAGGCGTGGTGGCTCATGCCTGTAATCCCAGCACTTTGGGAGGCCGAAGTGGGCAGATCACCTGAGGTCAGGAGTTCGAAACCAGCCTGGCCAACATGGTGAAACCCCGTCTCTACTAAAAATACAAAAATTAGCCGGGCGTGGTGGTGTGCACCTGTAATCTCAGCTACTCGGGAGGCTGAGGCAGGAGAG
This sequence comes from Macaca thibetana thibetana, assembly GCF_024542745.1. NCBI lineage: Eukaryota > Metazoa > Chordata > Mammalia > Primates > Cercopithecidae > Macaca > Macaca thibetana. Next base: position 138,426,651 of record NC_065580.1, on the reverse strand, counting down.
TCACTTTAACCCGGGAGGTGGAGGTTGCAGTGAGCCGATAATGCGCCATTGCACTCCAGCCTGGGCAACAAGAGTGAAACTCCATCTCAAAAAAAAAAAAAAAAAAAGCCCACAAAAATCAGCCGGGCATGGTGGTGCACACCCGAAATCCCAGCTCTTAGGAGGCTGAGGCATGAGAATTGCTTGAACCTGGGAGGTGGGGGTTGTAGTGAGCTGAGATTGCACCACTCACTGCACTCCAGCCTGGGCGACACAACGAGACTCTTGTCTCCAAAAAAAAAAAGTTGGGGGTGGCTGGGGATGGGGGACAGGCTGGGACAGCCAAGCTGGGCAGGTGCCCTGTGTCCTGTCACCCTCGGTCTGGGGCTGTAGGAAACTGATTAAGGAGAAAGGGGAAAATACAGTCAGGAAAACAGGAAACAGGAAAGCTCTGTCCGGCCTCCTGGCTGTTGTATGTGTTGGAAGGAAAAACGTGGTGTGGAATGGAGGCTCCCCTGGGCCCTGCCTGAAGAGAGAGAGACCACGAGAGGACCGTATTCACCCCAAACCAGAAGAGTGCGCCCCAGGCTCAGGACCCTCCGGCGAGAAGTGCCCACATCCTGGGGACGGTCCTCTGCCTGCTGCTCCAGGATTAGTTTCCTGTTTTCCTGCCGGCCGTCCTGGTCCTATTCTTCCCTTTCCCCAGGGTATAGAGCAGAGTTCAGTTGGCTGACTGAGTTCAGACAGGAGGGGCCTGGTATGCTCCTCACCCCTCCCCCACGAAGCTGGGACGGGCACGCAGGATGAGGGCTCGGGGCTTCCAGGCTGGGAACCCTGGCCCAGGCGTCTGTCCTCTGCTCCAAGCCTGTTGGTCCTAGCTGCATTTTTTCCTTACTCTCTGTCGTCCTCTAGTGTCATCTTGCCGCCACCACGCCTCACCTTTGGTGCCCAGGCCTCCCCCAAAGTTTCTGCAACCATTCCTCTCTGGGTTCCCTCCTTCACTTGCTGACTCATTCAACAAACGTTTATTTATTTCTTTTCTTTCCTTTCTCTTTCTTTCTTTCTCTCTCTCTTTCTTTCTTTCCTCCCTCCCTCGCTCCCTCCTACCTTCCTTCCTTCTTGTTTTTTTTTTTTTTTTTTTTTTTTTTTTTGAGACGGACTTTCTCTTTTGTTGTCCAGGCTGGAGTGCAATGGCGCGATCTCGGCTCACTGCAACCTCTGCCTCCCGGGTTCAAGCGATTCTCCTGCCTCAGCCTCCCTAGCAGCCGGGATTACAGGCATGTGCCACCATGCCCAGCTAATTTTGTACTTTTTTTTACCTCGCCCGGCTAGTTTTTTGTATTTTTAGTAGAGACGGGGTTTCACCATATTAGCCAGGATGGTCTCGATCTCCTGACCTCGTGATCCGCCCGTCTCGGCCTCCCAAAGTGCTGGGATTACAGGCTTGAGCCACCGCGCCCGGCCTAATTTTGTACTTTTAGTAGAGACAGGGTGTCTCCACATTGGTTAGGCTGGTCTCCAACTCCCGACCTCAGGTGATCCACCTGCCTCAGCCTCCCAAAGTGCTGGGATTACAGGCATGAGCCACCGCGCCCAGCCAACAAACATTTCAAAGTGGCCTACTTGGGCGATCCAGAGACAAGATATGTCCTGGCCTCCAGAAGCTCAGAGCTTTGGGGAGAAATAGACATGCTAGCAAATAAATCACTGGAAGAAGAGACTGGGCCCTAAACACAGGCTCCCGGAGGACCCCAGAGACAGCAGTAGTCACGGCATCAGGAATGCTGCATGGAGGAGGAGGTGGCTGAGCTGGGCCTTGACCTGTGAGCTCACCTGAACCCGTGGAGGCAGAGAAGGCATGAGGGGGCCAGGTGGGCTCAGGGGTATTGGAATCAAGGGCAGTGATGGGAGATGAGGTGGGAGGGCGCCTCGGGAGGAGCCATGGATGGCACGTGCCAGGTGGTCACTCAGAAGGCCTTCCGGCCTGTGAGCTGGTGGATGTGGCCATAGGAGGCAGGCTCTGCACAGCAGGGAGTCTGTCTCATTTATTCTGTACTGTGTCCTCAGAGCCAGCAACTCTGCCGGGGACATAGGAATTGTTCAATAAGTATTTGTGGAATGAGTAAATGGGTGTTCAGATTTGCCTGTTAGAAATAATGGGAGTGAGGCCGGGCGTGGTGGCTCAAGCCTGTAATCCCAGCACTTTGGGAGGCCGAGACGGGCGGATCACGAGGTCAGGAGATCGAGACCATCCTGGTTAATACGTTGAAACCCCGTCTCTACTAAAAAGTACAAAAAACTAGCCGGGCGAGGTGGTGGGCGCCTGTAGTCCCAGCTACTTGGGAGGCTGAGGCAGGAGAATGGCGTGAACCCGGGAGGCGGAGCTTGCAGTGAGCTGAGATCTGGCCACTGCACTCCAGCCTGGGCGACAGAGCGAGACTCCGTCTCAAAAAATAAAAACAAAAAAACAAAAGAAATAATGGGAGTGGTCGGGCACGGTGGTTCATGCCTGGAATCCCAGTGTTTTGGGAGACCGAGGCAGGAGGATCACTTAAGGCCAGGAGTGTGAGACCAGCCTGGGCAGCATAGCATGATCCCATCTCTATAAAAAATAATGGCCAGGTGCAGTGGCTCATGCCTATAATCCCAGCACTTTGGGAGGTCGAGGCAGGTGGATCACTTGAGGTCAGGAGTTTGAGACCAGCCTGGCTAACATGGTGAAACCTCATCTCTACTAAAAATATAAAAAATTAGCTGGGTGTGGTGGTGCATGCCTATAATCCCAGCTACTTAGGAGGCTGAAGCAGGAGAATTGCTTGAACCCAGGAGGCAAAGGTTGCAGTGAGCCAAGATTGCGCCACTGCACTCCAGCCTGGGTGACAGAGCGAGACTGTCTCAAAACAAAAACAAAAAATAAAAGCAAAAATTAATGGTGTGGTGGAGTGCACCCGTAGTCCCAGCTACTCAGGAGGCTAAGTCAGGAAGATCTCTTGAGCCCAGGAGATCAAGGCTGCAGTGAGCCATAATGGTGCCACTGCACTCTAGCCTGAGCGACAGAGTGAGACCCCGTCGCAAAAAAAAAAAAAAAAAAAAAAAAAAAAAGCAGGAGGGATTGGAAAAGGCAAGGAGGCAGGCTAGCCAGTGAGGAGGCCGGTAGGGCCAGGTGCTGAGGTGAGGTGGGAAGGAAGCAATTGCAATGCCTGGGAGCAGCCTGGCTGTGGCGTGCAGAAGAAGGCAGTCAGGCTGGGCAGTGATAGAATGGGATGGGAGGTTGGGGGACGGAGCAGCCAGGCAGCAGAGTCCCTAGGCCCAATGCCATGCTCAGTGTGAGACAGGCCGAGTTGCAGGCCAACCTCTCGGTGTGTTTCACACATCTCTAGCACAGGGCCAAGTCTGCTCCCCATAGCCCAGCCCCTTGCCTGAGGCCAGTTTTGTTGAACTTGTTAGAAAGGGTTACAGAAATCTTTTTGTTTTCTTTTTCTTTCTTTTTCTTTCTCTTTTTTTTTTTTTTTTTTTTTTTTTTTTTTTGTGTGTGTGTGTGTGTGTGAGATGGAGTTTCACTCTTACTGCCCAGGCTGGAATGCAATGGCAGGATCTCAGCTCACTGCAACCTCTGCCTTTCGGGTTCAAGTGATTCTCCTGCCTCAGCCTCCAGGGTAGCTGCGATTACAGGCACCCACCACCACGCCCGGCTAATTTTTTGTATTTTTAGTACAGACGGGGTTTCACCATGTTGGTCATTCTGGTCTCAAGTGATCCACCTGCCTCGACCCCCCCAAAGGACTGGGATTACAGATGTGATCCACCACACCCAGCCAATCACCAGGGCTTCTGTGAACAGCTTGCGTGGATCGGAAACGGAGCCACTGGCCAGGTGCCCCTTCTAGTTTTGGGGAAAAGAAACTGGAAGGGGGTCATGTCATCGCACAGCCCCAGCTCTGGGGACTGGGCCAAGGACACCTGTGTCATGGCCCACGCAGAGGTGGGAGCAGGGGCCACCTCAGCCGCACCCTCATTGGAGTTGGACCGGGGTTCTTAACTGGTGGGACGCTAAAAGCCTTCGGAGTGAATATCTGTGAGATAGATCCAATGTTACAGGCCACACTGCGGGCATGCGCACATTCTTCTGGGAGAAGGGTTCTCAGCCTTCATCAGATTCTCAAAGAAGACCTGATTCAAAACAAGCTTAAAACCCACCACTCTAAGAGAGAGAAACAAAGGAGAAGAAGGGGAAGGAGGAGGAGGAGGTGAGAGGTAAGAAAGAAGGAGAGGAGGAGAAATTGTGTATTTCTTTCTTTCTTTTTTTTTTTTTTGAGATAGAGTCTCACTCTGTCGCCCAGGCTGGAGTACAGTGGCGTGATCTCGGCTCACTGTAAGCTCCGCCTCCCGGGCTCAAGAGATTCTCCTGCCTTAGCCTCCCAAGTAGCTGGGATTACAGGTGTCCGCCACCATGCCCAGCTAATTTTTTTGTATTTTTAGTTGGGATGGGGTTTCACCATGTTGGCCAGGCTGGTCTTGAACTCCTGACCTCAGGTGATCCACCCGCCTCAGCCTCCCAAAGTGCTGGGATTACAGGCTTGAGCCACTGCACCCGACGAAATTGTGCATTTCTTTACATCTAATAAAAGAAATACAGGCCAGGGGCAGTGGCTCATGCCTGTAATCTCAGCACTTTGGGAGGATCGATTGAGCTCAGAAGTTCGAGACCAGCCTGGGCAACATGGTGAAACCCTGTCTCTACCAAAAAAATACAAAAATTAGCTGGGTATGGTGGTGCATACCTGTAGTCCCAACTACTAGGGAGGCTGAGGTAGGAGGATTGCTTGAGCCCAGGAGGTCGAGACTGCAGTGAATGGAGATCATGCCACTGCACTCCAGCCTGGGCAACTGAGTGAGACCCAGTCTCCAAGTTTTTTTTTTTTTGTTTGTTTTTTTGAGACGGAGTCTCGCTCTGTTACCAAGGCTGGAGTGCAGTGGTGCAATCTTAGCTCACTGCAATCTCCGCCTCCTGGGTTCAAGTGATTCTCCTGCCTCAGCCTCCAGAGTAGCTGGGATTACAGGTGCGTGCTACCACGCCCAGCTAATTTTTGTATTTTTAGTAGAGATGGGGTTTCTCCATCTCTACTAAAATGGTCTTGAACTCCTGACCTCCCAAAGTGCTGTGATTACAGGCCAGGAGCCACTGCACCTGGTCCTCAAATTTAAAAAAATAAATAAATACATAAAAAGGAAATTCACTCCTCTAAACCATTCTTTCCAGGCCCCTTGCGAGTTGGTAGCCAGAGGCAGGCACGGTGTTTTCCTTAAGTGGCCACCATTTTTTTCTTTTCTTTCTTTTTTTTTTTTTGAGATGGAGTCTCACTCTGTCACCCAGGCAGGGGTGCGGTGGCTTGATCTTGGCTCGCTGCAACCTTTGCCTCCTGGGTTCAAGTGATTCTCCTGCCTCAGCCTCCTGAGTAGCTGAGATTACAGGCGTGCGCCACCACACCTGGGTAATTTTTGTATTTTTAATAGAGATAGGGGGTTTTACCATGTTGGTCAGGCTGGTCTCAAACTCCTGACCTCAGGTGATCCATCCACCTCAGCCTCCCAAAGTGTTGGGATTACAGGCGTGAGCCACCGCGCCCAGCTGTGGCCACCTTTTAAATGCTCACTCTATGCCAGTCACAGTCACCAAGCTGAGGACTATCAGAACATTTCATGCCCACCTGATCTCAACCCTGTGTCACATGGCTGGGAGGCACAGGAGCCAGGACACATGCCCACATGCTGCCTGTGACTGTGTCCCAACCACTATGCGACACCCCACCATGTCGTGAGGGTCCCCTGTGCCCGTGTCCACCCTGTGTCTCCTCCCTCTACCCCGTCCCCACCCACTGCTGAAGGTAGTCTGGGTGTTTGGACTCAGGCAGCCCACCCTGCGGGGTGTTCAAAGTCCACCGGGCCTCCAGGCTGGGAGGAAGGTCCCTTTGGGTCCCTGTTTTAGCCTCAAGCTCAGAGGCAGGGGGATAGACACACTGGTTCCTGGATGCCAGCTCTTCTCTCTGGGGTCCCAAGGAGCAGTCTGAGCCTTTCTCCTTCCTTGGAGGAAGACCCCCAGCCCCGCTGCCCTCCTGAATCTCCCGGGGTGCCCACATGCACAGAGGCCTGGTCTCACCACCTGCCATCCGGGCACCAAGGGTTTTATTCGAGTCCAATTTTTATCCGCACCGCGGAGAAAGAGGGAGGGGGGACACAGAGAAAGCAGGGAACCCGGACCAGACCCCAGACCCCTCCCCCCACTGGAGCCCGGGGCATCTGCCTGGTTGGGCCAAGGAAGACTTTGTGAGATCCCTGAGGGCCCCAGGAGGAGGGGGCTGGGAGCAGCAGAGGAGGACTGGGGGCCACCACTTCCCCATGGATGCCCCAGGCCAGGGCCCTCAGTCTCTTTCCTCCCCTCCCTTCTGAGGGCTGCAGCCTCCATCTCTGCAGAGGCTCGTCTGACCACGGCCCCATCAGACCCCCAAGGTACTCCCTCAGCAGGTCCAAAGCACATGTTATCCTATGCCTGTGACCCTGGGCTGCCATCCAGTCCACGTCCCAGACCACAGGCCCATGCTGCCCTCCTCTTGGGTGGGGCTGGGGGCATTACTGACCTGTCACCTGCTCCCACCCCGGGGGTCTGTCTCTACTCCCTGGGGGCTGCTCAGTCAGTGGACAACTTAGATTTTCTCTTTCCTACAGATTCCACCCCCCATCTACCCCTTTCCTCTCCCACCTCTTGACTGAACCCCTTTTGACCTCAGGGTCAAATGTACCTGAGGTCTGTACCCCCCCACCTCTTGTCATGCAGAAGTCCTGGCTGGTAGGACCTCAGCCCAGGGCACGGGGTGAGGACAGCCTGGCCTGGAGAGGTCAGACCAAGAGTGAGGCGCCTAGCTCCCCAAGGCTGGGATTTTGGGGGCCACCGGTCTGCGCACTCCTGGGTCAGTGGAGGAGCTTGGGGGAGGCTGTGGGGCCAGCCACCAGCCCTCAGCCAGGGTCCTCCTGCAACCAGCTCAAAAGGACGCAGCTCCCCAGCTTGGATGGGGGTGCACCAAGGGTTAGGCTGTTCTGTCTAGCTCTGATCCCGTGTGCCGTACCACCTCCTCATCTGCCCAGTGATAAGAGAGGAGTGGAGGGAGCTGTGCAGTGGGGAAGAGGAGCTCGCACGGCTGGCACCTTGTAAGGTGTCCCTGGCTGCACTGAGCTAAGGTGAAGTGACAGAGCAGATCGTGGACTCTGGTACCATCCACCAGCAGCAGTTCCCAGCCTGGTGAGTTGGCATCAGCAGGAAGGGGGATGGGGAGATCCCTGTGTTCGTAACGGCTCTTTGTTCCCCGGGCACAGTAGGTGGACACGAGGTGGGAGAGGACACCCATAGAAGCAGCACATCTGGCTTCTCCTTGTCCACCGGGTGCCCACCCTCAAAGTCTTCCCTGGTCCCATCTGCCCATGCACTGGCCCTGAGACCTCTTTGTAGCCTTGGGGGCAAGGAGGTACAGCCCCCTCCCCGCCGGGGTCCTGGGGCCCGCCCCTCGCCTCTCCCAGTGCCAGGGGGGCACCAAGCTGAGTCTGTCTGGGCTCAGAAGCCCCCGCTCTCAGAGCTGCTCCGGCTGTGGTAGCTGGGACTGGGGGTCCTCGAGGGGCTGCGTGTCCGGCTGCGGGTCCCGTGACTGCGACTGCGGTAGCTCTCATGGCTGTGGCCAGGGCTGGGGCTGCGGCTGTGGCTCCGGGTGGAGTAGTCGCTGCTCAAGCAGCTGGAGGAGGAAGAGGGGCTGGGCCGGTAGTACGGAATAGGACGCTTGCGGGCGCTGCCGGGAAGGAAAAGCTGATTACAGGCCATCCCAGACCCTGAGAACCATCCCGGCAGCGGCCAGGGCTTCCTGCCTCAGTTTCCCCTGAGCCCTGGCCTTAGCGACACCTGCCTCCTCCAAATGGAATCTGACGGTCAGTGGTTACTTGCAAATTCCATGTTGATCGTTTTGCTTTTCTTCACCTATCTGCAGGGAAAGGAGCCCATGTTTCTGCCCGATCCAAACACTTGATAATAAATACTTGTTGAGGCTGGGCACGGTGGCTCACGCCTGTAATCCCAGCACTTTGGGAGGCTGAGGCGGGCACATCACTTGCAGTCAGAAGTTTGAGACCAGCCTGGCCAACATAGTGAAGCCCTGTCTCTACTAAAAATACAAACATTTGCCGGGCATGGTGACACGCACCTGTAATCCCAGCTACTCGGGAGGCTGAAGTGGGAGGATGGCTTGAACCCCAGAGGCGGAGGCTGCAGTGAGTGGAGATTGCGCCACTGTACTCCAGCCTGGGTGTCAGAGCGAGACTCCGTCTCAAAACAAAACAAAACAAAACAAAACAAAAACTTGTTGAATGAATGAAACTTGCAAATATGGATGGTTCCCATCACCCAAGCAGGTGTGGAAGTGTCTGTGACTACATCCCAGCCCTGCCTCTCTGTTTCCGTCCCCTCCGCAATCAAGGAGTTTGTTGCTTTCAGGTCACTCAAAAGGAACAAGGAGGAGAGTCCTGGCCGCTGCTCCCCACGCCCACGGTCTGGTTCAGTCCCGCCGGCCCCACTCCTCACTCAGCTACCTCCCACTGGCCCAGAGTTAGTTGGAAGCCAGGAGGCTATGACCCAGAGAAGAGAAAAGAGAGGTTAAGGGGCAACACCGCCCCGTCGCAGGGTTAATTCTGAGGAAGAAAACAGGTATACATTAGTGGAGGAGGAGGCAGCCTGGGAGAGGGGCTGAGTGGGTGCCAGGTGGAAGGTGTGAGGGCCTGGCATACGGGCAGGGTGTGTGACCTGTTTGGGGGCGTCCCCAGCCTGGTGAATTGGCATCAGAAGGAAGGGGGGGGCAGGAAGATCCCTGGGTTTGAAATGACTTTGTTCCTTGGGCATGGTGGCTGGACAAGAGGTAGGAGAGGACATCCGTTAGAAGTAGCACAATCTGGTCGGGCACGGGGTCTCACGCCTGTAATCCCAGCACTTTGGGAGGTCAAGGTGAGGTGGATCACCTGAGGTCAGGAGTTCGAGACCAGCCTGACTAACATGGTGAAATTTAGTGAAACCTCGTCTCTACTAAAAATAAAAAAAAAAATAAAAAAACAATTAGCTGGGCATGGTGGCAGGTGCCTGTAATCCAAGCTACTTGGGAGGCTGAGGCAGGAGAATCACTTAAACCTGGGAGGTGGAGGTTGCCGTGAGCCAAGATCGTGTCATTGCACTCCAGACTGGGTGACAAGAGCAAAGCTCAGTCTCAAAAAAAAAAAAAAAAGAAAGAAAAAAAAAAGTAGCACAATCTGGCTTCTCCTTCAAGGTGGTCTGGCTTTGAGCTCTAGGGCAATGCCCCCCCGCGCTTCTTGGTTACCTGGATCACCAAGGATTAGGAGGGACTAGTTTGAGAATCATACCCTGTTAGAACGGAAAGGTTGCTCATGAAACCCTGGTTATTGTACAGGTGACAACTGAGGCCTAGAGAGGCACACCGATCTCCCAAGGCTGCCCAGCAAGGCAGTGTTGGGCTCAGAACTTTTTGCTTGTGTTCCCCTCACTCCCCGCCAGTGTAATCTAGGGCTTCAGGGTGATTTCCACAAAGGCAATCCATAATGTCACCCGGAGACCCAGGCCCAGACACTTCCAGTCCTAGCAGAGAAACTGATCATGGCTTCACCAGCCACGCCCTGGGCACAGCCCCACAGCTGTGTAGGGCAAAGGAGTGTGGCTAGCTCCTCTGACAGCTGCCCCAGAGACCAGACTGCTGTGCCCCCTCCTCCAAATCCCCCAGGTTAGTGAGAAAGAGAGAGGCAGACAGACGGACAGCTGACCAGGGCCAGACCAGCTCACTTGGGTATCTCCCAGGCAGCCTGTGCAGAGGGGTCCGCCTGGCCCCCAGGCTGACCACAGGCCACTCAGCAGGCTGGACCTTGAGATGAAGGAGAAAAGGAGACATCATTGTCCGGAGACGATGTAGGGAGGGCAGGAGGGGCTCCGGAGGGATGGAGGGACTCTTGCAGAGCTAAATTCCATGCCGGCTGCTGCTCACCCAGACCGAAGTACAGAGCTCCCTCCCCTTCATGGGCCCTCAGGCCTCCACCGGGACCCTTCCCTCTGAGGCCTCCTGCACCTGTCTCTCTGATCGCCCCGAGCACCTCCAGTTCTAGCCCCCTCCTCCCCTGGCCCCCTACCCTGGCAGAACCCACTCATTGTCCTTTAGCCCCTTCACCCCCCTCCCTGTGCCAGGTTCAGTGGATCCTCGGAGAAGGACCCCGGGCCGAGGTCTCTGTCCCTGATCGGGGTCAGCGGCCCCAGCCCTGAGTCCCCGGTCCCCCAAGACCCTCCATACCTGGTGATGCGCCGCGGCTCCATGAAGCTCGGCGAGTCCCGGCGCCGCTTGCGGATGGGCGAGTAGCTGCGGGAGCGGCGCCGGGCGCGGGCGGCCTCGGCCTCGGAGTGCCTTGCGCGGCCCTCGCCGTCCTTGTCCCTGCGGGGCCGGCCCGAGGTAAATGAGCGACGCGACCCGGCCGCTCCACCCCGCCGCCGCCCCGTCGGCCCTGTCCGGGCGGACACTCACCGGCTGAGGGGCTTCTTGGGCGAGGGCGAGCGGCTGGGGCTGCGGGGCCGCTTCTCCGCGGAGCGCGAGCGCGATTTGGAGGGCGAACGGCTGGAGCTCCAGGAGCGGGGGTGCGGGCCGGGGCTGCGCGAAGAGCTCTTCCCTTCCGGGCCGCCGCGCCGGCCGTGCGCGCCCGGGGACAGAGAGGTGCTGGCGGGCCGCGCGCGCGGGGGCCGCTCCTTGGCCCTGGAGGAGGAAGACGGCGCAGGACAGGGTTCAGCGACCCGGAAAGGGGGCTGGGGGCGGGGAGGGTTCCCTGGGGCGGGGCTTAGGCAGAGGGGCGCCGTCCGTGTAGTTTGTGTTCAGTTTGTGCGGGGTGCGCTGTGAACGCGGAGCCTAGTGAGGGGCAGGGTTCAGTTCAGGGAGAGCCCCGTGAGGGGGGTGTGTTAGGGGAGATCAGTAGAGGAAATTGGTCTGCGGGATGGTGGGGAGAGTGATCAGTAAACGGGAAGCCTCATGGGAGGAGAGGGGGTTCCCGGGAGCAGTGATCAGTAAGGGGAGAGGGATCTGCTGTGGGGAAGGGGTCAGGATAACCGGGGGTAGTTCGAGGTTGGGGGAGGGACCTCCATGGAGGCTTGACATCAGTGGAGGGGGACTGGGATCAGTGTGGGGAGGGAAACTCCCTGGAGTTTGGAGGTCAGTGGAGGGGGTGTAACTCCCTAGGGAGAGTTGGGGTTCCCCCTGTGAGAGGGGAGTTGGGATCAGTGTGGGGAGGAAATCCATGGGAGGATCCATGGGGTCCATAGGGATTTGGAGTCCATGGAGAGGGAGGGGAGCCCCGTGGGGGTTTGGGATCCGTGGGGGGTTGGGATCTGTGGGGCGTAGATCACTGGGGAGGGTGGGATCCGTGGGGGGTAGCTCATGGGGGGTGGTGGAATCCGTGGGGGTAGCTCCGTGGGGGGGGTTGGGATCCGTGGCGGGGGTTGGGATCCGTGGTGGGTAGCTCAGTGCGGGGAGGGATCCTGTGGGCCGGTATCCGCTAGTGGAGGGGAGCCCTGTGCGGGATGGGGGCGGGAATCCAGCTCGGGGTCCGAGCACGCTCACCGTTTCCCGTGTCCGCCGTGGCCTCGCTCGGAGCCGGGCTCCGGCCCGGGGCCGGGGGCGCCGCCGCCGCTGCCGGAGTCGCTGCTGGAGTGGGCCCTGCTGAGCGAGCGCGACGAGCCCCGAGGGGGCGCGGGCCGTGCGCGCCGGCGACCCCTGCGGCGGGGCGCGGACGCCGAGGACCGCGAGCGCCGCCGCCTCCGCCGCCGCCGCCGCCGCCGCCTGCCCGCCCCGCCCGCCGCGCGGCCTCCGCGACCTTGGGACGACGGCGCCGAGCGCGGGCTCGGGCTCTCCTTCCCCCGCGCGGGCGGCGTGGGTGCGGCGGCCGCCGCCTTGTCACGGGCCCTGGGCGAGGGCGAGTTGGGCTTCTGACGGGGAGAGAGGCAGAGAGGGCACGGAGGGGGGAGAGGGAGACGAGAGAGACAGAGAGAGAGGAGAGAGAAGACAGAGAGACAGGAGAGAGAGGGAGAGAGAGGAGAGAGAGAGAAAGAGAGAGAGAGAGACAGACAGACAGAGACAGAGAGAAAGAGGAAAGAGGAGGGAGAGGCAGAGAAAGAGAGGAGAGAAAGAGACAGAAAGAGAGCGAGAGACAGAGAGAGAAAGAGACGGAGAGAGAGAATGGAGAGAGACAAGAGACAGGGAGAGAGAGAGAGACAGGAGAGAGGGAGAGAGAGAAGAAAGATAGAAAGAGAGAGGGAAGAGGCAGAGAAGAGAAAGAGGAAGAGAGAAAAAGCGGGAGAGAGAGAGAGAGTGAGAGGGACAGAGATGAGAGAGGGCGAAAGAGCGAGGGAGATGAGAGCGAGAGGAGAGAGCGAGACAGGAGAGAGAAAGGAGAAGGAACAAAGGGGGGAAGAGAGAAGGGGACAGAGACAGTGAGAAGAAGAGACAGAGGAGAGACGGGGCGGGGTGGGGGACAGGAGAGAGAGAGAGAGCGAGAACGAGAGAGCGAAAAGAGAGAAGGATGGAAGCCAGGGAGAAACAGAAAAAATCCAGACAGGCAGGGGACAAGAGTGGAGGCAGAGAGAGGACAGAGCAAGAGGAGCGAGAGGTTGGGGTGAGAGAGCGGGCGGGTAGGGTGGGGGGAGAGAAGGAGAGAGGGCTTTCACCGGGCCCGGGCCGGGGGCTGCCAGTCCCGGAGCATCGCACACACGGTTCCCCGCGCCTGCCCTGCCTCTGCCTCTCCTGGGTGTCCACCTTCTGGCCTCAACAGTGCAGCTCATGCAGGGTTCTTGGCATGCAAAACACAAGAGGGACGGAGCGGTGGGGGGCGGGGGCCAAAGGGGGAGGGTCTCCAGGACAGGCGTCGGGGCTGGCATTGCCCCCCGATGGGACGGACGATTCCCGGCAGAGAGAAGAGAGAGCGGCACCGGGAGCGGGGCCAGGGCCAGCCCACCAGGCCGGGCCCCCAGCGCTTGGGGGTGGGCGAGGGGATGGAGGGGGGCGTCACACGGCACACAGATGGGGGAGGGGGCGAGGGGGACAACTGAACTCAAAACTGAACCGAAGAAAGGAAGGAAAAACAGAAATAAAAAAACAAAATCCACAAATGTCATTAGATACCAAAAATCAAAAACAATATCTGATCCTGGGGAACCTGACATTTTTCTGTTAATATTTTTTTTTTGTTTTGTTTTCCGGCCCTGCAGAGAGCTTTGGAGCTGTCAGTAGCACCCGACTGTCTTTCTGTTTCTCTCTTTTCTTTTTCTTTTTCTTTCTTTTTTTTTTTTTAAGTTCTGATTTTTAAGTCCCTCTTGGTTAACGTCCACTTACCAATAAAGTGGCACTTCCTCCTTTAGTAGGTAAGGTGTGTAAGAGAAGGGAAAAGTGTGGTAGTATAAGTTCATCATTAGATTCACAAAAATGCAAGAGAGAGATAGAGAGAGAGAGAGAAACGCAACCACCCCATTCTAGGCCTGAGAGGAGGCCACGCCACCTCTGGAGGAAGGGCTGGCAGCGCCCGGCTCCTGAGTGGGCACCTCTTAGGTGACCGCTGGATAGAGATGGCAAATGTTTTTCCAAAAGTGGAGTTAGGACACAAGGATTGGAACACAGAAAACCAGGAAGGTCACCTGGCACCATCAAAAGGGCCCTGGCTGGGATTCAGGAGTCTGACAGCCTGCCTCTATCTCACCAAACGACCCTGGCCACGTCACTTCCCCAGTCTGGGCCTCAGTTTCCCCATCCACAAAATGAGAGGGTTGGCTTTTGCTTCCTGATGTCCCTTCCAGGGCAAAGATTCCAGGATTCTCTGCATGCCCCCTGCCCATCCTTCCCGTCTCCCTCCCTACACAGAGCTGATCCCCCCTCCTGTCCTTGGCCCTCCATCTAGTAACAGTTGACTGTCCTTGTCTGTTTATAGGTCTGCTCCTCCCTGAAAATCCTCCGATCACCACTCCCAACTTGACTTTGAGCACTTCCAGGGTAGATGTGGTATCTGATTCACCTCTGTACCTCACTTTTTATCACAGAACTTGGCGCCTAGTAAAACCTTGATTCTGTTTGCTAAGGAAGGAAGAGTCCTAGAAGCCAGGTGGTGCCTGGACCAAGCTCTTTTGGCAGGCTGTTTCTTTTTTCTTTTTGAGAAGGCGTCTCACTGTCTCTCAGACTGGAGTGCACTAGCGTGATCTTGGCTCATTGCAACCTCTGCCTTCCGGGTTCAAGCAATTCTCCTTCCTCAGCCTCCCAAGTAGCTGGAACTACAGGTGTCTGTCACCACGTCTGGCTAATTTTTGTATTTTTAGTAGAGATGGGGTTTCACCGTGTTGGCCAGGCTGGTCTCGAACTCCTGACCTCAAGTGATACTCCCTCCGGCCTCAGCCTCCCAAAGTGTTGGGATTATAGACGTGAGCCACTGAGCCCAGCCATTGGCAGGCTGTTTGGATGAGAAGACAAAAGCTGCTGCCACCTCTTAGGGCACCTTGCTGCCAGGGACTAGAAGGAGCACGGTTTCCTTGGCATGGCACTGGGTGTTTCCTGCAGAGGGCAAGGTGGTGCCCAGGCCTTTCCCTGCAGGGCTGGAGTTGAGCTGAACATGGAGGTAGAACCAGGAGGTCAACCTCATGGGTGGAAAGGCACAGATGGCTCCTGATTGGTGCCTACAGCAGCCAATGAACACTAGCCATAGCTGCCCAAAGTCAATCAGGCCATGAAGACCTGTCCTGGGAGAGCTTAATGTCTCCATTTGGGGCAGAGGTAGGCATAAGTGGACACAATGGATGTTACCTGGTATTGGGGTGCCCCTTTGAGCACCCCTGACTCTCCTGATCACAAGCTCACCCCTCACCCTAGGCTAGGAGAATTGGAGGCTGAATTGGCTCCTCTTTTTTTTTTTTTTTGAGACAGAGTCTCACTCTGTTGCCCAGGCTGGAGTGCAGTGGCATGATCTTGGCTCACTGCAACCTCCGCTTCCCGGGTTCAAGTGATTCTCCTGCTTCAGCCTCCCAAGTAGCTGGGATTACAGGTGCATGCCACCACGCCTGGCTAATTTTTGTATTTTTAGTAGAGACAGGGTTTCACCATGTTGGCCAGGCTGGTGTTGAACCCCTGACCTCAGGTGATCCACCTGCCTCGGCCTTCCAAAGTGCTGGGATTACAGGTGTAAGCCATCGTGCCTGGCCTTGGGTTGACTCCTCTGAGATGGCAGTTCTATTCCCAACAGGAGACCCTCAGTCCCCTGACACATACTCCCACCACTCCAGAAGGCAGCCAGTGCCCCAGAACTTTCAAGCGCCCCCAGCTCATTCTTTTCCCTCAATAGGAGGCAAATGAGAAAGTTTCTGGGATTGTCATATTTGCCATTTCTGTCCTATACTCTGGGTTGTCAAAGAGTGCAAAGTGAACACATATGAGGTGGGAGAAGCTTGGGAGCCAATTCACAGTAGCCCACAACTCAAGGTGACACTGGTCTCCTTCTTTAAGAAATCTTTGCTTGCTACTTTGGTTACGGGAGGTAGTGTGGCAGGGCTTAGGAATAAGCCTGGCTGTGAACCCTGACTCCAACTCTGAATTTGGATCTGAGCCAGCTACTTCCTTCCTTTCTTCTCTTTCTTTCTCCTTCCTTCCTTCCTTCCTTCCTTCCTTCTTTCCTTCCTTCCTTCCTTTTTTCCTTCCTTCCTTCCTTCCTTTTTGTTGTCTATTTGTTTGTTTTGAGACAGAGTCTCACTCTGTTGTCCAGGCTGGAGTGCAATGGTGCAGTCTTGGCTCACTATAACCTCCACCTCCCAGGTTCAAGTGATTCTCCTGCCTCACCCTCCTGAGTAACTGAGGGATTACAGGTGTGAGCCACCACGTCAGGCTAATTTTTTTGTATTTTCAGTAGAGATGGGGTTTCACCGTGTTGGCCAGGCTGGTCTTGAATTCCTGGCCTCAAGCGATCCACCTGCCTCGGCCTCCTAAAGTGCTGGAATTACAGGTGTAAGCCACCACGCCTGGCCTGAGCCAGCTGCTTCTGACTCAAAGAAAGGAGCTAACAGTAGGCGAGGAAGACCACGGGCCATGATGGGTCCTTCCCACAGATGCTGCAGAGCCCTCCTGACTTCCCACCACCTTATGCTGAGAGTGGGGTGGGAGTGTTAGGAGCCAAAAGGGTCTAGGTTGGGTGGCTGTTCACCCCCATCATGGTCCTGTCCCCTACCATGAAGGTCCAAGCCCCCAGGTCCAATCCCCTGTGCTGATCCGGATACTGCTATTTTTGAAGACCAAGTTCTTCCCTATTTCCTTCTCATCTCCTCCAAGTCACGGGCCTGCCATGGCCCAGATGATAGTCATTGGAAAAGTGGAACATCCTGAAATTGGCCTTGGTAAGAGTTTGCTGTGAGACCTTAAGGGGGTCACCTGACTGTGGGGAGCCTCAGTTTCCCCATTGGTAAAATGGTGATAAGCGGAGTCTTTGCTGGGTCAGCCTATATTGGGATTGGGAGACTCTTTTCAGAGCACAAGCAACTCATGGTCTCTTCACTGGGTCAGAGCAGTGCAGGAAGGACTGGGGGATCCTATGGGGTGTCCACCAAGTACCAAGATAGCAGAGGATGGGAGGAAGGCACCTCTCATGTCCTCCTCCACCCATCCCTCTGGAAGTCTTCAGGAAGGGGTCACCATGCGCCTGCCAGAGTCTGAGCCTCGTCCTCAGCTTGGCTGGGTCTCATTCTTCCTGGGAATTGAGGAAGATCTAAGGCCAAGCGCTATGGGATTTCATAGGATGCTCAGAGACCTCCAAACCTCCCTTCCAGGAAGCTGCTCTTTGTGCCTTGGTGCCTCTTGCAGGGATCTCCTCTCCCCACCTCCCACCCACAGCCTGGCTAATGCCTATTGGCATCCCTACCCTCAGCTCCAGGGCGCCTTCTCCAGGCTGCATCACATCCGCTTCTCAATGATCCCATAGAATCTGGTTCCTTCCTTCCCATAGGGACTCTGCCAGGCTGTGCTAGCCAGGGGGCTGCTGTGGTGAGCAGGAGCTTCCCACTCACATTTCAGCTTTTTCCCTCCATCACACTCAGTGTTCTTCATCTGTCCTCCATCCTGGGAGGCCCAGGTCGGCCTGCCTCTCTCCTGGCACGGACATCCAAATGGGGCCTGGCACAGAGGAGGTGCTGGGCACATGTCTGCTTAGTGTGTGTGGGAATGAATGAATGAATGAGTGAGTGAGTGAATGAGGGATCTCGCCTGCCTCTGAGCTGTGTTCCCAGGAGCCCCTCCTCTCCTTTTTACCACTTGCTAGCTGACATGTTTTCTTTTGCTTGTGTTATATATATATACACACACATATATATATATGTTTGTTTGTTTGTTTTTTGAGATGGGGGCTGGCTCTGCTGTCCAGACTGGAGTGCAATGGTGCAATCATAGCTCACTGTAGCCTCCAATTCCTGAGCTCAAGTGATCCCCCCACCTCAGTCTCCTCAGTAGCTGGGTCTACGGGTACACACCACCATGCCTGGCTATTTATTTTATTTTATTTTTAGTAGAGATGGGGTCTTGCTCTGTTGCTCAGCTGGTCTCAAACTCCTAGCCTCAAGTGATCCTTCCACCTCGGCCTCCTAAAGCATTGGGATTACAGGCATGAGCCACTGCTCCCAACCTTTGGGTAAGAAATTTCTGAGGGTCAAGTGGAAAAGATGATGGAAGGGAGTAGTAAGGGGGCAGTGTGCTCACCTGGTCCTGGTGCTCTGAAGGACAAGAACAGGTAAACACCTGAGATGCTTTACTCTTGCTTCCTTTGAGGACTTAGACGACCACCCACCTCTAACTCAGCGTTTGAGATCCCAGCTTGTGGGTCCCTGGTCATATCAGAAACTCCTCAAGGAGGGACCCTCCCCTTCCTCATCGGGCTTCAACAGAGTTTCTCCTGTCAGATCAGCAGCACTTTCCTTCTTTTCTTTCTTTCTTTTTTTTTTTGAGGGAGCAGGGACTGAGTCTCGCTCTGTTGGCCAGGCTGGAGTGCAGTGGTGCAATCATGGTTCACTGCAGCCTCAAACTCCTGGGCTCAAGCAATCCCCCCGCCTTAGCCTCCTGAGTAGCTGAGACTACAAGTGGTATCACCTCACCTAGCTTGCCCTTTCTCCCTTTTGAAAGAGTCACTTGTTGGCCAGGCACAGTGGCTCACGCCTGTAATCCCAGCACTTTGGGAGGCTGAGGTGGGCAGATCACGAGGCCAGGAGATCAAAACCATCCTGGCTAACACGGTGAAACCCCATCTCTACTAAAAATACAAAAAATTAGCCGGGTGTGTTGGTGAGCGCCTGTAGTCCCAGCTACTCGAGAGGCTGAGGCAGGAGAATGGTGTGAACCCACGAGGCGGAGCTTGCAGTGAGCCAAGATCGTGCCACTGCACTCCAGCCTGGGCGACAAAGCGAGACTCTGTCTCACAATAAATAAATAAATACATTAATTAATTAAAAAAAATAAAGAGCCACTTGCTGTCTCCCCTCCTGGCACCACCCAGTGTTGAGAAGGATGTTCTGAGTGGGTGAACTCCCTGACACCTGCCCCTGGGATAAACATGGGGTGGGGTAGGGACGAGTGGCTGGGCCTTCTCTTTTCAAAGCTGAAGATGGAAGCCGTGGAGGCCTCATAATGGTTGGAATGCTGAATGCCCTTTTTTTTTTTTTTTTTTTTTGAGACGGAGTCTCATTCTGTCGCCCATGCTGGAGTGCAGAGGCACGATCTAGGCTCACTGCAGCCTCCGCCTTCCGGGTTCAAGCGATTCTCCTGCCTCAGCCTCCCGAGTAGCTGGGATTACAGGCGTGCACCACCATGCCCAGCTAATTTTAGTATTTTTAGTAGAGACGGGGTTTTGCCATGTTGGCCAGGCTGATCTCGAACTCCAGACCGCAAGTGATCCGCCCACCTCAGCCTCCCAAAGTGCTGGGATTACAGGCGTGAGTCACCGCACCTGGCCAGAATGCCACATTTCTCTAGCTGCTCCCAGGTGGGAAAGGAAACAGTTTAATAGGCAGGGGTGCGGAGGTGGGGTCCCCTAGGGTCCACCTCCAACTCTAGTACCCTCAGTGTGGCTGGATGAGCCCTGGGCTGAGAGTCACAAGTCCCAGGACCTAGTCCTGGTTCTGCTGCAGCATCCTGTGGGCCCCTAGCCTCTGCTGATTGTTCTTTTGGGATCCTTCTGCTCTGAGGGTCCACATTAAGCTGTTCAAATTCAGAAGATGGAAGGATGCTGAGGGTGGAAGGAGCCCTGTCTGGGTTGGATCATGGACCAGGCAGCAGGCAGGTAAATTACCTGTAAATTACCTCACAGAGACTTTGCTAAGTAGGCCCTCTAGGTTTCAAACCTGCTCCTGGCCAGCTCACTGCCCTGCCCACTGCCACCCCAAATGAATCTACTATCGCACCCAATAGATGGAAGCTGGAGGCTCAGTCCTGATGCCCGTTTCTCCTCCAGAGCCCTGCAGCTCCCACCCCAAAGCTCCGTCCTGCAGCCAGGGAAGGATTCGCGGAAGCGCAGAGTTCCCTTTGGCTCAGTAGGCCCCCGAGGATGGGATGGGGCTTTTCCCTTGTGCCTGACCTTGGCCAGAACTTCCTCCAGGATCTGGAGGCCAAGAGGCCCCACAATGGCTCCTCTGCCACTGCCTATTGCCCGAAAGGGCCCTGAAGGCCAGCGGGGTGACCGATGTCCCAGGGGCTGGCAGGGATGAAGGGTGAGGAGGGGCTTCGCAGCTACTCCAGACAACAGAAATCAAATTGGCTTCACTGCAGCATACAGTTCAGGAAAGAAACACAAACTTGGAATGCTAAACCACACAGAAATGCATTCGGACAACAGAATGAGAAAGAAGGCGTGAAGGAGGATTTAGGGGTGGAAGTCAGGGATGGAGAGGGAGAAGGAGGGAACAGGGAAGCTGGAGAAGGGGGGGAGATGGGCTAGAAAAGTTGGTCGGGGAAAGTCAAGAAAACCAAACGACAAACCAGGAAACATAGCTTTGTAGCTCATTTGAAGAAAGTGCAAGTTACAAATGAGTAGTCACTAAAATAAAGAAAGAAAAGGGAGGAAGATGAAACCAACCAGGGCAAGATCGAGAGAAAGAGAGAGAAAGAAAACCACATTCAAACCAAGCAAAGTGGCGGGGCTTATCTGGAGATGGGAGCGAGAGCGCACAGCGGAGCTGGGATACCTACCTTCTCAGTGGTCAGGGACAGGAATGCAATAATAAAAAAGAAAAGAAGGTCTCCGCATTGGGAATGCAGAATTGGGGAAAGACAGTGACCCTAAACTGTGCTCCCCCTCTGAGCCAGTAGATGGGTGGCCGATGTGGCTTTTGTCTCATCCCAGGGATGGGAGGGGGCTCTTGCCCGGCCATTTCTGTTTGCTTTTTTTTTTTTCCTCCGTTTTAAACAATGGGTTCCACTAGCCAAGCTTTCTTTACTGTTCAAACAACAGAAAACCTCCACAGAGCATGCAGGAAGCAGCTGATGGAAGAGAACCACAGGGTGGGCTACAGAGGGTCTGGCAGCATGGGAGAGAGGCCCATGCCGGGGGAGAGAGATGGAGAGGAAGAGAGAAAGGGACAGGAGGCAGACAGACAGAGAGACAGACAGACGAACAGACAAAATCAGACAGAGATAGAAATGGGAAGAGAGGGAGAAAGAGAAACAGAAAGACAGAGACAATGACAGAAGCAAACAAACAGAGAGGCAGGAAGAGAGAAAGGTGCCCCCAGACAGAAAGAGGAGACAAGCGCTGTTTAAACAAGGCCAATCGGAGTGGACAGATGGGTGAAGGGAAAATGTGCATTTAAAAGGGAAGGCAACCGCAGAGCCGATCTGGAGGAGTGATCCTGCCTCAGGTCAATCCCACTCCTTTCCCTCTGGCTTCAGCATCATTTCAGCAAAATTCATCCCTTTTGCCTTTTTCTGTTCCTGGATAAGGCAGGTCAGTGGGTGCCTTGGTACCTTTTCTTGGGGGTCACCCGAGGCTGGCCATTACTTGATAAAATTTGGACCAGGGAGAGAAGCCAGAGAGAGCCTGGAGGCCATGATCCTGAGCCTTCTCTGCCACCCTCAGCTAAGGGTGTTACCTTCCAGGCAGCCCCTGACACTGTGGAGTTTTTTTGTTTTTTGGGTTTTTTTTTTTTTTTTTTTTTTTTTTTTTTTTTTTTTTTTTTTGAGATGGAGTCTCGCTCTGTCACCCAGGCTGGAGTGCAGTGGTGTGATCTCAGCTCACTGCAACCTCCACCTCCTGGGTTCAAGTGATTCTCCTGCCTCAGCTTCCTGAGTTGCTGGGACTACAGGCAGGATGATAGCTCACTGTAGCCTCCAACTGCTGGGCTGAAGTGATCCTCCCACCTCAGCCTTCCAAGTAGCTGGGATTATAGGCATGCACCATCACACCTGGCTAATTAAAAAAAAAATTTTTTTTTTTTTGTAGAGATGGGAGTTTTGCTATGTTGCCCAGGCTGATCTCAAACTCCTGGTCTCAAGCGATCTTCCTGCCTCGCCCTTCCAAAGTACTGGGATTACCGGCATGAGTCGCTGTGCCTGCCCCATCCCCTGAAACTTCTAATGCTAGAGACTTCTAAGGTGAGCAAGTTGTCCCTGGGACAGGAATGCAATAATAAAAGGAAAAGATGGCAAAGTCTGTCTACTCTTTCTGGGCCTTGGGAGGGTGAGCCTAGCACCAGGCTGTGCTGGTGGGGGCTGGAGGGAGGCCAGTGAAGGTACCAGGTAAGACTGGACAGAAGGGCTTGTCCCAGGAGGTCTCCTGATCCGTTTCTTCCTCTTCCATCCTACATTGTGTGACCTTGAGTGACTCTCTTCCCTCTCTGTGCCTTGATATTTATTTTCCCACATGTATGAACTGTGAGGGTTTAGGGTTCCCTGAGTCACTGAAGCAACAATCATATAGAGTGAGTTTCTGTAATGTGGGGGCCACCTGCACCCGGTCGCTCAGTGTGGGCAGACCTCAGTCTAGGGACATGAGAGAGCAGGAAGCTGATTTCTGGAGGGGTCTGATGGGGGAAAACAGGAGCTGAGACAACCAGCATCCACCTCCCAAATCCTCCTTCTGCTCAGGGCTCCCGGACTGTGCTTCCCATTTGCCACCCTCTCCACAGCGTGGCTGGAGTCTAGAGGTCAGAGGGCTGCAGTCTATTTTTTTGTTTTTTTTTGTTTGTTTGTTTTGAGACAGGGTCTTGCTCTGTTGCCCAAGCTGGAGTGCAGTGGCGCAATCATGGCTCACTGCAGCCTCAAACTCCTGGGCTCAGGCAATCCTCCTGTCTCAGCCTCCTGAGTAGCTGGGATTACAGGTGTATTCCACCATTCCCAGCTTTCTTTCTTTTTTTTTTTTTTTTTTTTTTAATTTTTGTAGCAACAGGGTCTTGCAATGTTGCCCAGGCTGGAGTGCAGTGGTGCTATCATGGCTTACTGAAGCCTTGGACTCCTGAGTGATTCTCCTACCTCATCTCCCTCAGTAGCTGAGACTACAGGCACATGCCACCATGCCTGGCTCATTAAAACAAAAAAAATTTTTTTTTTTTCTCGTAGAGATAGAGTCTTGTTCTGCTGACCAGGCTAGTCTGGAACTTCAGGCCTCAAGTGATCCTCCTGCCTCAGCATCCCAAAGTGCTAGGATTACAGGTATAAGCCACCGCACCCTGCTTGGGGTCTACTTTTGGATCTACCTCTAAATAGCTGTGTGACCTTGAACCAGTCGGAGGTTCAAGGAGCTGCAGTTTCTCCTGTAAGCATCAGAACCCAAAAATTCCTGTGGGGTTCAACCATCACCTGGGAGTGACCACATCACTGGCCTCAGTCTCAAGACCAAGATGGATTTTTTTTTTCCGAGATGGAGTCTCACTCTGTCACCTAGGCTGGAGTGCAGTGGCATGATCTCCGCTCACTGCAACCTCTGCCTCCCAGGTTCAAGTGATTCTCCTGCCTCAGCCTCCCAAGTAGCTGAGATTACAGGCACACACCACCATGCCTGGCTAATTTTTTTGTATTTTTAGTAGAGACGGGGTTTTGCCATGTTGGCCAGGCTGGTCTCGAACTCCTGACCTCAGGCGATCCACCTACCTCAGCCTCCCAAAGTGCTGGGATTACAGGTGTGAGCCACCATGGCAGGCCGAATTTTTGTATTTTTAGTAGAGCTGGGTTTTCACCATGTTGGTGAGGCTGGTCTTGAGCTCCTGACCTCAGGTGATCTGCCTCCCCTCGGCCTCCCAAAGTGCTGGGATTACAGGTGTGAGCCACCATACCCAGCCCAAGATGGAATTTTTCTCTTGCCTGAAGTGTCTCAGCTAAACTCTGCCAGGTGCCTTCAGACCTCTCCCTCCTCCACAGTTACCTAAGGATCTGAGTCTGAGGTCTGACACTGATGGTCCTGAACAACCTGTCCTGCTCCCTGTCCCCCGTGTCCAGCCCATTACACTAAACTGAACCAAGGAGTAGCAGCAAGCTCCAAGAAGCTCCCTGGGCAACACAGGACAAGTCTCTTTCCCTCCCTGGGTCTCCCAGCTTCTCTCCAGCTTCCTGGGGAATGCAGCAGCACAGGCTGCACCACTGTAGTTAATTTAAAATCTGCGGCAGCTCCAGCCTGTGCCTGGAGTTGAAAGGAGGATTTGCTGCCACTGCTGACTTGGCAGGAGCTGTTGGTGTGGGCGTGATTTTTTTTTTTTTTTTAGAGTTATCTTCCCTTTTAAATTCAGATTACAAAGGAAAAAAAAGTATATAGAGATGTGTATATGATTAATGTTCACTTAAAATTCAAAAGCCATCTCTGCATTAAGAGGAAAGGTTCCCACAGTAACACACACAAAAAGAAAATTCTAGAACATAGAAGATAGGAAAAAAAAAAAACCCAGAGAGATAGTTTGCATTTCTGTACATTAAAATAGAAAAAAAAAAAAAAAAAAAAGGAAAAGGGAATACAAACAAAAACAAAACAACAGAAAAAGTTACATAAACTTGCCCACCCTCTTCCCTCACCAGCTAAACAAGAAATGGAATCACAGTATTACCACGTTTCAAATGGGAGGCTAAAAAACAAACAAAAACATAGACGGGGTTAAAAAATGTTGAGCTTTCCTTTTTTTCCGTTTGTTTCTCTCTCTCTTTTTTTTTTTTCTTTTCTTTTCTGGTTTTTTTTTTTTTTTTTTTTTTTTTTTTTTTAAGGTATCGTCCAAGAATACCACCCCCAGTATTTTTTCCCAAAGACAGTTTCGTTCATGGTAAAGTCTGGGACCCCTCTCCCATCCCCCATCTCACTTTTCTGCATATGAGCGAGAACTAGCCTCATTTGACTCCTCAGAGGTCTTTTTTAGGCAAAGAGGCAGGGATCTGAATGCAGGTTTGAGACCCAGGATGCTCTGAAGTCCCAGAGCTCCCAGGACCCCAAGGGTGAGGGACAGGATTTAGGGACCATGCTTGGTGAAAGGAGTCACAAAATGCCATCTCCAAGAAAACTCCCAGGGCTGTGCCGAACCAGAGTCCAATGCTGGGAGGGAGACAAGATGTGGGTGCTTCAGAAGCTCCCGCCCTGAGGCTGGTGGCTGGGTCCCCTTCCCCAACTGCCCTATCCCAGGGAGTCTGCCTAGTGGCTGTGGCTATTTTGTCTGCATTGGGGAGGGGGTGGAGGTGGGATCATTGCTCAGGACTCCAGGGCTGGAGAGAGGACCAGAAGTACGAAGGAACCCACTTTCAGCCCTGACTTGAGAGAACCTGCCTCTCTGTGTCTCTCGGGAGGCCCCAGGAGGGGGGGATGAGAAGCTAGCAAGAAGGTGTTTGGGGTCCTGTGCTCTTGGGACTCCATGCCCACAGGGGTGGGGGATGGTAGGTGTCTCTCTTGTGGGTTTGTTAATCCTCTCCAGCCTCTGCCATGCTACCCTCAGCTACCTCTGCCTGCCCTCAACCCCTCCCAAGACAGATCAGGGGACATCAGTGTCATCCTCCCTGGGTGGCCCAACCAAAATCCCCTGGAGCCTGGGAGCCTGGTGCCTGGTCAAGGTGGGACAGTCTAGAGACAGGTAAATGTCCTTCAATAAAACTTAACCTTGAGACCAAGAGCCTTCAGTCAGCTGCCCTTGACTTTCCTCTCTGAGGCCGTGGGAGTAAAGGGTGTTTGAGAAAAGAAAGGGAGTGAAAGGAAACAGCCAAAAATCAAAATGAAACTGACCAACACGTACATGTTTGCTGCGGAGACCTGAGGTCTGGGGAGGGGCAGCTCTCCCACTCCCAGCTGAGGCTTTGGGGTTGGGTGGGGGGCAGTCTGCGGGTCTGGGAAGGAACCTGCAGGCCTCCCCACCCCAAGCCACACCCCCGCCCACCCTAGTGCCCCTGCCAGCACTGCAGCCCCCTCTCTCTGAGGGGTCTCAATCGTGTTCTCTATAATCAACAGACCAGAAGGGGATGTGGACCTTCCCTGGGGTCTGGGAGAAGCTCCCACCCAGGCCCAGCCCATTCACCTGGGGACAGACTGAGACATCTCTCGCCTCTGCCAGCTCCCCCATTGCACCTGCCTGTAGGTCTTCGGACATCTGTGCCCCTCTTGGAGGAAGGGTTGGGACAGTTTTGGGGGGGGTTGGTGTTGGTGTGGGGTCTCTGAGGCACCCTGGCAGGTGCCTCAGGAGGGTGGCCGTGGGAAGAGGAGCCGGCAGGTTTGAGACACCTGTCCAAGTGTGGGCGGTGCCTGGAAAAGGGCAGAGTCTCCTGGGAGCAGGGACTTTAGAGGGCAGAGGGACTGAGATGGGGGAGAGGGCGAAAGGAGGGAGGGGCTGGGGAGAAGGTTAAAGGAGGGGTAGGTGGGTGCTCAGAGGTGGGGCCAGGGCTTGGTGGGAAGAGGGAGACTCAGGGCCCAGGTGGTGCCCAGCGGGGGGTCCTGTCTCTCGAATCCTGCTCCTGCCTGGGACTCCTATCAATGTCCATGCCCCTCCCACCCTAATATGCCTGGGGAGGGCACGAGACCCTGATTCCTCCCCAGCCCTGTACCCAACTCAGTGCCCCGTGGTCAACCTCCCTCTGGCCTTCAGTTTGCCAAGCGCAAAGGGTGGCCCAAGACCGCAGACGCCCCTCACCCTGACACTAGGGCCAGGTGGGCGCACCGGCCTAGCACTCCTGGCGGCTCCCGAGCCAGGACGCCCCCAGCGGGGAGCCGAGGAGGGAAGAAGCGGCCGCCCCCGCCCCCATGCCACACTTATCGCCCCCTGCCCCTCTGGCGACCCGCCCGACCCCGCACGGCGCAGCCCGCGGCGCGGGAACCCTCCGCAAAGCGAAGTGTACGTACATCGGCCGGGCTGTGCGCCGAGCCGGGGCGGCCCCCGTGCGCTCCGCTCCGCTGCCCGCTGCCGCCGTTCCGCTGGGGCGACCCCCATCCGCTGCCGCCCGACGGGGAAGGCGACCGGCTTCCGCTGGACCGCTGGCTGCCCGTCTTTCGCCCTTCGTCTCGGTGCTTGGGGCTCAGCCTGGGGTTGGGCGCCAGGGAGAATGGGGGAGCCGGCGTGGGACACTCGCTTTGCAAGCAGTTGCGCCTCCACTTTCCCCTCTCCCCCGCATTTTTTCCATCTGGGCAAAATGAGCTACCTTTAATGGCCTGATGCCGTGATTCTAAAAGGCCTAGTGTGCTAGGGCGGGAGGGAAGAGGGCAGCTCCCCACCTGCCATTTCACCATGCTGAGAACCTTTCCACTTAGAGAGGACTTGTTCAGGGTGAGCCAGTCAGGCTGTGCCTCGATTTCCAATTCAGGCGGAGGCTTAGGGGCCTTAGGGCAGCTCTTCCTCAAGTTATCACTCCCCTGGCATATTTCTCTTTTTTAAAATTATTATTAGGCTGGGCTTGGTGGCTCACGCCTGTAATCTCAGCACTTTGGGAGGCTGAGGCAGGCAGATGGCTTGAGGTCAGGAATTCGAGACCAGGCTGGCCGAAATGGCGAAACCCCATCTCCACTAAAAATACAAAAATTAGTCAGGCATGGTGGTGCACGCCTGTAATCCCAGCTACTCAGGTGGTTGAGGCTGGAGAATTGCTTGAATCCAGGAGGCGGAGGTTGCAGTGAGCCAAGATTGCACCACTGCTCTCCAGCCTAGGCAACAGAGCAATACTCGTATATATAAATATATATATATATATATAAATTATATAATATATACAATTATTATTACTTTTAATTTAATTCAATATATTGCCCAGGCTGGTCTCGAACTCCTGACCTCAGGCGATCCTTCTGCCTTGACCTTCCAAAGTGCTGACATTACAGCTGTGAGCCACCACACCTGGCCACCCCTGATAAATTTCTACCCACTGATGAATTGACATTCTGTCCACCAGCCCTGCTCCCCAGCCCTTGGAGGGTGTTTAATCTGCAACCCTTAAACCCCATCAGGAGAAAGCCTCCCAGAGGCCCAGGCCTACCTGCTGGGAGATCTGGAATCACTGTAGTGGGAGGAGAGGGAGGGGCTGTGGGAGCTGCCACTGCTATGGCGATGAGACCTCCGGCCTGGGGACTCTGTGTGAGGCCTGGCGTGGATGAGGGAAATCAGCCTGTACCTCACTTCTGCCCCCTATTCCCCCTCACAGCCCCCAAGTTGCCCAACCTCCCACCAGGATCCCAGTGGAACGCTACTGAAAGCCAGTGTTCATCAGTCCCCTAAAGTGTCCTATAAAAGGTACATCAGCAGTGTTCGTGCTGGCCGCAGAACCTATCTGGTCCATATGGGTCATCTGTGAGAATTAGGAAAAGGCCCCCTTTTCTCTAGACAACCTCAGCCTCCCAAGACCCCCCTCAGCCCTCACCAGGTGATCCTGGGACTTGTGGGGTAGGAGGAAGGAGGGTGGAGGAGTCACGAGGACTGGGCTTGGAAGGACCCTGGATTGGAAGGCAGGAAGCCTGGGTTTCGATTCCAGCTCTGACTGAGTGAGAGCCCTTGGCTTTCTCTCTAGATGGTAATTTTTCCATCTGGGCAAAATGAGCTACCTTTAATGGCTGATTCTGTGATTCTAAAAGGCCTAGTTTGCTAGGGCGGGAGGGAGAACGAATAGGGGGGTGCTGGAAAGTAGGGAGGGCGTTTACCTCTTCCTCTCTTTGTTCTTCTCTTTTCTTTTGCTCTTGGAGCTTCGAGATCTGCAGAGAGCAGAGATCACAGTGACGGTGTGACCCAGGGAGGGTGTGGCCTTCATGCCCTGGAGCCTGGGTATGCACAGGTGTGGATCTGAGATTTGTTCCACTCTAGGGCCTGAGCCCCCTGGCTGGTGGGGACTTTTCCATACTACTTCCCTGCTTTGTCCCTTTCACTTGGCCAAGGCTCGGTCCTTCCTCCTCCTGGAAGTCCTGGCCCGTGAACACCTCCTCCCTGGGCCACAACTCCTGCCCGGTCTGGGAGGGCCACAGAAATATGGCTGGCCCAGATAAAGGGGGGTGCTGTAGCCGGGCGCAGTGGCTCATGCCTGTAATCTCAGCACTTTGGGAGGCTGAGGCCGGTGGATCACTTGAGGTCACGAGTTCAAGACCAGCCTGACCAACATGGAGAAACCCTGTCTCTACTAAAAGTACAAAATTAGCCAGGCGTGATGGTGCGTGCCTGTAATCCCAGCTACCCGGGAGGCTGAGGCAGGAGAATCACTTGAACCTGGGAGACGGAGCCACCAGATCCCTTCAGAGGTTGCAGAGGCCGAGATCGCACCTTTGCACTCCAGCCTGGGCAACAAGAGCAAAACTCCATCTTGGAAAAAAAAAAACCAACAAAAAAAAGGCGGGGTTTGCTGTTTGTAGGTGTAGCAGCCTCAAGCCTCAGGTCTGGGCCAGGTAGAGATGGTGATTTGCTCTGGTATTGGACTTGGGACATGCTCAATACTCATTTCCTTGAGTATTGGGATATGGCCTGATAGTCATGCCTCCTGAGCCCCCTTCCTCCGTGTGCTCCTATAATGGCCCAGCCCTAGGCCAGCTCACCAGGGGTTTAGGAAAGAAATGCTTTCCCAAGGGCATGATGTCCCTGCTTTTTTTTTTTTTAGTCTTGAGATGGAGTCCCACTCTGTTGCCCAGGCTGGTGTGCAGTGGCACAATTTCAGCTCACCGCAACCTTCACCTCACAGTTTCAAGCAATTCTCATGCCTCAGCCTCCCAAGTAGCTGGGATTACAGTTGCCTGCCACCATATCTGACTATTTTGTGTTTGTTTGTTTTAGTAGAAACAGGATTTCACCATGTTGGCCAGGCTGGTCTCAAACTCCTCAAGTGATCCACCCGCCTCAGCCCTCCAAAGTGCTGGGATGACAGGTGTGAGCCACCGTGCCTGGCCAATCTCCCTGTTTTTGAATGACAGCTCTGGATCCATCTCCAGGGCTGCCCCCTCCCAACTCCCACAGCTTTCCGTCACATCCCATCCAGCCCTCTGGGGCAAGTCCCCCAACCCAGCAACCTCTAACTTTGATGAAAAGCCTGAGAAGCTTCTGGTTAGCCCTCAAAGGTCTCACCCAGCCCCAGTCCTCAGCCCCATCCTTCCTGGTGCCACCAGATCCCTTCAGTCCTTCTGACCCCAAAACAAAGCCATGCTAAGAACCACAGAAATGTGCTTCTCGCAGGAGCAGAGTGAGTGCAGGGCAGGCCCGGAGGCTAAGGATTTGGGTGCTGGAGGCTGCTTTGGGCTTCAGTCTCCCCATTGGAAGCTGGTCTATTCCTAGTTCACTTTTAGGACCTGTCCAGGAAGGATGGGAGCTGGCCACAGGATGTGTGTAAGCTAATGGTGGCCACTGGGGGGCAGTAGGGACTCACACTGATCCATAGATGCTGGGAGGCCAGGGGAAGATGAAAAATTGGGGACATTGGAGGAGCAGGATTAGGTGTTTATGTAGGCTTCTCCCTACTTGGCAAATTCCCACTGCAAGGAAGGAACTCCGGACTCTGCCCTTCCTCTGGGCTGCTGGGAGGGAGTCTGGCTCTGATGCCACCCCTGGAATGTGACTGCCCAACAACTTCCTTCCGACCTGACCTCTCCTCTCCTCTCCTCTCCTCTCTTCTCCTCTCCTCTCCTCTCCCTTTTCCCTTCCCTTCCTTTTCTTTTCTTTTCTTTCTTTTTTTTTTTTTTTTTGAGACAGAGTCTTGCTCTGTCGCCCAGACTGGAGTGCAGTGGTGCGATCTCAGCTCCCTGTAATTTCCTCCTCCTGGGTTCAAGCGATTCTCCTGCCTCAGCCTCCCAAGTAGCTGGGATTACAGGCGCCCATCACCATGCCTGGATAATTTTTGTATTTTCAGTAGAGACGGACTATGTTGGCCAAGCTGGTCTCAAAGTCCTGACCTCAAATGATCCACCCACCTCAGCCTCCCAAAGTGCCAGGATTACAGGCATGAGCCACTGCGCCCAGTCTTTTTTTTTTTTCCTGAGACAGAGTCTCGCTCTGTCATCCAGGCTGGAGTGCCATGCACTCCACTGCAACCTCTTGGCTCACTGCAACCTCCGCCACCCCGGTTCAAGCGATTGTCGTGCCTCAGCTTCCCGAGTAGCTGGGATTACAGGAGCTCGCCACCACACCCAGCTAATTTTTGTATTTTTAGTAGAGACAGGATTTAACCATGTTGACCAGGCTAGTCTCAAACTCCTGGCCTCAAGCTATCCGCTCGCCTCAGCCTCCCAAAGTGCTGGGATTACAGGCATGAGCCACCGTGCCTGGCTCAGGCTGTTTTCTGCTTTCTCAGCAACCCTCTTCTCCTGCATCACTCTGCCTCTGCCTGGAATCTTGTCTTTCACTTCCTCTTCCCTCCCCCAGTCCACCCTGAACAAGCCACTGCCCTGCTCAGAGCTCCCCCACGCTAGCCCCCAGCCCTTCTGGGTGGAGGATGCTCCATAACCTGGCAGTCAAACCTGTTGGGAGGCTAGCATCTGTCCCCGAGAAACTCTACCTCTAGCCACAGCTCCCCAACCCCGCCTCCTATCCATGGAGCCTTCCCAGCTCACGATGGAGGTCCTCCTGCCTGGCGAGCTCTTTCCCTGCAAATTCGGGGTCTTGGTGTTTCTGCTTGTCTAACCGGCACCTCTACAGACAGACACACCCCTTGGGCATTGGACCTGCCATGTTGTCTAGAAATTCTTGGGGTCCCCACGTCATGGCTGATGCATGGGGCAGGTGAGGGTTGCAAACAGTTGGTTTTCCTGTTCCTCCTCCACTGCCCAGTCCTCCCAGCCTGGCTCTGGGAAGGAATCCTGGAGCTGAAGGACGGAGCCAGGCGGGACCCTCAAAACTGCCTCCCATCGTTGCGTCATTTGGGCTTTGGTCCCTTAAGGGACCACTGACCGTGTCCTCTGCAAAGCACCGCTCACCTGTGCCGTCTCTTCCTCCGAGACCCAGAATCTGACCTGTAGGGCAATAAAGAAGTTCTCTTGAGCCTGCCTGGGGTGGCCCAGGGAGACCTATGAAGGACCACAGCCCTGGCCCTGGGCCCCACGGGAGGAAGAGGAGGCCCCAGGGTGGGGGCAGCAAGGGTACCTGTCTCGGCGATGCTTCTTCACACTCTTCTTCTTCTTTCGGAGGGGTGAGGAGCTCCCACAGCTGTGGACACAGGGAGGCGGGCTCTAGTGAGCTGGGGTGGGGGGTGGGGGGCTGGAAATGGAGAGGCTTGGGTGCTTGGGACATTGAAGCTGGAAAGGGAATTCCAGGCCATGAAGCCCAAGGTCCCTTGTACAGAGTGACCCGAGGCCCCAAGCGTCGCCAAGGTCCCTCAGGGTAGTTGATGGCGCTGCCTATGTTGTCCCCAAGTCACCCTTCCAGCCCACCCCTGGCACTGTAGGCAAAGATAGTTTCAAACCCAGAGGTCAGAGGCTCCAGTGGTGGGACTCATGGCCTCTGTAGGGGCAAAGCTTGCACCCTGGCGGTGTCCATGCAGGCCCTGAGGGTCCAGGCCTCCGGCATCTGGGGAATGGCCTTGGAATCTCTCCCACCCACAGACATCCCCTGCCCTGGGCCCAGCCAGCTGTGTCCCCACTGACCTGCACTCGGACTCCAGTCTCCTCTTTTTGCTGAGGGCAGATGCCAGGAAGAAAGGACAGACGGATGGATGGGGTTAGTTGGGGTCCCAGACACTTGCCATGGTCTCACACAG
Organism: Macaca thibetana thibetana; assembly: GCF_024542745.1. Classification (NCBI taxonomy): domain Eukaryota; kingdom Metazoa; phylum Chordata; class Mammalia; order Primates; family Cercopithecidae; genus Macaca; species Macaca thibetana. Next base: position 138,394,456 of record NC_065580.1, on the reverse strand, counting down.
GACAGGGGAGGGTGGACAGAGAGATTGGGGGATGGCAGATGAGGCCCCTCCTCCCCAGGACCACTCGCACTGGTGTTGGTGGGCACGGGACCCCTGGGGGAGGGCAGAGGGGGAATGGGAGCAGGTGCTGGTAACATATGGGCCGGGTCAGTGAGTCTGGCTCTGGGAGATTCAGTGAGAGGCAGGTGCTAGAGAAGGGCTCAGTGAGGGGCGGATCCCAGATAAGGGGAGGGGTCGATGAGGGGTGGGGCCTAGTGGGGAGAGGCGCTCGATGAGGGGCGGGTCCTAGAGAAGGCGAGGGGCTCGGTGAGGGGCGGGCCCCAGAGAAGGGGAGGGGCTCCTTGAGGGGCGGGACCTAGGGAAGGGGAGGGGCTCGTTGAGGGGCAGGGCCTAGCGAGGAGAGGAGCTTGAGGCCTGGGATGGGTTCAGTTACCTGGAGGACACTTAGTCGAGGGGCCGCATGGTGAGGGCGAGGGACGGGCTCAGAGAGGGGCGGGGCTCACAAATGCGGCATGGTTGGGGGTCCCCTGTGGGCCAGGGACTGGCACCTGGGGAGAGACCCCACCTCCTCCCTTCCCGCTCCGGCCAGGCGCGGCTCTCACCGGCTTCTCCGGTGGCTGCCTTTCTTTTTCTTCTTTTTCTTGGGAGGGGGCGATGCCGAGCTGCTAGACCAGTGCTTGGTCCTGGGGGAGAAGGGGCGGGGGTGGGGGCGGTGAGGGGGGGCAGCCCCGCGCGCCCCCCACCCCCGCCGCGGCGGCCGCTGACCTGTACCCGCGGTGGCCGCGGTAGCAGGCGGCGGGACAGTCACAGTCCACCGGGCCGTCATCGTCGTCAAAGGGCGCGTACTCCAGGCCCGGCTCAGCGCCCTCGGTCAGTCGCGGGGTCTCCGCCACACTGCCGGCGACAGGGACGCTCACCACCTGTCTCGGGACGGCTTTTCTCCGCCCCTTTTCCTGGCGCGGGGGGCCTGACTTAGCCCCCCAAGTCTGCGGGCTGCTACCCAGCTGGAGGAGGGGCGAGGGGCACCTGCGGCCCCTGCCCTTACAGGGCTAGGCAGAGATTTGGGGAACCCAACGGGGCACATCCCCTACAGGTCCCCGACCTCACGGTACAATCTTTTGCAAAAAAGAAAGAGGGTAACCGAGCCCCTTATTTAGCCTGCACCCCTTCGAAGTTCCCACCATCTCAGTAAGCCCCCTCCTCTTTTTTTTTTTTTTTTTTTTTTTTTTTTTTTTAATTTTGGAGATAGGGTTTTGCTCTGTTGCTCAGGCTGGGTTGCAGTGGTGGGATCATAGCTCACTGCAGCCTTGAACTCCTGGGCCCAAGCGATCCTCTCTCTTCAGCCTCTTGAGTAGCTGGGACTACAGGCGTGGACCCCCACCCTGGCTCATTTGAAAAATTTTGCAGAGACAGGGTCTCACTACGTTGGCCAGGCTGGTTTCGAACTCTTAGGCTGGTTTCGAACTCCTGGCCTCAAGCGATCCTCCCTTTGATCTCTCAAAGTGCTGGGATTCCAGTCATGAGCCACCCTGCAGTCGTGGGTGGGGTGTGTGTGTGTGTGCCTACTCCTTATATGAGGCTACTTTTCCTCACTGAATCCCCTCCGTATCCCAGCCCCATTCATTGACCCTCCCCCTCAGTGAACCTTCCATTTGATCCCTGTGCCCCTAACCCTACTGTCCTATTCTGGGAACCCCATCCCCATCCCTCCTTTCTCTCACTGAACCCTAATTTCTCTTTTCTTTTCTTTCTTTCTTTTTTTTTTTTTCAGAGTCTCACTCTGTTGTCCTGGCTGGAGTGCAGGGGCCCGATCTCGCCTCACTGCAACCTCTGCCTCCTGCAATCTCACCTCTCTGCAACCTCCGCCTCCTGGGTTCAAGTGATTCTCCTGCCTCAGCCTCTGGAGTAGCTGGGATTACAGGAGCCCGCTAATTTTTGTATTTTGAGTAGAGACGGGGTTTCTCCATGTTGGTCAGGCTGGTATGGAACTCCCGACCTCAGGTAATCTGCCAGCCTCGGCCTCCCAAAGTGCTGTTACAGGCGTGAGCCACCGCGCACGGCGAACTCTAAATTTCTCAGAGTCCCTTCTTCCTGGCCTAGCTCCGCCCTCCCCGAGCCCCGTCTCAATGATGTGGGTCTTCCCTCACCTGGGTGTTCTGTCCCTGAGGCCCCTCCCGCTGGCTGAGTGCCTCCGTGCCCCTCTTCCCCTCCTTTCCTCCAGCCAGGCCTCTGTCGCTGAAATATTCATAGCCTCTCCTCGCCCTCCCCTCTGCAACCTCCAGGGGGCCCCGCTGCTCATCTCCGGCAGCAGGACTGTGCTCATCAATCAAGCCTGGTGGCAGAGGGTGGGGGCCTCCGATACTCCCTATCCATCTTACAGAACTCTCCTTTTAGCTCAGCAGGGACCAGACGCCTCCTGTCCCTGCTCCTGGAGCCCCAGCCAGCCTCTGCCACAGATGTTGGCTCCGTACAGTCTATTCTCAGAGCGCTTCTTTTTTTCTAGAGGTAGCTGGGCTCCAGGCAAGAGCCTGAGCTTTGAAGCTCCAGACAAGGGCTCATCCTGCACTGTCCTGAGTCGCCTTGTGACCTGGGGCCTGCCATGTCCCCCTGTGAGCCTATTCTCGAAGGTGAGAGTGATAACTCAATTCCAGGGCTGCTGGGAGAATTTGCTGAGGTCATAGGTGCTGTGCAGTTTCTTTTTTTCTTTTTTATTTTATTTAGTTTGTTTTTTGAGACAGAGTCTCTCCCTGTCGCCGAGGCTGGAGTGCAGTGGTGCGATCACAGCTCACTGCAGCCTTGAACTCCTGGCCTCAAGTGATCCTCCCACTCCAGCCTCCAGGGAGGCTGGGACTACAGGAGCACACCACCACTCCCAACTAATTAAAATATATATATATATATATAAATAGAGATGGGGTCTCACTATGTTGCCCAGGCTGGTCTTGACCTCCTGGCCTCAAGTCAGGAGGATTGCTCAAGAAATTCTCTTGCCTTGGCCTCCCAAAGTGCTAGGATTACAGGTGTGAGCCACCATGCCTGGTCTTTTTTTTTTTTTTTGAACAAGCCTGGAAGTGACCCTCCAGAGGCCTGTCTCCAGGGAGGTGGCCCCCACCTTCCATTTTTTATCCAAGCTGGCTCAGACAGTGCCCTCCCCCACCAAGATGGAGGCTTAGCCCTGGTTTCAGCAGAGCTCCCCTTACTCCTAAGTGCTATTCACCTGGCTCACTCCTTCCCCCCCCCCCAACAGCAATAGAGGTAAGGGCTTGGATCGGCAGCACATTAAGGACATGAGTTTTGGATTTGTCAGAGGCATGTGAACCAGAGAAACTCCATCTTGAATAAGGGCCGTATAAAATGAGGCTGAGACCTACTGGGCTACATTCCCAGGAGGTTAGGCATTCTAAATCACAGGATGAGATAGGAGGTCAGCACAAGATACAGGTCATAAAGACCTTGCTAATAAAACAGGTTGCAGTAAAGAAGACGGCCAAGGGCCTAGCGGGTAGCTCATGCCTGTAATCCCAGCACTTTGGGAGGCTGAGGCAGGCAGATCACCAGAGGTCGGGAGTTCGAGACCAGCCTGACCAACATGGAGAAACCCCGTCTCTACTAAAAACACAAAAATTAGCCAGGTGTGGTGGTGCACGCCTGTAATCCCAGCTACTCGGGAGGCTGAGGCAAGAGAATTGCTTGAACCCAGGAGGCAGAGGTTGCAGTGAGCCGAGATTGTGCCATTGCACTCTAGCCTGGGCAAAAAGCATGAAACTGGAAAGAAAAAAAAAAAAAAAAGAAGCCGGCCAAGACCCACCAAAACCAAGACGGTGACGAGAGTGACATGGCAACATCAGGAAGTTACCCTATATAGTCTAGAAAGGGAGGCATGAATAATCCACCCCTTGTTTACCATATCATCAAGAAATAACCCTATAAATGGGCAACCGGCAGCCCTTGGTACTGAGTACTCCATACTCTGTCTATGGAGTAGCCCTTCTTTTTTTTTGGAAACAGAGTTTTGCTCTTGTCGCCCAGGCTGGAGTGCAGTGGTGTGATCTCGGCTCACTGCAACCTCCACCTCCAGGGTTCAAGCAATTCTCCTGCCTCATTCTCTCGAGTAGCTGGGATTATAGGCACCTGCCACCACGCCCGGCTAATTTTTTGTATTTTTAGTAGAGACGGGGTTTCACCATGTTGGCCAGGCTGGTCTCGAACTCCTGACCTCAGGTGATTCACCCGCCTTGGCCTCCCAAAGTGTTGGGATTATAGACATGAGCCACCATGCCCTGCCTGAGTAGCCATTCTTTTATTCCTTTACTCTTTTACTCTCTCTCTCTTTTTTTTTTTTTTTGTGAGACGGAGTCTCGCTCTGTCGCCCAGGCTGGAGTGCGGTGGCACAATCGGCTGACTGCAAGCTCTGCCTCCTGGGTTTCCGCCATTCTCCTGCCTTGGCCTCCAAGTAGCTGGGACTACAGGAGCCCGCCACCACGCCCAACTAATTTTTTGTATTTTTAGTAGAGACGGGGTTTCACCATGTTAGCCAGGATGGTCTCGATCTCCTGACCTTGTGATCCACCTGCCTCAGCCTCCCAAAGTGCTGGGATTACAGGCGTGAGCCACCACGCCCAGCCCTCCTTTACTCTCTTAATAAACCTGCTTTTGCTTTGCACTGTGGACTCCCCCTGAATTGTTTCTTGAGTGAGATTCAAGAACCCTCTCTTGGGGTTTAGATCAAACCCCTTTCCTGTAACAGATTCACAGAGTTTGAATCCAGGCATGACTAAGCTCTCGGTCATACCTATACATTGAGGAAAAGAACAGACCAGCTTTGAGGAGAGGATTAAGTAAGATGCTGTTTATGAGGCCTGGCCTGTGACTGTCATCCGGGAAGGGGTAGCTACTATTAAACAGAGGGGCCTCTGCTGCTACTTACACACCAACACCTCTTCGGGGGAGAAAAGACGCTGCAACATGGAAAATGAGACAGAGGGAAGGGAGGCAGGCCACAGCTACAGGGTGAAAGACACATTTTTAGGGAACGCACTAAGTGACTCTTTGAAGCCTGATTTTGTATTTTAAAAAATGTAACCAGGCGGGGTGTGATGGCTCATGCCTGTAATCCCAATACATCGGGAGGCCAAGGTGGGAGGATCTCTTGAGGCCAGGAATTTGAGACCAGCCTGGGCAACATAGTGAGACTCCTGTCTTTACAAAAAAAAAAAAAAAAAAAAAAGCAGGGCACAGTGGCATGCACCTGTAGAGTCCCAGCTACCTGGGAGGCTGGGGCCAGAGCATGGCTTGAGCCCAGGAGTTTGAGGCTGTAGTGAGCTATGATGATGTCACTGCGGTCCAGCCTGGGTGACACAGCGAGACCCCATCTTTAAGAAAAAAATAGCTGGGCGTGGTGGCTCATGCCTGTAATCCCAGCACTTTGGGAGGCCAAGGCGGGCGGATCACCCAAGGTCGGGAGTTCGAGAACAGCCTGACCAACATGGAGAAACCCTGTCTCTACTAAAAATACAAAATTAGCCAGGCATGGTGGTGCATGCCTGTAATCCCAGCTACTCGAGAGGCTGAGGCAGGAGGATCGCTTGAATCCAGGAGGCGGAGGTTGAGGTGAGCCAAGATCGCGCCACTGCACTCCAGCCTGGGTGAAAGAGCGAGACTCCATCTCAAAAAAAAAAAAAAAAAAGAAAAAAGAGAGAAAAGAAAAAATAATATTACCCAAATATGACAGGGTTAGCTAGCCTTGAGGGCATTCTCAAGAACTTCATTCAATTCCCAAACAAGTCCCAATTCCCAAGCTGTGTGATGCCTTGATGTCACACAGCGCATAGCGAGGTTTTTCTGGGGTGACAGAGGAGAGGCTCATGTCATCCCTTGTCTTGTGCAGAGCTGAACACCCCCACATTCCTTTGTTTAAACTTCTCTTTTCTTCTCCATGCTCCTCTTCCTGAGGCCGGTGGCGTCCTCCCTCCTATGCTCGTCCCTAAAATTCCCAACGCCCTCATCTCATGAAACCCCATCCTTCCAGGGCCCATTACCCCTACACAGGTCTTGAGCCACAAAAGTGCCTGACACATAAAACATAGCCTTTAGCAAAACTTAAGGGCACATTGAATATTGTGTGGGTGAGCTGGTAGGAGCAGGGAGCTTCAGTTAACACTGACACAAAAATGAGGAAGATTATTTACAAAATAAAATAGCCCAGGCTGGGTGCGGTGGCTCGTGCCTGTAATCCCAGCACTTTGGGAGGCTGAAGCAACTGGATCACTTGAAGTGAGGAGTTCGAGATCAGCCTTACCAACATGGTGAAACCCCATCTCTACTAAAAATACAAAATTAGCCAGGCATGATGGGAGAAACCTGTAATCCCAGCTACTTGGGAGGCTGAGGCAGGAAAATCGCTTGAACCTGGGAGGCAGAGGTTGCAGTGAGCCAAGATCGTGCCATTGCACTCCAGCCTGGGCAACAAGAGTGAAACTCCGTCTCAAAATAGTCCAGTTTAGCCAGGCACAGTGGCCCACACCTGTCATCCCAGCAACTCGGGAGGCTTAAGTGGGAGCATTGCTTGAGACCAGGAGTTTAAAACTAGCCCGGGCAAGAAAACAAGACCCCTGTCTGCACAAAAAAACATGTAGATTAACTGGATGTGGTGGTGCATGCCTGTAGTCCTGGAGGGTTGACTACTTGAGCCCAGGAGTTCAAGGCAGCAATGAGCTGTGATTGCATCACTGCACTCCAGCCTGGGTGACAGTGAGACTCCATCTCAAAAAAAAAAAAAAAAAGATGAGCACAGAGTAGAGGAGCAGACACAAGGTCTTGGACACTTCTGATACAGCCTGTCCCGAGAGTCCCAGGGATAAACATGGACCTGGGCTGAGGCTTCCTTTACTGGCTTTGTGCTGTGTGGGATCTCCCAGGGTTAGAATCCTAGACTCTCCTATCCTGCTTCTCCTAGATGATACTATCACTAAGAACAATGTCTTTTTGTTTTTTTGTTTGTTTGTTTGTTTGTTTGTTTTTGAAACAGAGTTTCACTCTTGTTGCCCAGGCTGGAGTGCAGTGGCACGATCTTGGCTCACTGCAACCTCCGCCTCCCAGGTTCAAGCGATTCTCCTTCCTCAGCCTCCCCAGTAGCTGGGATGACAGGCATGTGCCACCACGCCCAGTTAATTTTGTATTTTTAGTAGAGATGAGGTTTCTCCATGTTGGTCAGGCTGGTCTCAAATTCCCAACCTCAGGTGATCCACCCTCCTCAATCTCCCAAAGTGCTGGGATTACAGGCGTGAGCCACCGTGCCTGGCCAAGAACAATGTTCTTTAATGCTATTTATTTATTTATTTGAGATGGAGTCTTGCTCTGTCACCCAGGCTGGAATGCAGTGGCGCGATCTTGGCTCACTGCAACAACTTCCACCTCCTGGGTTCAAGCCATTCTCCTGCCTCAGCCTCCTGAGTAACTGGAATTACAGGTGCCCACCACCATGCACAGCTAACTACTGTATTTTTAGTAGAGGTTCACCATGTTGGCCAGGCTGGTCTCGAACTCCTGGCCTCAAGTGATCCTCTTGCATTGGCCTCCCAAAGTGCTAGGGATTACAGGTGTGAGCCTCCGTGCCTGGCTTGTTCTTTAATGTTTAAAGAGTACTTCACAGTTCACAATCCCATTCATAGCTCCTCAATGATTTGCAGAAATTGCACCCCCTTCCATTTTGCAGATGAGAAAGCTGAGGTGCAAAGTAGAAAAGGAACATTCCCTATAATGTCAAGTTTTAGTAAGGCATATAAGTTGAGGCTAAGGCGAGAGGATCACTTGAGGCTGGGAGTTTGAGAGCAGCCTGGGCAACATAGTAAGATCCCATTTCTACAAATCAAATGACATGAGGCCAGGCGTGGTGCCTCACGCCTGTAATCCCACCACTTTGGGAGGCCAAAGTGGGCACATCACTTGAGGTCAGGAGTTCGAGACCAGTCTGGACAACATGGCTAAACCCCGTCTCTACTGAAAATACAAAAATTCACCGGGCATGGTGGCACGTGCCTATAATCCCAGCTACTTGGGAGACTGAGGCAGGAGAATCACTTGAACCTGGAAAGCATAGGTTGCAGTGAGCAGAGATCACACCACTGCACCCCAGCCTGGGTGACAGAGTGAGACTCTGTCTCAAAAACAAACAAACAAACACCTATATAAGTTCATCTAGCAACTGGCTTTGAGAACTCATGTGCAAATGACACAGCCCTTGAATGCGCTGGCTGACCTTCCCTGCTGGAGATGTAAGCTAACGTGAGGTCTTCCGGCTCACTCATCCCCTTCCCACTTGATAATTACTGTTGTGGGTGTGTGCTCTCTGAGTCCTAGATTTGTTTAATGTTTTATGCTCTTAAATTTTCATGTTTTCTTTTAACATTTATTTTTGTTTTTATTTATTTTTTGAGACAGAGCCTTGCTCTGTTGCCAAGGCTGGAGTGTGGTTGCATGATCTCGGCTCAGTGCAACCTCCACCTCCTAGGTTCAAGAAATTCTCCCGCCTCAGCCTCCCAGCTCCAGAGTAGCTGGGATTACAGGCGTGTGCCACCACACTTAGCTAATTTTTTGTATTTTTAGTAAAGACGGGGGTCTCACCATGTTGGCCAGGCTGGTCTCGAACTCCTGACCTCAAGTGATCCAACCGCCTCAGCCTCCCAAAATGCTGGGATTACAGGTATGAACTACAGCTCCCAACCTTTTTTTTTTTTTTTAAATTTTTAATAGAGATGGGGTCTTGCTATGTTGCCCAGGCTGGTCTGGAACTCCTGGCCTCAAGCAATCCTCCCACCTCAGCCTTCCAAAGTGCTGCTGGGATTATAGGCGTGATCCACCATACCCAGCCTTAAATTCATGTTTGCTAACTAGTTTACTCCTGATCATGTCTGGGGAGTAGGCAGGGGAAGTTTTACCCCCTTGTGAAAACAAACTGAGCCCCACAGAACTGATCAAAGTGGACCCAGTCAGAGTCTGCTACAAAGGGACAAAGAGCGTGTGGAAGTGGAACACAGCTCCACAGAAGACGGGCGTCAGGCTGACCGCCATGGGCAGAGCAGACTGCCGGTGGCTCTTCCTCATACCAGCACTTTCACTAATTAACTGGTCCTGTTTCCCATTAGCCAGGAGCACAATGGCCAACTGACAGATGAAAGGGCTCAGGTGTGGCAAGGGGGCAAGGAATCCAGGCAAAGGGTCCGCCCTCTCTGCTCATCACTTAGCCAGGCTGCCAGGCCTGCCAGGGGCCCTGGGTGGGGGTAGTGATGATAGAAACAGAGATGGATCCGGTCTCGAGCTTTTTCCTTTGCTTCTCAGACTGCGGGGCAACAATATAACACAGTCCATATTATGATAATTACTGACCCAGGCGCCAGGTGCGATGAGCACTTTACATGTATTAATCTTATTTATTTATTTATGAGATGGAGTCTTGCTTCATCACCCAGGCTGGAACCTGCCTCTGTTTCTGTTTTCCTCCTACTCTGGCCAGAGAGATGAGGATTAAGTGGGCTAAGGTGGGAAGCACTTTACCCCTCACTATCCAGCAATACAGAAAGTCTGCAAGAAGGGTTTCCCTATTTCCCACTGAGGTCTGTCGGTTCCTACAGCGCTGCCAGCCTTTACGATGACTAAGGCCAGGCGTGGTGGCTCACGCCTGTAATCCCAGCACTTTGGGAGGCTGGTGTGGGTCGATCACCTGAGGTCACGAGTTCGAGACCAGACTGGCCGACATGGCAAAACCCCGTCTCTACTAAAAATACAGAAAAATTAGTGGGGCGTGGTGGTGGGCACCTGTAATCCCAGCTACTCAGGAGGCTGAGGCAGGAGAATTGCTTGAACCCGGGGGGTGGAGGTTGCAGTGAGCTGAGATTACACCACTGCACTCTAGCCTGAGCGATAAGAGTAAAACTCCATCTCCAAAAAAACCCAAAAATTAGCCGGGCCGTGGTGGCATGCACCTGTAATCCCAGCTACTCAGAAGGCTGAGGCAGGAGAATAGTTTGAACCCGGGAGATGGAGGTTGCAGTGACCTGAGATTATGCCACTGCACTCCAGTCTGGGCAACAGAGCAAAACACTGTCTCAAAAATAAAAATAAAAATAAATAAATAAATAAATAAATAAAGATGACTGCAACATGAGAATCACTCAGAAGCTCTGCTGGGATAGCAGAACAGCAAATTAATGAATATAATTAACTCCATTTTTGTTTAAGAGACTTTTACCCATTCCTGCATGTAGGCTAAGATTTTTTTTTATTATTTTATTATTATTATTTTTTGAGACGGAGTCTCACTCTGTCGCCCAGGCTGGAGTGCAGTGGGGCGGTCTCGGCTCACTGCAACCTCTGCCTCCTGGGTTCAAGTGATTCTCCGGCCTCAGCCTCCCAAATAGCTGGGATTACAGGCATGCACCACATACCCCAGCTAATTTTACTTCTAGCCAGAGAAACATGAGATGTTGGTGCTGGGCGGGGCAACTGAGGGTGAACAAGGGGAAGGCCCATCTGAGTGGATTCAGCAGCACTCCCTGAGCACACAGTGCCTGCCAGGCATGGAGCTCGGCCAGCCATAGCTGGACACTCCCAGGCACAGGCTGTGCCCACCCTCGTAATGCAGCCTCCTCCAGTGTTTGTATGGTTTTGAGTGGTTCACAGTTCGCCTCTGATCTGAGACAATATTTGCCTTGCTATAACTTGCCTGTTTGATCCAAGGCCCACCCAGAGACCCAGAGCAAACCGGTGTTCCTCCTATCCTGTGACAGGAGGCAGAGGTGTGACCTCAGCAAAGCCATACACCTTTTTTTTTTTTTAGACAGAGTCACGCTCTGTCATCCAGGCTGGAGTGCAGTGGCGCAGCTCACTGCAACCTTCGCCTCCCAGGTTCAAGTGATTCTCATGCCTCAGCTTCCTGAGTAGCTGGGATTACAGGCCTGCGCCACCATGCCCAGCTAATTCTTGCGTATTTTGTAGAGACTGAGTTTCACCATGTTGCTCAGGGTGGTCTCAAACTCCTGAGCTCAAGCAATCCTCCCACCTTGGCCTCACAAAGTACTGGGATTACAGGCGTGAGCCACCATGCCCAGCCTTACACCCTCTTTATCCACCAAGTCATTGGTCATGGTAGCAGTGGGATTTGGTGTGTGGGCTCTTCCCAGAGTGTGTGCTTACTCCGAATTTTATTTTATTTTATTTATTTATTTTTATTTGTATTTTTTTTGAGACGGAGTCTCGCTCTGTCGCCCAGGCTGGAGTGCAGTGGCCGGATCTCAGCTCACTGCAAGTTCCGCGCCCCGGGTTCATGCCATTCTCCTGCCTCAGCCTCCCGAGTAGCTGGGACTACAGGCGCCCACCACCTCGCCCGGCTAGTTTTTTGTATTTTTTAGTAGAGACGGGGTTTCACTGTGTTAGCCAGGATGGTCTCGATCTCCTGACCTCATGATCCGCCCATCTCGGCCTCCCAAAGTGCTGGGATTACAGGCTTCAGCCACCGCGCCCGGCCTCCGAATTTTATTTTATTTTATTCTGTTTTATTTTTTGAGATGGAATCTCACTCTGTTGACCAGGATGGAGTACAGTGGCAGGATCTTGGTTCACTGCAACCTCTGCCTTCTGGGTTCAAGCAATTCTTCTGCCTCAGCCTCCCAAGTAGCTAGGATTACAGGCGTGCACCACCATGCCCAGGTAATTTTTCTATTTTTAGTAGAGACAGGGTTTGACATGTTGGCCAGGCTGGTCTCGAACTCCTGACCTCAAGTGATCTGCCTGACTTGGCCTCCCAAAGTACTGGGATTACAGGCTTGAGCCACTGTACCCTGCCCAAATTTCATTTCTATAGGAGGGAATCATTGGGGCTTGCCTGGGGTCACTTTGTCAGCCAGAGACAATGTTGGGCTCAGGGCATATCTGAGGTCTTCCAATTTGCAGCTCAGAATCCCCTGAGCTGAGATCTGGGCTGCCTCCCCCATGCCTCCCACTGCTGAGCCATAGGTAGGACCCAGGGTGGGTAGGAGGAGGCTGTCGGGCGTCGGTGATGTCCAGATGTCCCTGGGCCAGGCCAACATTTCCAGTGGGCAGAGTTCATGCCCTCCTCTCCTCCTCCTTCTCTTCTTCCTCTCCATCCCCTCACCTGAGCCCCAACCAGACCAAGCCACCTGAGGGAGCACCTGGACAGGCCCCTCTAGTACCCAGCTGCTGCCTGAGCCTGCACCCCCTCTCCCCCATCCGCACACAGGTAAGCACTCACATGTGGCCCCCAGGCCGGTCCTCCCTGGTGAGCACTCCCTCCTTCTCCATCAGCATCTGCCGGAATGTCCCCACTTTCTGCCGAATCTCCTCCTCCGAATACCTGCGGGGGCACAGAGAGGGTGAAGGGGCTGGTCTCCTGAATTTGGTTCCCTCTTTCCTGCCCCCCACTCAGCCCAGTTCCCCCCAACTCCTGGGTCACAAGCACACACTCCAGCTTGCAATAACCTGTCCAAGGTCACAGAGTACTGAGGAAGCTCAAGTTCATTGTACACAAGCCTGGCTGCGTGCAGTGGCTCTCGCCTGTAATCCCAGCTCTTTGGGTGTCCAAGGCAGGCAGATCACCTGAGCTCAGGAGTGCAAAACCAGCCTGGCCAACGTGGCAAACCCCTATCTCTACGAAAAATACAAAAATTAGCCGGGTGGGGTGGTGGGCGCCTGTAAATCCCAGCTACTCAGGAGGCTGAGGTAGGAGAATCCCTTGAACCCAGGAGGCAGAGGTTGCAGTGAGCCAAGATCATGCCACTGCACACCAGCCTAGGCGACCCAGAGACTCCGTCTCAAAAAGCAAACAACAGCAGCAACAAAACATTGTGCACCAGCTCAATCAACTAACCAAATAACAAACAGACAAAAGGAAAACTTGTTCCCAGAGGTGGGGAGAGGTGACCCCTTCGCCCCTCAGGTGAGGCTGAGCCCCTCCTCTGTACCTTCCTCCATCCCCAGGGCAGGCCTCCCTCCCACATCCAGACTGTAGTGGCTCTTTCAAGAATTTTAGGGGATGAGTGAGAATTTTGGCTTTGAGACATACACAGCCTTTTCTGCTGGCCTCCGTGACATCCGATCCTTATACAGCCCTGGGCGGTCCTCAAAGCACCCCCATTTCTGCAAGAGTAAGGCTGCCAAGTGGCTTGTGGGGGGTTGTCGGGGGGCAAGGGGGAGTTTCATTGCTTCTTTCTGCTGCTGGCTTGGGGTAGGGGATGGCTGATGTCTGGGCCTCAAATGGAAGTCCCTGACGTCTCTACTCCCCTTCTCCTCTCACTATAAGCCCAGTCTCAGTCTAAGGATCAAAGTGCTGTTATCTACTCCTCATCCCTGCTCCCACTCCTGGGGTCAGTGGTCATTCTCTCTCACTGCTCCTCCATGACAGCCGCTACCTGGCCTTCCAGTTCCTCTGGGGTCTCTCCCTCCAGCCTGTGTCCACACTGCCCCTGGAGGTCTTTGACCATGCAGCCCTGGCCCTGTGTCTGGCACATAGCAGGTGTCCAGCAGCTGTTACTGAAGGGATCCTCTGACAACCTCGAAAGGCAGGTCACATTCCCATTTCACAGACATAGAAGGTAAGGCAAAGTGAATTGACTTGCCCAACCTCACAGAGCTGGGAAATGGCAGGTGCCAGGATTCAAAAACAGGACTGCTATACTCTTTGGGCTCTCCTTTTCATCACTGGCCCCCGTGGCTCAGCTAAGAGGCTTGACCTAGAAAAATATGAGAGCAGGGGATGCTCAGAGGTTGTGGTCACACTTGAGGCCTCTTTGTCCAGTAGCCAGATATCACCCTGGGGTCCCCAGCTTCTCCTAGCGAGATGCCCTGGGCATGGAGGGACCCTCCGTAGGCCTCTGAGTTGTTTCAACCCAACACTTCTATACACTTGTGTACACCTATACAACTTTTCTTTTCTCTCTCTCTCTTTTTTTTTTTTAATTTTTATTTTTTGAGGCGGAGTTTCGCTCTGTCGCCTGGGCTGGAGTGCAGTGGTGCGATCTCGGCTCACTGCAACCTCCACCTCCCGGGTTCAAGTGATTCTCCTGCCTCAGCCACCCAAACAGCTGGGATTACAGGCGCCTGCCACCATGCCCAGCTAATTTTTGTATTTTTAGTAGAGATGGGGTTTCAGCATGTTGGCCAGGCTGGTCATGAACTCCTGACCTCAGATGATCCGCCCAGCTTAGACTCCCAAAGTGCTGGGATTACAGGCGTGAGCCACTACACCCAACCACTATACAACTTTTCTAGCCTTAGCTTCTACATCTGTGAAATGGGAGCACAACCTGCCTTTCAAGATTGTCAGAGGATTCATGGTGGTGATGCCCTTATAGCACTTTGCACAGTGCCTGGCATAGAGTAGGTGCCCAACAAATGATAACAACTAAAGGCCCCAGACCTTTCTCTCTGCTCTCCCTGGGCTGTAGGTCATTGTCTTGGACAAAGAACATGGTGAGGGGGAGGTAGGGATGATTAATGGATATCAAAAAAATAGAATGAATAAGACTTACTGGCCAGGTGCAGTGACTCACGTCTGTAATCCCAGCATTTTGGGAGGCGGAGGTGGGCGGATCACCTGAGGTCAGGAGTTCGAGACCAGCCTGGCTACCATGGTGAAAACCCATCTCTACCAAAAATATAAAAAATTAGCTGGGTGTGGTGGTGCACACCCCGTAATCCCAGCTACCCAGGAGGCTGAGGCAGGAGAATCGCTTGAACCCGGGAGGTGGCGATTGTGGAGAGCTGAGATTGCACCATCACACTCCAGCCTGGGTGACAGAGTGAGACTCCATCTAAAAAAACAATAAAACAAAAACAAAGACAAACAACAACAACAACAACAAAACACCTACTGTTGGATAGCCCAACAGGGTGACTACAGTGAATAATAACTTAATTGTATATTTTTGAATAACTTAAAGAATGTAGTTGGATTATTTGTAACTCAAAGGATAAATGCTGGAGGGGATGGATACTTCCTCCTCCATGATGTGCTTATTTCACATTGCATGCTTGTATCAAAACATCTCATGTACCCTATAAATATGTATAACTACTATGTATATTAAATTTTTAAAAAAATTATTTAAAAATTTTTTCGGACCCAGCAAAGTTTTAAAAAATAATTTTAAAAAAATTAAAAAAGAAGACTTAAAAAAAAAAAGACATGGTGGCAGCATGGGTCCAGCCCTCCCCACTCAGCCATCCATGAAAATGGTATGTTTTGTTTTTTCCTTTCAGAGATCCCATCTCTCTACTCCCTCCTTCCCTCTGCTCCTTCAACAAATATTTGCGGGATAGCAATTTGACAAGTATCTTCAAAAGCCTTTTTTAAAAATGAACACATGCTTTGATTCATAAATTAACTTCCAGGTTTACCCTGTGGAAATAATCATGGCAAAGATTTGACTCCTTGGATGTTTACAGTAAGATGGATGCCTCCCCCCCGTTTCAGGTTCAATGCTAGCGTTTGCATTTCCATAGCAACCCGTATATCCCAACTCCTGGCAGGTGGTTCAGGCTCCAGTAATTATCTGTTGGCTGGTCTGTATCCAACACTGGCCTGGAGTTTGCTGTGGGCAGGGGCCTTGTCTGGTTCCCAGGAGCAGTCCCAGCACCTGGCACCATGCCTTTCACATTGTGGCAGCCAGAAATTTGTGCTAAATGAGTGACTGGTGATGGAGAGGCATGGAGAGTTTTAAGATTGGATTTTCCTTTTGAAAAGATGGCTCTGGTGAATTCGTGGCTGGAGAAGAGGGAACTGGAGGCAGAAAGCTGGTATTGTGCTACCGCAGGGGTTCAGAAGGAGACAGTAAAGCCAGAGCAGGGAGAGAGGTCTTGAGGATGAAAGGGGAGAAATGGACAAAATGCCATCTAGGAGGGAGATGGCTTGGGAACCAATTGGTTGAGTCAGGGGGATGGGACTTGGGGACCAATTGGTTGAGTCAGGGAGTCTGGTTGGGTAAGAAGCACCACCAACTTCTTCTTTTTTTTTTTTTTTTTTTTGAGATGCAGTCTTGCTCTGTCACTGAGGCTGGAGTGCAGTGGCACAATCTCAGCTCACTGCAACCTCTGCCTCCCAGGTTCAAGCAATTCTCCTCCTCAGCTTCCCCAGCAGCTGGGACTACAGGCAACCGCCACCATGCCCAGCTAATTTTTGTATTTTTAGTAGAGACAGGGTTTCAACACATTGGCTAGGCTGGTCTCGAACTCCTGACCTCAAGTAATCCACCCACCTCGGCCTCCCAAAGTGATGGGATTACAGACATGTTCCACTGTGCCCAGCCACCACCTACTTCTTAAGCAGGTGTCTCCTGACCCCCAGCTAGGGTCGGAGTCTGTGCAGGTTCAGCCTGCTGTGTTGCTCACCATGGGGAGGGATGGGTCCTGGCCTGGTAGGGGTAGGGGGCTTTTCTTCTAACCCCCTATCCCCTCATGGCTCAGGCCGCCCTGCACTGATGCTACTAACCAGCTCCACCAAGTTCAGGGCGCTGGCTCCTCAGTGTCCACCTCAGTCCCTGTGTGGCCCTCAGGCTCGGGCATTCACCTGGAGGTCCCTTGTTTGGGCATGTGAGTTGGGCAGTGCAGAGCCTGGCACCCAGGAAGAAAGAGCAGTGCCCCACCCCCCCAGCAGAGGCAGAGAGCAATTGCTCCCACATCACCTTCTCTTCCAGAGACTAGCTTGTCACTGTCACCAGCACAGAGACAAACACAGCACAGGCCCTTCAACACTGCTTAGTCCCTAACTTACAGGCCCCAGGGAGGGAGACAGAGACTGGCATGGACCCCTGGGCCAGGTGGGTTTGGGGAGGAGATGGCCTAAGGGTGAGGCTGGGTCATTCCCCAGCTGCTTGGTGGGGGGCGGGGGGGCGGGGGGGTGGCTTCAGGCCAGGGTCCAAGCCCCCTTTCCTGGGGGTCTTTGGCACATGGAAGGGTAGGAAATTGGCACAAATAGGTTTCATGGAGACTTGCGGCAGCACATATGCAGGGCTGGGGCTCATCCTGGAGTCAGCGTGTCGGAGACAAGTTGATGAACTCCCACACCTCTCTGTTAGGGATGGGCTGCTGGATTGAACCAACTCAGAGGCCTGGGGAGGGTCCCTCTATGCCCCAGGGCGTCTTGTTGGGAGAAGCTGGGGACTCAAGGATGACACCTGGTGATTGGTCTCAAGCGTGACCACCACCTCTGAGTGTCCTTTCCCCTCATATCTCTTGGAGTCAATCTTCTCAGCTGAGCCACTTGGGACAGTGATGACGGACAGACAGAGGAGCCCAACAGTCCTGCTTTTGAATCCTGGCACCTCCCACTTCCCAGTTCTGTGACCTTGGGCAAGTCCATACGCTTCTCCCAGTCTTAGCTTCTGCATCTGTGAAATGGGCACACGACCCACCTTTCAAGGTAGTCATCTGGATATTAGTCATCTGGATATTAGTCCCCTCCCAATCTCATGTTGGAATGTGATCCTCAGTGTTGGGGGTGGGGTCTGGTGGGAGGTGTTTGGGTCATGGGGGCGGATCCCTCAAGAACGGCTTGGTGCCCTCCCTGTGGTCATGAGTGAGTTCTCACTCTATTACAGGGGTCCCTAATACCCCAGATGGGGGTACCACTCTGTGGCCTATTAGGAACTGGGCCGCACAGCAGGAGGTGAGCAGTGGGCAAGGGAGCAAAGCTTCACCTGTATTTACAGCCGCTCCACATCACTCCCATTACCGCCTGAGCTCCGCCTCCCGTCAGATCAGCGGTGGCATTAGATTCTCAGAGGAGTGGGAACCCTGTTGTGAACTGCACATGCGAGGGATGTAGGTTGCACGCTCCTTATGAGAATCTAATGCCTGATGATCTGTCACTGTCTCCCATCACCCCCAGAAGGGACTGTCTAGCTGCAGGTAAACAAGCTCAGGGCTCCCACGGACTCCACATGACAGTGAGTTATAGAATTATTTCATTACATACTACAATCTAATAATAACAGAAATAAACTGCACAATAAATGCAATGTGCTCGAATCATCCTGAAACCATCCCCCGCACCCCCAGTCCATGGAAAAATTTTCTTTTTTTTTTGTTTTTTTTGAGACGGAGTTTCACTCTTGTTGCCCAGGCTGGAGCGCAATGGCACAATCTCGGCTCACCACAACCTCCATCTCCCAGGTTCAAGCGATTCTCCTGCCTCAGCGTCCCAAGTGGCTGGGACTACAGGCCTCCGCCACCACACCAGGCTAATTTTTGTATTTTTACTACAGACAGAGTTTCTCCATGTTGGTCAGGCTGGTCTCAAACTCCCGACCTCAGGTGATCCACCCACCTCGGCCTCCCAAAGTGCTGGGATTACAACCAGAAAAAACTTCTTCCACAAAACTGGTATCTAGTGCCGAAAAGGTTGGGGATTGCTGCTCTATTAGTTTAGGAAAGAACTGATTGTTTTAAGGAGTCTGGGGTATCTCTCCTCTCCCTCTTTCTCCCTCTGTTGCCATGTGACATGCTGGCTCCCCTTCTTCTCCACCATGACTAAAAGCTTCCTGAGGGCTCGTCAGAAGCCAGTTGGATGCCGGCACCATGCTTCTGTACAAGCCTCTAGAACTGTGAGCCAAGTAAACTTCTTTTCTTGATAAGTTACCCAGCCTCAGGTATTCCTTTAGAGCAATGCAAAGTGGACTAACACAGATGTGATGTATTTACATCACTTTGCACAGTGCCTGGCATATAGTAGGTGCTCAGTAAATGGTAGCAACTGGTCAGACACGGTGGCTCACGCCTGTAATCCCAGCACTTTGGGAGGCCAAGATGGGTGGATCACTTAAGGTCAGGAGTTTGACTCTAGCCTGGCAAACATGATGAAACCTTGTGTCTGCTAAAAATACACAAATCAGCTGGGTGTGGTGGTACACGCCTGTAGTCCCAGCTACTCGGGAGGCTGAAGCAGGAGAATCACTTGAACCCAGGAGGCAGAGGTTGCAGTAAGCTGAGATCATGCCACTGTACTCCAGCCTGGGCAACAGAGCGAGACTCCATCTCAAAAATAAATAAGTAAATAAATAGTAGCAACTGAAGCTTATCTGTCCCAGAGCAGTGGGGACAAAGTGTACAGTCATCCCAGGCTCCCTGCCCTTTTCCAAATGAGACCCCTGCCAGGTCAGCATGGCACCAGCTCCAAGAATCACCTGGGCCTCTTCTCTCTCTGTTCTGCCTGGAGGCAAAGGCTGGGATAAGGGGAGGCTGCTACCCAAACCCCTCGCTCCCTGTGGAGGCGGCAGAGCCGGCCAGCCTAGGGCCATGCAGGAAGGCTGGCTAGCATGGCCAAAGCCTCAGACTCAAAGTCAAGGGCTTCTAGGCCGGGCACAGTGGCTCACACCTGTAATTCCAGCACTTTGGGAGGCCTAGACGGGCAGATCACTTGAGGTGTTTGCGACCAGACCGACCAACATGGTGAAACCCCGTCTCTACTAAAAATACAAAATTAGCTGGGCATGGTGGCATATGCCTGTAATCCCAGCTACTTTGGAGGCTGAGGCAGGAGTATCACTTGGACCCGGGAGGCAGAGGTTGCAGTGAGCCAAGATGGTGCCATTGCACTCCAGCCTGGGTGACAGAGCGAGACTCCGTCTCAAAAAAAAAAAAAGTCAAGGGCTTGTGTGTGGATGGGGGAAGAGTAATGGGGCAGTGATGTCTGTCCCAGGATCCCCAGCCTCTTGGCCCAGGTGCTCCCCCAGCCAGTCTGGCTCCCTTAGTCCTCATGCCACTCCATGGGCCATAAGGGAAGGGCATGCCAAATGCATTGTGGCTTTGGGGATTCCTGGGTCACTCTCTGGGACAGGAGTGGGGTGAGGGGACACAGAATTTTAAGAGTTCCTCAGAGTGAAAAATGTTTAATTTTGTCTGTCTGTGCCTAGACCCAGTGCTTCCTAGATAATCATTTTCTGCACCAGAGCTTTGAGAGGCATGGTGGCCTTTTTATTTGTCATTTTTATATTTTTTAAAGTAGAGATGGAGTCCTGCCATGTTACACAGGCTGGTCTCAAACTCTTGGCCTCAAGCGATTCTCCCACGCCAGCCTCCCAAAGTGCTGGGATTACAGGAGTGTGCCACTATGCCCAGCTAATTATTATTTATTTATTTATTTATTTATTTTTGAGACGGAGTTTTGCTCTTGTTGCCCAGGCTGGAGTGCAATGGCGCAATTTCAGCTTACTGCAACCTCCATCTCCTGGGTTCAAGCAATTCTCCTGCCTCAGCCTCCAGAGTAGCCAGGATTACAGGCATCCACCACCATGACTGGCTAATTGTTTTGTATTTTTAGTAGAGACAGGGTTTCACCATGTTGGCCAGGCAGGTCTCGAACTCCTAACCTCAGGTGATCCACCTGCCTCGGCCTTCCAAAGTGCTGGGATTACTGGTGTGAGCCACTGCGCCCGGCAATTGTTTATTTTTTGGTAGAGGCAGGGTCTTCCTATGTTGCCCAGGCCTCCTGGCCTCAAGAAAACCTCCTGTCTTAGTATCCCAAAGTACTGGGATTACAGGCATGAGTTCCTGCATTAGGCCAGACAGCGACCTTTTGCTTTGTTTTGTTTTGTTTTTGTTTTTTGTTTTTAGATGGGGTCTTGCTCTGCCACCCAGTCTGGAGTGCAGTGGTGCAATCATAGCTCGCTGTAGCCTCAACTTCTCAGGCTGAAGTAATCCTCTCACCTTAGCCTTCTGAGTAGCTGGGAACACAGGCATGTGCCACCACACCTGGCTAATTAAAAAAAAATATTTTTTTGTAGATGGGGAACAGGTGGGCTCACTATGTTGCCCAGGCTGGTCTCAAACTCCTGGGCTCAAGTGATCCTCCCTCCTCAGCCTCCCAAAGTGCTGGGATTACAGGCATGAGCCACAATGACTGGGATGGTAGCCTTTTTATTCCCATTTTACAGATGAGCAAATAGAACAGGGAGAGGGGAGGGCTCAAAGCTCCAAACCTAGGCCGGGCACAGTGGCTCACGCCTGTAATCCCAGCACTTTGGGAGGCTGAGGCTGGCAGATCATCTGAGGTCAGTTTGAGACCAGCCTGGCCGACATGGTGAAACCCTGTTTCTACTAAAAACACAAAAAATTAGCTAGGTGTGGTGGCACATGCCTGTAGTCCCAGCTACTCGGGAGGCTGAGGCAGGAGAATCTCTTGAACCAGGAGGCAGAGGCTGCAACGAGTAGAGATCATGCCATTGCACTCCTGCTTGGGCAACAAGAGTGAAACTCCATCTCAAAAAAAAAAAAAAAAAAAAAAAGGTTCCAAAACTAGCTAGGAATGGAGCTGTGCTCTGTCACCTCACCCACGTCCTCACAAGAAAAGGCATGGCATCTGGGCATGGTGGCTCACCCTTGTAATCTCAGCACTTTGGGAAGCTGAGGCAGGTGGCTCGCTTTGAGGTCAGGAGTTCAAGACCAGTGTGGCCAACATGGTAAAACCCTGTCTCTACTAAAAATACAAAAATTGGTTGGGTGCGGTGGCTCACGCCTTTGATCCCCGCACTTTGGGAGGCCGAGGCGGGTGGCTCACGAGGTCAGGATTTCAAGACCAGCCTGACCAATATGGTGAAACCCTGTCTCTGCTAAAAATATAAAAATTACCCAGGCATGGTGGCATGCACCTGTAATCCCAGCTACTCAGGAGGCTGAGACAGGAAAATCACTTGAACCCAGGAGGTGGAGGTTGCAGTGAGCAGAGATCGTGCCACTGCACTCCAGCCTGGGCGACAGAGTGAGATTCCATCTCAAAAAAAAAAAAAAAAAGAGGCATGGCAAGAAGATAAATAGGGTGGCAGGGAGGATGCCGGGGGCCGGGTGGGAGCATCACATCAGAAAGGCTGGAGGCTCTGTCCCGCCCCGCGGTGATTGCACTGCAAGCCAAGGCTGTCTGGGAAGGTGACTCCAAGTACACCATCAATCGCCAGTGGATTAGCCAGCCAGCCATCAATATTGAGGAAAAGGATTGCTTTTTAATGGGGCCAAAGAGTGTGTGTTCCTGTGACTGATGTGAATATTTGTCAAATGCCCGAGAACCCAGTAAATAAACACGACCGAACCAGTGTTTCCAGAAATGGATATTAATGACTCGATTTGATAAAAGAGCAGGGGCGCCTGGTGTTTATTGGGCACTTTGTGGGGACGAGCTGGGGGCAGGGCAGTCCCACGTGTGTCTTCAACGGAAGACTCTCAGAACAGCTCCGGAACACAGGTGCCCCTATTTTCCAGGTGAGTAAACCGTGGCTTGTCAAGGTCAAGATAGAGCCAGAAGCCTGGATTTGGGAGTCGCAGAATGGCTGTCCCTGCCATGATCAAATGCCTGCTGCAGATGGGGAGGGCAGGGGGAGGGTCACCCAAGAGCTGGATTTTTGGGGGTGGCTCCAGGATAAGGACCACCTCAAGTGAGAGCTTGGGTAGGGGAAGGGGTCCTGACTGAGCAAGTGGGGACATAGTGGGTGCTTCCCAGGGAAGCAGGGATCCTTGATGCTGGGGGTCTAACACCCAGGACAAGGCCAAATGCCATCACCTTTTGCTTGGGGAGGGGCTCAGTAAGGGAAGGTTCCTTGAAATGGTGGGGGTATTTGAAGGGGAGGGCTTTCAGGATGGGAAAGTACAGAGCAGAGGAGGGGGCTTAGTGAAGGGAGAGGGGCTCAGGATGGGGATGGGTTCATCAAGGGGGTGGAGTTCTGGGAGGAGGAGGAGCAGGAAAGTGCAGGGGACACCTCGTACGTCCCTGTCAACCCTCTTGTCCTCTGCCCACACTCCCCTCCCTCCTCGACTCTCCAGACAGAATTTGGCAGAAATTGCAGGGTTTGTTTGTTTTTGTTTTGTTTTTGAGATGGAGTCTTGCGCTGTCACCCAGGCTGGAGTGCAATGGCGCGATCTTGACTCACTGCAACCTCTGCCTCCCAGGTTCAAGTGACTCTCCTGCCTCAGCCTCCCGAGTAGCTGGGATTACAGGCACTCACCACCATGCCCGGATGATTTATTTTTATTTATTTATTTATTTATTTATTTATTTTTTGAGACGGAGTCTTGCTCTGTCACCCAGGTTGGAGTGCAGTGGCAAGATCTCAGCTCACTGCAACTTCTGCCTCCAGGTTCAAGTGATTCTCCTGCCTCAGCCTCCTGAGTAGCTGGGACTACAGGTGCATGCCACCACGCCCGGCTAATTTTTTGTATTTTTAGTGGAGATGGGGTTTCACTGTGTTAGCCAGGATGATCTCTATCTCCTGACCTCATGATCCGCCTGCCTTGTCCTCCCATAGTGCTACGATTACAGGCGTGAGCCACCACACCCCGCTTTTGTGTGTGTGTGTTATAGAGATGGGGTTTCAGCATGTTGGCCAGGCTGGTCTCGATCTCCTGACTTCAAGTGATCTGCCCATCTCGGCCTCCCAAATTGCTGGGATTACAGGCGTGAGCCACCGTATCTGGCTGGATTCACAGATTTAATTCACCACCTGAGGTTCTCACTGTAGGAGATGCTCCCTACCTCGCCCCTTCTTGCCCCTGCCCCTTGGGGTCTCATTCTCTCCTTTGGTACCCACAGCTCATCAACATGTTCCCTTGCCAGCTGGAATCTCCTTTCTGTGTGTCCTCAGCATCCTGCCATCCATCCATCTATCCCTCTCTGCAAGGGGCCTCCTGCCCACTACCTGGTCCTCTGGGTGAGGTGAGCACCAGGTCCCCATTACCCCTTCTTCTCCCTACAAGCAGCCCTGCCTGGCAGCCAGCAGGACTCTTCATCCTGGTTCCACCTTGGCCCCCGCCTTGGCCCCCCACCTTCCAGTTGGCCTTCAGCAACTCACTGTCTCTGCCTAAGCCTGGGGGTCTTCCTAAGCTCCTCAGAGATGGTGGCCCCTGTCTAAGGGAGCCCAGGAGGCCTGGGGTGGACAGACAAAGGTGTGACTTGGAAGGACTGCAGGACACAGGCTGTGTCTGGCCCCATGTGGCTCGAGGCTCCAGCCCTCCTGTGTAGGGAGTTTCTGATTTCTCAGCTCACTGACAGTCTGATGGGCAGCCACTGCTCCTGACTTTGACTCCTTCAGCAGCCAGCCCACTAGTTTCTTTCTTTCTTTCTTTTTTTTTTTTTTTTGAGAGGGAGTCTCGATCTGTTGCCTAGGCTGGAGTGCAGTGGCCCAATCTCGGCTCACTGCAACCTCCACCTCCCGGGTTCAAGTGATTCTCCTGCCTCAGCTTCCCGAGTAGCTGGAATTACAGGCACGCGTCACCAAGCCTGGCTAATTTTTGTATTTTTAGTAGAGACAAAGTTTCACCATGTCGGCCAGGCTGGTCTCAAACTCTTGACCTCATGATCCACCCTCCTAGGCCTCCCAAAGTGCTGGGAATACAGGTGTGAGTCACCGCGCCCGGCTAAATATTTTTTTGTATTTTTCATAGAGACGAGGTTTCACCATGTTAGCCAGGCTGGTCTCGAATTCCTGACCTCAAATAATCCGCTTGCCTCGGCCTTTCAAAGTGCTGGAATCACAGGTGTGAGCCACTAGGCCTGGCCGGTTTTTGCCATTAAAAGTAATGGCGATTACTTTCGCAACAACCTAATACACAAATGAAAGATGAGTTGGACTTGCAATGGCTTCACCCCAATTGGTCTGGACTCTGGCCTCTTGTCTGGACAAGGCTCGTGGGTTCCCACAGTCTCCCGACTCTGCCCTAATAGTCCCTAGCCCCGCCCTTCTCCCCGCCCACGACGTTCGTCACGCCCACGAGCAGCATCACTCCCTCCTCCCGCCCTCGCCCCGCCTATCTCCCCACCCCAGCCCCGCCCCACGGCCCGCTCACCCCTGCTCCTCCATCATCTCCTGCAGCTCCATGCACTTGAGCTCCACGCGCCGCTTGCGCTCGTGGTCCAGGATCTCGCGGTGCGCGCGTTTCACCAGGCCCGGCTCCGCGGTACGCAGCTCCTCCTCAGCCCGCGGCCAGGCCCCCGAGGAGGCGCTGGGCTGCGGGAAGCCGTTCGCGGCGTCGGGTGGGGAGGGCATGCTGGCCGCCCCGTTGTTCACGGTGGAGGACATCGTGGCTGGCCCCGGAGCCGCTGGCCTGGGCCGCTGGCCCTGAAGGACAGACACAGACACGAGGCGGGATGGTCACTTCTTGGCCACCTGCTAAGCTCCTCTCTGCTCGAGTTAATCCTGGAGATTTAAGGGCCCACTCATGGCTCTAATCCGCTTCCTTTCCTGGTGCAGAGGGAGACAGACGGCTGGTTTGCACCTTTGGGTCACACCTCAGGGCACGAGTGGGTTGGAATCTGGGCTTTTTCCCATCTGTAAGGTGGGCGGATGCAGGCCAGACTGGATGGCCTCTAAAAGCCATTGGCTGGGAATCGTGTCACCTCCAGGAACTACCGAGGATAATCCTCTCTGGCTTACATGGGTGCTTGGGCCAGACATCCCAGCGCCCACTTGCACACATCATTAACTCCCCAGTCATACTTCTTTAAGCTCAGTTGAAACCGCTTACACACACACCAGGCCCACTGTCCTGGCTCTGTCCAGTAGGACACAGATTACATTCCATGTGTTCCTACCTCCCAGTCTGCTCCCAGGGCAGCCGGCACAGAGGGGAAGATGAAAGCCTACCCCATTCCCACCCCAGAGGCAGATTTTAGCTCTCTGTTTGATCTGGCCAACTTCTCCAAAGCCGACATTCCAGATAAGCTGGGCTCACCCAGATTGGGCCTACAGGACTATCCCCTCCTTTGTTCTGGAAACACTGCTTCTGGCGATGTGACCAAGGCTGACACTGACTAGCTTTCCAGGCAGCCACGTCCTCCTGTAGGCTCAGGGTGGGGTGGGAGTCAACTTGGCTTGGAGCTAAGAATCTCTGACTCCATGCTAGGCCCTCCAAAGTAGAGCAGACACACACACGCGCGCGCGCGCGCACACACACACACACACACACACACACAAGCGCGCTCACACATACTCCAAGGACTTCTATCTTAACAGAGGGGAGGCACCTCCTGAGCTATTTCCATTTCCTTTCTCCAAGGCTCTGCTAGTTGCTAAGCAACAGGGAGGCCTCATTCCCAGGGAGTGGGGTGGGAGGGAGGGAGGGAAAGGAAGGAGGGAGGGAAGAAAAGAAGGGATTGGGTATGCCTGGACATCTTGGATCAGGCCTTCCCTGTGACACTTCTCCCCCAACACACCCTCCCGTCTCTGGCCTCAGAGTGATGGGATGGGGGTGGGAGTGTTCAGAGCTACAGAAACTGGAAGGCAGAGAAGAGAGGGACTGTGACAGCTACTGGAGGCTCTGAAGGGGACAGAGTGACAGCAGGCAACAATGGTGATGAAAACATAAGCTCTTCTCATATGTCCTTCCCCCTGAGTCCCAAGTGCATGGGTTCTAGGCTGCATTTTTCCACTCCTTGCTGTGTGACCCTGAAGATGTCACTACCCCTCTCTGAGCCTCTGATTTCCACCTGTTCCTGGGAGCATCTGCCAGAGTCTTCTGGAGAGGGGAGTGTCTGGGGGGCTTAGAAACCAAAGCTGTTCTTCTAACCCCTCTTTTCCACTCTCACACCTGCTAGCTTCCCACCTCTGTCCCTAGACCAGCCCTATACCCCAGTTCCACCAGGGGTTTTCCTGGGACACTCTACAAGCATCACCCACCCCATGCCTCAAACAGAGCCCTGCTCCCCACCCACCTCAACTGCAGGGCTTGGCTTATGGGTGACCCCTCTATCTGTTGGTCATCTGAGCCAGGGACATGTGTGGAGCTTGGATACCCCTATTGCCCTGACCCACAACAGTTCACCTGTCATCAAGTCAGGTCCCTCATCCCCTCTTCTTTGTTCATTTTTTGAGACAGGGTCTCACTCTGTCACCCAGACTGGAGTGCAGTGGCACAGTCATAGCTCACTGCAGCCTTGAACTCCTGAGCTCAAGCGATAGCCTCCCACCTCAGTCTCCCGAGTAGCTGTAACTACAGGCATGTGCCACCATACCCAGCTAATTAAAACAAAATAATTTTTTTGATTTGTAGAGTCAAGGTCTTGCTATTTTGCCCAGGCTGGTCTTGAACTCCTGGCTTCAAACGATCCTTCCACCTCAGCCTCCCAAAGTACTGAGATCACAGGCAAGAGCCACCACGTCCAGCCCCATCCCCTCTTCTCAACATCTCCCACATTTATCCACTTCTTCTCCTCCCCTGTTACCACCTGGACCCAAGCTCCTTCCTCCACACAGGTCCACTGCCTCACTGTGGTTGCCTGGCCTCCCTGCTCTCAGACCTTCATCCTCCATTGGCAACTTGGCAGATGAGTCCAGGAGCAAATTAGACCATGTCATGCCCTGGTTAGCAGCCTCCCGTGACTCTTGTCACCTTGGCTTAAAGCCACAACATGGCCCTGCCTCCTGGTCCAGCTCCATCTCCACCACTCCCCACCACACACATCCTCCTCCACCTCTCTTGGCTCCAGGCCCTTTCCTGGGACACTCTTCATTCTTAGTTGTCCTCAAAGTCACTGCTGATAGGCATCATCACCTTTTGGAAGCCTTTCTTTCCCCTCTGGCTGGTGTCAGCCTCCCAGAGCTCTTTTTTTTTTTTTTTTTTTGGAGATGGAGTCTCACTCTGTCACCCAGGCTGGAGTGCAGTGGTGCAATCTTGGCTCACTGCAACCTCCACCTCCTGGGTTCAAGTGATTCTCCCGCCTCAGCCTCCTGAGTAGCTGGAATTATAGGTGCCTGCCACCTTACCTGGCTACTTTTTGTATTTTTAGTAGAAATGGGGTTTCACCATGTTGGCCAGGCTGGTCTTGAACTCCTGACCTCAGGTGATCTGCCCTCCCAAAGTGCTGGGATTACAGGCATGAGCCACCACTCCTGGCCTTACCTCCCAGAGCTTTTGCTGTTGTTGCTGTGGGTTCACAGGTCTGGCTCCCCCTGGGCTGAGGGCAACTTAGCTTTCAATTCCTAGCTCCAGCTAAGTGCCTAGTGCATGTGAAGCTCAATGCGCCCAGGCTGAACAAAGACAGTGACAACAGGAGGCAAGATAGAGGAATACATGGCATGGCCCTGGATACAGCCTGCAAGACCCCTTTGCATTCTGTCGAATGCTATCTTGCAACTTCATCCCATGCTGCACCCCGTCCTGCAACCAACACCCAGCCCCTTAGCCTTGATCCTCATCCCCCAAAGGCGTGCTTTTACTTCCTCCTTTGTGCCTTTGCCTATGTGTTTCCCCTCCGCTGGAGTCCTGTTCTTCACCTAGGGAACTTCAACTCATCCTTCAGGGCCCAGCCCAAAAATCACCTCCTATGGGAAGTCTTCCGCTCTTCCAGCAAGGATGAGTCATTCCCTCTTTGTGCTTCTGCATCTTTTGTCCACACTTTTTTTTCTTTTTGAGATGGAGTCTGGCTCTGTCGCCCAGGCTGGAGTGCAGTGGCCGGATCTCAGCTCACTGCAAGCTCCGCCTCCCGGGTTCAGGCCATTCTCCTGCCTCAGCCTCCCGAGTAGCTGGGACTACAGGCACCCGCCACCTCGCCCGGCTAGTTTTTTGTATTTTTTAGTAGAGATGGGGTTTCACTGTGTTAGACAAGATGGTCTCGATCTCCTGACGTCGTGATCCGCCCGTCTCGGCCTCCCAAAGTGCTGGGATTACAGGCTTGAGCCACCGTGCCCGGCCTTTGTCCACACTTTTTAAATGCGACATTTAGATACCGAGATTCAGTTGGCTGTTTGCTTCTAACTCCTATTCTAGACTGTGAGCCCTTTTAGGGGAGGGGACCATCCTTTCATTCTGGCTCATTAGAGCCTACCCCAGCACCAGGCAATGCAAGAGGCACACTGAAAGTGTGGGGAGAGCACGAAGGCGCCAGTGAGAGCCCTGGAAGCCATGCTGTTCTGCACATCTTCCCTCTGACCTGGGCAAGGCTCCCCAGCCTTGAACTTGGCCTGAGCTCCTGGAGGGCAGAGGGTGAAAACTGGTGAGAGTCGTTCTGAATGCACTCAGATCTCCAAACCCTGAGAAATTCTAGCCTCAGTGCTAGGAGAACACCTGGCTAGCAATGCTAGGTTGCCCAGGGTAATCTTTGCAGAAATGATTGAGGAGGAAAAGAGAGCTATGTGAAGAGAGGCGTGGCAGATGCAGTCTGGATTTTCACTAGAACAGATGGTGGATTTGACCAATTTCACCTGGTGAGTTGGAGAGGCACCGGGCAGGAATCTGCGGCAGGTCATTAATAGAATGACCCAAAACATTGCACACTAAGCCCATTTCCTTCCAAGTCAGGTTTGTTGGGCCAGCAGACTAGGGGGTGACTGCAGGACTGCAGGCACAGGCCCCCTCTGTGAGTCATATGACATTATATTTTATGAAATCATTGTGAAGCCGGGCTCAGTGGCTCACACCTGTAATCCCAGCGCTTTGGGAAGCCAAGGTGGGTGGATCACCTGAGGTCAGGAATTCAAGACCAGCCTGGGCAACATGGTGAAACCCCGTTTCTACTAAAAAATACAAAAATTAGCCAGGCATGGTGGTGGGTGCCTGTAATCCCAGCTACTCAGGAGGCTGAGGCATGAGAATCACTTGAACCTGGGAGATGGAGGTTGCAGTGAGCTGAAATCGCACCATTGTACTTCAGCCTGGGTGACAGGGCGAGACTCTGTCTTGAAAAAAAAAAAGAAAGAAAGAAAAAGAAATTATTGTGAGATTTATCCTTCCTTCCTTCCTTCCTTCCTTCCTTCCTTCCTTCCTTCCTTCCTTCCTTCCTTCCTTCCTTCCTTCTTCCTTCCTTCCTTCCTTCCTTCCAGACTCTCGCTCTGTTGCCCAGGCTAGAGTGCAGTGGCATGACTATAGCTCACTGCAACCTTGACCTCCTGGACTTAAGTGATCTTCCTGCTTCAGCCTCCAAGTAGATGAAAGTACAGGTGCGCCACCATGCCCAGCTGATTTTTAAATTCTTTTTGTAGAGATGGGATCTTGCTATGTTGCCCAGGCTGGTCTCAAGCTCCTGGGCTCAAGTGATCTTCCTGCCTCAGCCTCCCAAAATGTTGGGATTATAGGCATGAGTCACTGCGCCTGGCCTCACTGTGAGATTTCATAAGGTGACACTGTCCTGGTGGGTGCTAATATCCCATTTTGTTGTAATTGGTTGATTGATTGACCTATACTCAAAAAGAGCTAGTTAATGGATCAATGTCATGTTAGATGTAGGTATTTAGTGGAGAATCACAGGGCACTATTCTCACCACATCTGATCCAATATGTTCACTATTGACTGGATAGAACACTGGTAGTCTGACAATCAAATTCACTGAGGACACAGCCTGAGAGGGCTGGTGGATATACAGTCAGAATCTAAAAGGACTCAGTAGTAGGAGACATTGAAAGAATCTAAGAAGGTAAAACAGGGCCAGGTGTGGTGGCTCACATCTGTAATCCCAGCACTTTGGGAGGCTGAAGCGGGCGGATCACAAGGTCAGGAGTTCGAGACCAGCCTGGCCAACATGGTGAAGACCCATCTCTACTAAAAGTACAAAAAATACCCAGTCATGGTGGTGCATGCCTGCAATCTAAGCTGCTCGGGAGGCTGAGGTGGGAGAATCACTTGAACCCGGAGGCAGAGATTGCAGTGAGCTGAGATCGCACCACTGCACTCCAGCCTGGGCAATTGAGCAAGATGCTGAGAAAAAGAAGAAGAAGAAGAAAGAAGATGAAGAAAGAAGAAAGAAGAAGAAAGAGGAAAGAGGAAAGAAGAAAGAAAGAAGAAGAAGAAGAAGAAGAAGAAGAAGAAGAAGAAGAAGAAGAAGAAGAAGAAGAAGAAGGAAGAAGGAAGAAGGAAGAAGGAAGAAGGAAGAAGGAAGAAGGAAGAAGGAAGAAGGAAGAAGGAAGAAGGAAGAAGGAAGAAGGAGAAGGTGAAACAGGATAGTGAGAAGTGCCACATTCTGAATCTGGGTCCCAAACTAAAATTGGAATGGGGTAGACATAGTTTAGAAGCAGAATGTTTAGGAAGGATTATGGGGATTTTCAATGATTACAGACTCAATTTGAGTCAATATCACAATGTGGCTGCCAAAAATGCATGTTATCTTAGGATAAATCAACAAAAATAGGATGCTAAGGAGGGGAAGATTATAAGAATATACAGGTGGTCAGAATACCTAGCTTCAAATATACGAAGGTTTGTAGAGGATCTAGGTCAAACCTGGCTGAATCGACTGAGAGGCTTGTTAGAAGTAGCGATGTTTAGCTAGCATTGCCAGATTTGCCAAATAGGAACCCAGTTAAATTAAATTTGAATTTTATATTTGGAACATACTTCTACTAAGAAATTATTCGTTGTTTATCTGAAATTCAAATTTAACTGAGTGTCCTATATTTCATATGTCAGTGCTACCTGGAATCCAACCCAGATCCACTGAATCAAAGTCTCAGCCGGGCGCGGTGGCTCAAGCCTGTAATCTCAGCACTTTGGGAGGCCGAGGTGGGCCGATCACGAGGTCAGGAGATCGAGACCATCCTGGCTAACATGGTGAAACCCCTTCTCTACTAAATATACAAAAAATTAGCCAGGCGTAGTGGCGGGCGCCTGTAGTCCCAGCTACTCGGGAGGCTGAGGCAGGAGAATGGCGTGAACCCGGGGGGCGGAGCTTGCAGTGAGCCAAGATCTCGCCACTGCACTCCAGCCTGGGTGACAGAGTGAGACTCCGTCTCAAAAAAAAAAAGGTCTCTGGGGATGAAATTTCTCATGTCCCCCAGGTCCTCCTGATATAGCCCAAGTATGGACCACCAATTAGGGGGAGGTGGGCAGTGGTCTAGAAATAGCCATTTTCAAATTTTATTGCCACCAGGAAGACTTGTTAAGACACAGGTTTGTTTTGTTTTGTTTTGTTTTGTTTTGTTTAGACGGCGTCTTGCACTGTCACCCGGGCTGGAGTGCAATGGTGCAATCTCGGCTCACTGCAACCTCTGCCTCCTGGGTTTACATGATTCTCCTGCCTCAGCCTCCTGAGTAGCTGGGATTACAGGTGCACACCACTACACCCGGCTAACTTTTTGTATTTTTAGTAGAGACGGAGTTCCACTATGCTGGCCAGACAGGTCTTGAACTTCTGACCTCGTGATCCGCCCGCCTCGGCCTCCCAAAGTGCTGGGATTACAGGCTTGAGCCACCGCACCCAGCAAGACACAGATTGTTGACTTCACCCCCAGAGTTTCTGATTTGATAGATGTGGAGTGGGGCTTGAGAATTTGCATTTCTAACAAGTAACACCAACACTACTGGTCCTTAGACTACCTTAAGAGGAACAAGGCCCTAGCCAATCTGCAAGACAGAGCCAAGATTCTCGCAGGCAAGTCATCTAGTGTTGATTTCAGCTCAGTTCAAAAAAGAGTCTTGTCTTGTTTTGTTTTTTATTTTATAATAATCAAAACTCTTTAAAAACTAAGGAGTTCTGGCCGGATTTGGTGGCTTGCACCTGTAATCTCAGCACTTTGGGAGGCAGAGGCGGGCGGATCACTTGAGGTCAGGAACTCGAGACCAGCCTGGCCAATATGGTGAAACACTGTCTCTACTAAAAATACAAAAAATAGCTGAATGTGGTGGCGTGTGCCTATAATCCCAGCTACTTGGGAAGATGAGGCATGAGAATAGCTTGAACCCAGGAGGCATAGGTTGCAGTGGCCTGAGATCGTGTCACTGCACTTCAGCCTGGGTAACAGAGTGACATTTCGTCTCAAAACACAAACAAACAAAACTAAGCAGTTTGTCCTAGGATGAATGAGGTCCCTGTTACAGGAATTGTTCAAACATGAGATAGAAACGATATTCATGCATTCACTCAACAAACACTCACCCAGCATCTACTCTGGGCCCTACTTTATTAGAGGCTGCGGGTATAGAGATGAACATGACGCAATCATGGCCCTCTAGAAGCTCACAGGCTGGTTCAGGAGACTGACAGGTAAACAGCAGCGTAGTGTGATAAAAGAGAACTGGAGAAGTGTCTGTAGCCCTGCTTGGTTGGTCAACACAGGCTTCTCAGCAAGGCTGGGAGGGAGCAGGAGGCAGGGCTGCCAGAGCTAGTGAGGATGACCAGGATTCAAGAAATGAATGGGCCAATCTGGCAGGGTTTGTAATTGACTGGATGTGGGACTGGGGAGGCAGCTTAGATGACACCGGGTCTCTGGCCTGGGTGACCAGGTGGGTGGTGCAGTCATTTACTGTGATGGGGAATGTGGAGAACAAATAGGGGTTGCTTGAGGGTGAGGGGTTTGCAGGGGCAAGCAGGCAGAGATGAAGTCTAGAGCCATAACTCTAACTTGTTCTGGTCCTTGGAGGCATTGACACTGTCCTTCTTTGGAGGCAGCGCAGCAAATGGGAAGTCTTCACATTACCACTGATTGGCTGTGAGACCCTGAACAAGTCCCTTCCCCTCTCTGCACCCTTGTTTCTCCCACTGAACAATGACTCAAAGACCCCATGGGTCCTTTCCTACTCTGGAAGTCTGGGTAATATTAACTCTAAATGTGTGGCATCAGGCTGGGTGTGATGGCTCACGCCTGTAATCCCACCACTTTGGGAGGCCAAAGCAGGTGGATCACCTGAGGCCAGGAGTTCGAGACCAGCCTGACCAACATGATGAAACCCCATCTCTACTAAAAATACAAGAATTAGCTGGGGGTGGTGGTGCATGCCTGTAATCTCAGCTACTTGGGAGAGTGAGGCTTGAACCCAGGAGGTGGAGGTTGCAGTGAGCCGAGATCGCACCATTGCACTCCAGCCTGGGCAACAAGAGCAACTCAATCCCAAAAAAATAAATAAGTAGCACCAGACCTTCAGCCCACTTCCTTTCTGCTAATACAGCCAGGAGCCAGGGCCCCACCGGCCACCCTTAGAGCTCAACTGAGGCTGTCCCCAGCATTGGGTCAGCTCCCAAGGGCAAGCCCAGATACTGGAGCCAGCCAAACCCATGTGCAGATTAAGTCATTAAACCCTAGTTTAATGCCTGCCAAAGGGGCACACCCCCTCTTCTGCAAGCCAGGAAGCGGTTAAAGGCCTAGAGGCCTGATTTTCCAGCCTCCTGGCTGGGTCCCTGGACTTGCCTCCCTCCCATAAGCCCAAGCCTGGGTTTCCTGAGCAGCCTGGCTGTGGACAGAATGGGCCACAAACTGGATGCTGCTACCTGCAAGTGATTAATTGAAGGTGAAACAACTCATCTGTACTGCAGGGTCCAGCCTGTTCCGGAAAGTCAGCTGCTGACAGGCACAGAGGCCTCTCAGCTAATGAGGTCAGAACTCACCCTGGGGCTCAGAGGGAGAAGATGCTGAGATCGGTAGTGACCTGGTCAGGTCTGGGGGAGAGGGAACGGGCTGTAGTGAGAAGTGAACCACAGATGGGTCTGGGAGGAGACCTGACCCTGCCCCGGGGACCCCTGATTTGAGAAGGAGACAGGACGGTGATCTTTGGGAGTTCATGAGCTGAGAGACCTAGGGCATGTGACTTAAACTCTCTGGGCCTCAGTTTCCTTGCCTGTAAAATGAAACTAATTAATAATAGTGCCTTCCTCATAGGTTTGTTGTAAAGGACTAGAGCATGGGAAATACCCTCACAGTACCTAGTGTGCAATGAATGTCTCATAAATGGCACTGGAGATCATTATTATTATTAATTATTATTATTATTGTAGAGACAGGGTCTCACGATGTTGCCCAGGCTGGTCTCAAACTCTTGGCCTCAAGTGATCCCCCCGCCTTGGCTTCCCAAAGCAAGGGGATTACAGGAGGGAGCAAACTCCTCCATGCTCCCCATCTCTCTGGCAGCACCGCAGCCCTCCAGCACCATGGACAGCACCCCCCACAACAATTCAGGGGTCGCATTTGCTCCTCGGGCTGAGAAGCCTCTCTTGCCGGGTGGGGGAGGGGGAGCCGGGGGCAAGGGGGGGCGGGGAGGGCGAGGGGGGTGCAGCATCCTTCCTCTAGGGGCTTTTTTCCCTGGCCCTGCCAGCCAGAGGCAAGCCTCCCCAGAGATAATGTCAGGACTCAGAGCCTCCACACGCTACAAAGTACAGATTCCCACAGCTTCAAGTGAACACTTGAGCACTCCGTCTGCGGTCACACAATTTAACCACCTTCTTACTTCTAAGATCTTTCTGCTGTCTTCTACGAGGGCCAGGAAAAAGAGTGTTAGACCAGAACAAAGACTTGGAGTCAAAAGACTAGCTTAAATTCTGGCTCCACTACTTCTGCCTGGGTGATCAGGAAAAGTCATTAAACTTCTCCGAGCCTCAGTTTCCTCATCTGTAAAATAGAGTGTTGGGATTCGATCAGGCTGGTGGGAAAAATATTAGTTATGATAACCACAAAACCCTTTTGGAAGGCCTGAGGGTTTTCACATGACTTCGGTAATAGACCCTGGAGAAGACGGCCTGGTCCCATTACCTTTAGTTAAATGGATTAGAGTAGTAAATAACGGGATGTGGGGAAGTTATCTAGTTAACTTGTTTACTCATGTAGTCTTAAGACCAGTCTTTGATGTGTGCTTTTTACTCGGGAAGTCCTCAATGTCAATTACCCTCTAATGGCGCTGACTCAAGCTTTGGTTAACTAATCTTAATGAATAAATGTGAGTCTCCCTAGCTGATCCAGGCGGCCGCAGTGACAAACCTCTCTTGGTGTGTAGGCGGTCACTCAGCAGGACTGGCAAAACAGAATATCTGTGTATCAGTGCTCGTTTTATTCATCCATCATTTGGGTCAGGGTCTGCGGGCAGACCCTCACAGCTAACGCCCTCTTGAGAGGAGCAAGACCTTAATGGAGACAATATTCCCTAGTCTTGTAGCTTGTAGCGTGGTGGGATCATTCACTCATTCTTTCTTGCAGTAACAGGCTTGTTATGAAGACAGATCCTGATGCCATTCTCTCACCCACCCACCCACCCAGTCTTGTGGGAGCAAAAAAGAGACCAGGGAGGCTCTACCTTTGCCTAGCATGGTCAGGGAAGGTTTCATGAGGAGAATGATGTTAGAAATGTGCCTTTGAAAGATGTGTCTTCGGCCGGGCGCGGTGGCTCACGCCTGTGATCCTAGCATTTTGGGAGGCCGAGGTCGGCGGATTGCCTGAGCTCAGGAATTCGAGACCAGCCTGGTCAACACAGTGAAACCCCGTCTCTACTAAAATACAAAAAATTAGCCAGGCCTGGCAGCGTGCACCTGTACTCCCAGCTACTTGGGAGGCTGTGGCTGGAGAATTGCTTGAACCCGGGAGCTGGAGCTTGCAGTGAGCCATGATCGTGTCACTGCACTCCAGCCTGGGGGACAGAACAAGACCCTGTCTCAAAAAAAAAAGAAAAAAAAACAAAACAAAAAAAAAGAGGGAAGAGAAGGGACAGGGGGAGGGGGAAGTGGGGGGAGGGGAGAGGAGGCTCTGTCTCAAAAAAAAAAAAAAAGGAAGGGAAGGGAAGAGAAGGGGGCAAGTGGGGGGAGGGGAGCGGAGGGGAAGGGAAGGAAGGGGAGGGAAGGGAAAGGCAGGAAGGGAAGGCAAAAGCCAAGGGCATGTTAAGATCCAGGGACCCTTGACTAAGAGGGCTACAGTGGAATGGAATTTCTGATCCAGGAAGCTGCATTCCTGTGAAGGTGGTGGCTGCAAACACAGGATGAGATCTTCCAGAAAAAAAGCCCAGTGTGGGGGCAGCAGGCGGGCAGGGATGTGCCTCCTGAGGAAAAAGATTCTTTGTAACTGTCAGAAACGAGACAGAACTGACAAATACGCATGAAACCAGGTCCTTAAGTTGTGAAACTCATTCTGGGTTTTGTTAAAAATAAGTGTGCGTAACAATTGTTTGTCAAGATACTTTATCAAGCTGGAAAAGAAAAGCCATCTGCCTCATGTCCAAGGAATCTAGGTGTGTCCCCACTCCAAATCCTGGCACTGAAGCCAGGTGCAGTCATGACAGGGACATACTCCCTGGAGCACTCTCCTACTGACCCTTCCCTTCTCTGTGTAAGGACCCTTCTGCAGACCTCCAGCCTTGAACACTTTATATTGAAAGCTTCTCCTGTGCTCACTGCCCAAGAGCGTGGGGCTGGGGGAGTAAGAACCAGAGGACCAAGAGACACCCCATCAACTCCAGGGTTGGGTCATTCATTCAGGTCACAGCTACTTGTGAGTGGCTACTCTGGGGTTCACCAGAGGACAAGAGAGAAATGCAGAAGGAGCAGCTCTGGTGCTTATCAGGCTGGGGATGATGGATGCATGACAGAGACATCTAACGGAGCTGGGTTGTGTCGGAAAAGGAGCATAACCAGGAGGTCTCCCCAGAGGAGAGATCTCGAAGCATAAGTAGGAGTTGGCAGGACAAAGGAGGAGGAGAAGGATGTCCTGGTCAGGGTGTGGGGGTGAGCGGGAAGAAGCCATGGAGAGGAAAGAGGGAAAAGCATGGACTTGAAGCTGGGCGCTGTGGCTCACTCCTATAATCCCAGCATTTTGGGAGACTGAGCCAGGAGGATCATTTGAGGTCAGGAGTTCGAGACCAGCCTGGCCAGCATGGTGAAACCCTGTCTCCACCAAAAATACAAAAATTAGCCAGGCATGATGGCGGGTGCCTGTAATCCCAGCTACTTGGGAGGCTGAGGTATGACAATCACTTGAACCCAGGAGGCAGAGGTTGCAGTGAGCCGAGATCACACCACTGCACTCCAGCCTGAGCGACAGAGGGAGACTCCATCTCAAAAAATTAAAAAAAAAAAAAAAAAAAAGCATAGGCTTGTCTTGCTGAGCCCACTGAGCCAGGAGGGGAAGGAGGGCCATGTCCCCAGGGCCTTCAGACTCAGGCTGAGGACCTAGGACCATACCCTGCAGGCAATAGGGAGCCAGTGCAGGGTATTGAGCTGGGGAGGTCAGATTTGCATTTTGGAAAAATCTCTGGCAGTTTTTTTTGTTTGTTTGTTTTGGTTTTTTTTTTTTTTTTTTTTTTTTTTTTGAGACGAGGTCTCCTTCTATCACCCAGACTGGAGTGCAGTGGTGCAATTATGGCTCACTGCAGACTCTACCTCCTGGGCTCAAGCGATCCTCCCACCTCAGCCTCCCAAGTAGCTGGCCACTACTACACGCAGGCGCATACAACCATGTCCAGCTAATTTTTAAAATTTTTGTAGAGACAGGGTCTCACTAGGTTGCCCAAGTTTGTCTCTAACTCCTGGCAAATCAAGCAACCCTCCTGTCTTGGCCTCCCAAAGCTCTGCGATTGCAGGTGTGAGCCACTGTGTTCAGCTCTCTCTTGCAGCCTGATGCCCCCAGGCCCCTAAAGGATAACCCAGTCCACATGAGCCAAGACAGACCTGTGCCCGTCAGCCAGTCGCAGATGTGTTCAAATCACTTACTAGGTGTGCTTCAGTGACGTAATCTCTGCCTTATCTGTAAAATGGGGTTAATATAAGTACCCCCACCTCAGGGTAAGGAGTAAAGGAATAACGTGTGTACAGTGCCTGGGGAGGTGATAAGCTCTATGCATTAAGCGTTAGCTGTTATCAGCCATGAACTATGCCAATCAGTCTAACTCATTGGGAGGAAATATAGATCCATATAAATCAGAACAGATCAGGTCTATAATTACCATTTTAAATCATTACAAACACCCATAGCCCAATCATGGCACTTTTCACAGATACAAACCCACATAGACCAGTAGAGACCAGTAGAGATGGGTAAGAAGAGGCCAGGCCTGGTGGCTCACACCTGTAATCCCAGCAATTTGGGAGGCTGAGGTAGGTGGATCACCTGAGGTCAGGAGTTTGAGACCAGCCTGGCCAACATGGTGAAACCCCTTTACCAAAAATACAAAAATTAACCGGGTGTGGTGGCGGGCACCTGTGATCCCAGCGACTTGGGAGGCTGAGGCAGGAAAATCGCTTGAACCCAGGAGGCGGAGTTTGCCGTGAACCGAGATTGCACCATTGCACTCCAGCCTGGGCAACAAAGCAAGACCTTGTCTGGAAAAAAAACAAACAAAAAAAATATGGTAAGAAGACACTGCAGGGAGAGGCCTGGGAGGAAGTGGCTCAAGCAGCCGGCAGAGCCCAGTGAACTTTCTCCATGACTCCTTGAAGTCTCTCTGGAGAGGCGCTGGTGCTGGCACGGCTGTTTGTTACCCAACCCTCCAGAAGATGCGGTGAGGGGAGGGGAACTGCTGAAAGCGTTGCTTTCAATAATTCAGCAGCTGGAGCTTCCTGCCGCCGCTGCTGGAGCTGGAGGAAAATCTTGGCCAGAGCCCCCAGGCTGGGGCTGGCTGGGGGTGGGAGGGCTGGTTCCTGGAGGGACAGGCAGCCGGGCTTGCAAGGGTGCAGGCACTACAGCTCTGCGTTTTGGCCATAGCCCTTGTGGTCCCTCTTCTGCCCTCCCCTTTTCAGTCTAGGGCTGGGTCAAGCCATGCCTGGGCAGGGCTCAGGTTGACCCTTTCCCTGCCATCTTAGTCTGTGCTGGGGAATGGAGGTAGCTAGGCTGGCAAAGTTCCCAGGGCCAAGATGGGGTGCTGAGGACGGCGAGGCAGAGAAGACAAATCTGCAGACCACAGGAGAAAGTCCTGGTGGCTTAGCTGGCAATATGCCCAGCCCTATGCTAGTCCCTGTCTAGCTCCACACCACATTCCGCTCCACCCAAGAACGCACTGACCCACGCTCTTCCTCATGCCTGGAAGGTTCTTCCTCATCTACCCATCCTGCAAAACTGCTCAAGCATCACCTCCTCCGTGAAGCCTTCCCTGACTACCTGGAAGGACTTCCTGGAGGACATGCCTCTGCTGTCACCCTCTGGCTACTACTCACCATCTAGCATGACTGTTGCTCCCTGGGCGACTGAGGGCTGTCCAAGGGCTGAGACTGGGCCGATCTACATCTGTACCCCTAGTGCCCAGCACAGGGCTTGGCACAGAGCAGCCACCTGGAACTGTTTGTTGAGACCCCGCCTGTGTTTGCACCAATAGGCACTCACTACTTATTGTTTTACCACCATCATCTCTGGGAACTACAGAGGGAGAAGTCCTTGGTCACTGCTCTCACTATGCCTAGACTATGTGCATGCTGACATTTATATGGGCCTCATGTACTTTGGGTAATCTACTTTATAAATCCTGGAGTCCAGCCTTGTCTTTGTTTGTTTGTTTTTGAGACAGTGTCTCGCTGTGTTGCCCAGGCTGAGTGCAGTGGTGTGATCTCAGCTCACTGTAACCTCCACCTCCTGGGTTCCAGGTTCCAGCCATTCTCATGCCTTAGCTGCCCAAGTAGCTGGGATTACAAGCATGTGCCACTAGGTCCGGCTAATTTTTTGTATCTTTAGTAGAGATGGGGTTTCACTATGTTGGCCAGGCTGGTCTCAAACTCCTAACCTCAAGTGATCCACCCGCCTTGGCCTCCCAGAGTGCTGGGATGACAGGTGTGAGTCACTGCACCCGGCCCCAGCCCCGTCTTTGAATAGATAGGAAGGACTTGCCTGGTCGAGGCTCCTGTCTTTGCTGGCTCTGATTTGGGTTCCTGGAGCACAGATTTGGGTGGCAATGAAGCAGGCTGCCCACAGCATCCCCTCAGGTGTCTGCTGGGCTGGCTGAGATCAAAGAGAAAGCTGGCTGGGAGCTGGAGCATCACTGACAAGGGTCAAGGAGGGACAAGGAGGCCTCCGCTGTCTGCTGCCTCCAGAGGAGTCTACAGTACAGGTAATGCAGCCCAGGTGAGAACAGGTAACAATGCTCAGGTAAGATCAGTGCAGATTGATGTAGCCCAGGACAGGTCATACAGAGCCTTGTAAATGGGACAGACCTAGCCAAACCAGGAGCTCAGACCGGCTGATGAACAGAGGACAGTGAGGACACTGCACCCCAGCACAACAGACAGCTGGAAGGTATCAGAACAAGCAACACTGGCTACTGGAAGCAATACAGGTCGGGCGTGGTGGCTCACGCCTATAATCCCAGCACTTTGGAAGGCTGAGGCAGGCGGATCACTTGAGGCCAGGAGTTCAAGGCCAGCCTGGCCAATATGGCCATCTCTACTAAAAATACAAAAATTAGCCAGGTATGGTGGCGGGTGCCTGTAATCCCAGTTACTCGGGAGGCTGAGGCAGGAGAACTGCTTGAACCCGAGAGGCGGAGGTTGCAGTGAGCCAAGATCACGCCACTACACTCCAGCCTGGGTAATAAGAGTGAGACTGTGTCTCAAAAAAAAAAAACAAAAAACAATTAGCCAGGTGTGATAGTGCATGCCTATAGTCCCAGCTACTTGGGAGGCTGAGGCAGGAGAATCGCTTGAACCCGGGAAGCAGAGGTTGCAGTGAGCCGAGATTTTGCCACTGCACTCCAGCCTGGGCAACAGAGTGAGAACTTGCCAAAAAAAAAAAAAAAAAAAAAGAAAGAAGGAAGGAAGGAAAGAAAGAAGGAAGGAAGGAAGGAAGGAAGGAAGAAGAAAAGAAAGAAAGAAAGAAAGAAAGAAAGAAAGAAAGAAAAAGAAAGAAAAAGAAAGAAAGAAAGAAAGAAAGAAAGAAAGAAAGAAAGAAAGAAAGAAAGAAAGACCAGACCAGTTCAACCTAGTAGACAGATCTGTAGAGGCCAGAACTGATATGAAATAAGCAAGTAGTGGTTTGGTCTCTTCTCCCCTGCATTCTGCAGGAACAAAAGAATCCCTGCCTTACTCAGTTCTCCTGCTGTTTATCAGGGCCCTCAGTAGCCTTGTGGGAGGCTGAAGCCTTGCCACCAGGAGCAGACAGCTTCCCTGGGGCTGCTGAGCAAGAATGGAGATTGGGGGTGGGGGGAATGTTCTACAGAAACAGTTTCAGCTTAGCCTAAGAAAGAACAGTCTTATGACTGAGCTGCCACTGATGGCAGATGGCGGTTTCTGTGTCCCAGGAGGGTGCAAATCAGAAGGCCATGGTGGAGATATGGAGAGAGAACCACCCTCAACATCTCTCTATGGAGAAAGCATGTGTCAGAAGCCCATGCTCTCTGAGGACCCTCCCAAGCTGGCCCTGAGGACTGACCCTGCAGTGAAATTGGATAAGCCTGTGTGCTTTCCCCAGTTTTCATCACCTCCTTCTCCTTCCCCCAGGATCAGATCCCAACCCCGGCCCCAGGCTCACACCTGGGGGCTAGGCAGAGGAAGGCACGATGGGCTAGAAGTTGTATAACCAGATCCCCTTTCCTTTCCTGGCTTCAGTTTCCCTCATCTGGACCAAGTGTCAGGGGCTTGGATATTGGCGGGGCTCGGGTGGTGTTAGTCTAAACTGTACCCTTTTGTAAGCTCCCTGCTATTTTGCAGACCTTAGTTAAAGCGAAACATTTTACGGAGGTTCAGGCTGTGAGAAACATCCTACCTAACCACCTGACCACAGGGTGGACAAAGGCCTGACTGAAGAAACAGCCTACCTCTTATGATATTCTGCTGGGAGAAAATGCAGAGTACCACGTTCTGCCGGAACAAGGGCCAGAACTTCCTCATCACTGGGACATCTTATTAATATCCTGCTGGGCAAGCCATATTGCCCAGACCCCTTCCACCCCTACCTATAAATTGTGCCAGCCTGTAAGCAGCGGTGGGCTCTGACATTAGGCTGGCCCCTCACTTCTGTAGGTTTTATGCTGAATGTAACACCTGCATTTGCGCCCGGATGCGGTGGCTCACGCCTGTAATCCCAGCACTTCGGGAGGCCGAGGCGGGTGGATCACCTGAGGTCAGCAGTTTGAGAACAGCCTGGCCAACGTGGGGAAACCTGGTCTCTACTAAAAATACAAAAATTAGCCGGGTATGGTGGCACACACCTATGATCCCAGCTACTTGGGAAGTTGAGGCAAGAGAATCGCTTGAACTTGGGGGAAGGAGGTTGCAGTGGGCAGAGATTGCGCCATTGCACTCCAGCCTGGGTGACAAGAGCAAAACTTCGTCTCAAAAAACAAAACAAAACAAAACAAACAAACAAAAAAATCCCTGCATTTGCTTTTGAGCCGCCATATTTTTGTGTGTGTGTCTTTCCATAACCCTCGCCTTCCCTTCAAAACCTAACAGGTGGGGCTGGGCTCTGAGTCCCTGGCAGTGCAAGACTGAGAAGAATCAAAATTGGATGGTAATGTGCACCCTCACCCTACCCCTACCCAGGCCAGAGCTGTCAGCAGGAAGGGTGTGTGCTGGACAGACAGTCCCACCCCTTCCACCCGCTGGGGAGGGTGATAGGAGAAGCCAGGGGCAGCTGCCTCCACTGCCCATACAATCTCATTATGGAAAATTCCCTCTATTGACTCAGCTCCAATCAAGCTGGCTGCCTGGGGGGCATCCCCTCAGGTTTCTGCTGGGCCGACTGAGATCAAAGAGAGAGCTGGGCTGGGGGCTGGAGCATCACTGACTTTCCCATCGATCCAGATGCGCCTCTCGTTGCTAGGCAACAGCCTCCCTCTCTCCTGGTCCTTCCTCCCCCCAG
The DNA here is from genome assembly GCF_024542745.1 of Macaca thibetana thibetana. Taxonomy (NCBI): domain Eukaryota; kingdom Metazoa; phylum Chordata; class Mammalia; order Primates; family Cercopithecidae; genus Macaca; species Macaca thibetana. Next base: position 138,351,013 of record NC_065580.1, on the reverse strand, counting down.
GGGCTGCAGAATTGGACAGTAAAAGGGGAGAGAGGGAGAGACCCCACATTCACTCTCCATGTCATCCCTTCCCAAGCTAGAAACCTCTGTCACCAACCCGGGAACCCCTCCTCCCCAGAAAGCAATTTCCCTGTCCATACTGAGAGCTTGACCCTCCCACCAAAATGAACCTCTTCTCTCCCCTCACATTTGTATGCGCCTCAAGTGTACTGGAAATTCACCCCTCCTCTGCTCCATGTAAGCGCTCTCTCACGAAGACAGGCCGGGGACTCGCCATTGAACAAATCAAGGCTCAGAGAAGGGAAGGCACCCTCAAGGACTCAGTGGAAAAGTCAAGATAAGACTGCAGACTCCCTGTCCAGGCTCGGTGGCTCACGCCTGTAATCCCAGCACTCTGGGAGGTCGAGGCTGGGGGATCATCTGAGGTCAGGAGTTCAAGACCAGCCTGGCCAACATGGTGAAACCCTGTCTCTACTAAAAATACAAAAAATTAACCAGGTATGGTGGCACAGGCCTGTTGTTCCAGTTACTCAGGAGCTGAAGCAGGAGAATCACTTGAACCTGGGAGGCGGAGGTTGCAGTGAGCTGAGATCATGCCACTGCACTCCAGCCTGGCGACAAGAGCGAAACTCTGTCTCCAACAAACAAACAAATGACCAGCCTGGGCAACATAGCAAGACCCTGACTCTACAAAAAATACCAAAAAAAAAATTAGCCAGTGTGGTGGTGCATGCCTGTAGTCCCAGCTACTCAGGAGGCTGAGGTGGGAGGATCATCTGGGCCTAGAAGGTTGAGGCTGCCGTAAGCTATGATTATACTACTGTACTCCATCCTGGGCAACAGAGCCAGATCCCGTCTTTAAAAAAAAAAAAAAAAAAGGCCAGGCATGGTGTCTCATGCCTGTAATCCCAGCACTTTGGGAGGCCGAGGCGGGCAGATCACGAGGTCAGGAGATGGAGACAATCCTGGCTAACACGGTGAAACCCCTTCTGTACTAAAAATACAAAAAATTAGGTGGGCGTGGTGGCAAGCGCCTGTAGTCCCAGCTACTCGGCAGGATGAGGCAGGAGAATGGCGTGAACCCAGGAGGCGGAGCCTTCAGTGAGTCCAGATCGCACCACTGCACTCCAGCCTGGGCGACAGAGAAAAAAAAAAAAAAAAAAAAGACTGCGGGCTCCTAACTCCCAGCCCAGTATTGGACTAAATATGGGAGCCATTCAATCTTCAGAGAATGTCTCTAAAGACAAATGCACATTCCCATGTTTCAGTGGGTTGGCTTTTTTTTTTTCTCTCTCTCTTCCCAAAACGTAGGATGCATTTCATAGTAGTTTTTTTTTTCTTGTTGTTTTAAGTGCTATAATTTAAAACTGTTAGTTGTGTTTTAAAACAGGCATAAAAATGTACTGTGGGTTTTGGGGGCTGTAATTGACTAAATAATGCAAATCTGATCATTTCATCATAGTTTAATATTCTGCATATTTTATCTACCCTATACTGCTCATCTTTCCTGTTTCTTTTCTTTTCTTTTTTTTTTTTTTTGAGTGAATATATGCACGTCATCCTAGCAGTTGTTCTGTGGTGACCTACTTACTTCAAGGCTTATTTCGAATTTTGAGGTCTCTCTCCCTCTGAGGTCTTTACAGGCCTTGGGGATGGAGGAAGGAACGTCTCCCGGCCGGGCACAATGGCTCATGTCTGTCATCCCGGCACTTTGAGAGGCTGAGGCAAGAGGATCACTTGAGATCAAGAGTTCAAGACCAGCCTGGGCAACATAGCAAGACCCCATCTCTATTTTTATTATTATTATTTTTTTATGAACAGGAAAGTGTCTCAGTCTTCCCCCAGTCCCTGTCAAACCTTTCCTTAAACAACTTGTTTCCCAAGGTGTGAGGGGCCAGAACTCAGAAGTTGGGGCTCCCTGAGAGGTGCCAGGAGGTGCACAGTCCCTGAGCAGCGGTCCTGGTGGCCTTGGAACTGCCACTGCCTGCCACCTGCACACTCCCAGCTGTTAGCACGGTGACAGCTGCTCCCCGACTCCCCTGCCCGGCACCAGTCACACACTTCAACTCTGAGAAGAACGGCTTTTCAAGGTCCTTGACAAATGGTAACCAATTAATGTCAATTAATCTGATTAGCCTAAATAGTTAATTAAGCAGCTAATTTACAACATCGTTGACAATAACCCACAGCTCCTGAGGGATGGTGGGTGGGAGGTGGAAATGGCGGGGGTGCTGAAGGGAGGTCCTCTTTGCTCTGGGAACAGGTGAGTCCCTTTAGGTCAGAGTGGGAGTGGGAGCTCCCGGTGCAGCAGTGGCCTCTCCTAGTCTCCACTCTGCTCTGCTATCGTCCGAGAATCTCCATCAGAGTACCCAGCCCCAGGCCAGGCTCAAAGGGGCTGATTTCTGTGGGACAGGGTGAACCACAGCATGGTGGAGGAGGGAAAAGGTCTCCTGTCTGGGAAACTGTTCCACCCTAAAATCCCAGAGAGGGCTGGGCACGGTGGCTCACGTCTGCAATCCCAACACTTTGAGAGGCTGACGCAGAAGGATCACTTAGTCCAGGAGTTCAAGACCAGCCTGGCTACGTGGTAAGACCCCATCTTTGCTAAAAATTAAGGAAAAAAAAAAAATTAGAAAGGCGTGGTGACATGCACCTGTAGTCCCAGCTACTTGGGAGGCTGAGGCAGGAGGATCGCTTAAGCCTGGGAGTTCGAGGCTGCAGTGAACTATGATTGTGCCACTGTATTGCAGCCTGGGTGACAGAGCAAAACCCTGTTGAAAAACAACAACAACAACAACAACAACCAAAAACAACCAAAAACCCAGAGAGGAGCCTCTGCCGCCGTTTCCCATCCACACCAAGCACCTTAGAGCTCATAACCCCTTTTTGTCCCCAAACTACAGAGAAGCCCTGAGAGGAAATTCCCATCCTTCAACCCATCCTACAGATGAGGAAACTGAGTACTTCCTGGATGCCAGGCCCCCTGCTTGCACTGACAACCTGCAACGATGAATCTCACGAGGTCCCTGCCCTTAAAGAACAGCCACTGTGGGGCCTCACAGTACTTTGGCGCACCTTTGCGCGTCAACCACTTCTTTTTTTTTTTTTTTTTGAGACGGAGTCTCGCTGTGTCACCCAGGCTGGAGTGCAGTGGCGCAATCTCGGCTCACTGCAAGCTCCGCCTCCCGGGTTTACGCCATTCTCCTGCCTCAGCCTCCCGAGTAGCTGGGACTACAGGCGCCTGCCACCTCGCCTGGCTAGTTTTTTTGTATTTTTTAGTAGAGACGGGGTTTCACCGTGTTAGCCAGGATGGTCTCCATCTCCTGACCTCGTGATCCGCCCATCTCGGCCTCCCAAAGTGCTGGGATTACAGGCTTGAGCCACCGCGCCCGGCCACCACTTCTTAGCTGAGTGATGGTATTTACCTCTCTGTGCCTCCATTTCCCCAACTAGGACCTACCTACTTCATTGGATGTTGTGAGGACTAAATAAGTTAATACACGCAGCAGCACCGGCACACAGAAAATACCAAATGAGTTGGAAAGGTAAACCACCAGTCTGAATGGGGTGTAAAGCCGGGCACAGTGGCTCACGCCTGTAATCCCAGCACTGTGGGAGGCCAAGGCAGGTGGATTGCCTGAGGTCAGGAGTTCGAGACCAGCCTGGCCAACATAGTGAAACCCCATCTCTACTAAAAATACAAAAAATTAGCTGGGTGTGGTGGCGGTCCCCTGTAATCCCAGCTACTAGGGAGGCAGAGGCAGGAGAATTGCTTGGACCTGGGAGGTGGAGGTTGTAGTGAGCTGAGATCTCGCCATTGCACTCCAACCTAGGCGACAGTGAGAAAAAAAAAATGGGGTGTAAAGTGAACCAGGGAAGAAGCAGCACCGGGCCCTTGAGGGCACCCAGATTGGAACAGGGCCTCACGCAGAAGATGTCTGAGCAGAGCCTGAAGCTCAGGGAGGTAGAGGAAGAGGGAAGAAGGGCATTCCAGGTGAAGGGAACCACATGTGCAAAGTGATAAGGCACTGGTTCTCAACTCTAGTTTGTACGGTCACGTTGGAGCTTTAAAAAATGCAGACCTTGGCTGGGCGCAGTGGCTCATACCTTGTAATCCCTGCACTTTGGGAGGCCAAGGTGGGAGGATCACTTGAAGCCAGGAGTTCGAGACCAACCTGGCCAATATGGCGAAACCCCGTCTCTACTAAAAAGACAAAAATTAGCTGGACGTGCTGGTGCACGTCTGTAATCCCAGTTACTTGGGAGGCTGAGGCAAGAGAATCGCTTGAACCTGGAAGGCGGAGGTTGCAGTGAGCCAAGATCGCACCACTGCACTCCAGCCTGGGCAACAGAGCAAGACTCCATCAAAAAAAGAAAGAAGGAAGGAAGGAAGGAAGGAAGGAAAGAAAGAAAGAAAGAAAGAAAGAAAGAAAGAAAGAAAGAAAGAAAGAAAGAAAGAAAGAAAGAAAGAAAGAAAGAAAGAAAGAAAGAAAGAAAGAAAGAAAGAAAGAGGAAGGAAGGAAGGAAGGAAGGAAGGAAGGAAGGAAGGAAGGAAGGAAGAAAGGAAGAAAGAAAGAGCAGACCTTGCTGGGTGCAGTGACTCATGCCTGTAATCCCAGCACTTTGGGAGGCTGAGGTGGGAGGATCACTTGAGGCCAGGAGTTCAAGACCAGCCTGGGCAACATAGCAAAACCCTGTCTTAAAAAAAAATACAAAATTAGCAAAATTAGCCAGGCGTGGTGGCATGCGCCTGTGGTCTCAGCTACTTGGGAAGATCATCTGAGCTGGGGGAGGTCAAGACTCCAGTGAGCCATGATTGTGCCACTGCACTCCAACCTGAGTAACAGAGTGAGACCCTGTCTCAAAAAAAAAAAAAAAAAAAAAAAAAAATTCAGACCTCAGCTGGGTGCAGTGGCTCATACTTGTAATCCCAGCACTTTGGGAGGTCGAGGTGAGAGGATCACTTGAGGTCAGGAGTTCAAGACCAGCCTGGGCAATAGACCGTGTTTTGTAGAGACTCTGTCTCTACAAAAAAAATTTTAAAAAAATATCTGGGCATGGTGACATGTGCCTGTAGTGCCAGCTACTCAGGAAGCTAAGGCAGGAGCGTTGCTTGAGCCTAGGAGTTGGAAGCTGCGGTGAGCCATGACTGCGCCACTGCACTCCAGCCTGGACAAGAGAGTGAGACCCAGTCTCTAATAATAATAATAGTAATAGTAATAGCAATAATAATAATAATACAATTCAGACTCCTAGGCCCCACACTCAGATTTGGAATCAGTTGTTTTGGGTGGGTCCTGGGAATCTGCTTTTCATGGACAATTCTAGAAATACTGGGGCAGGTACCTCTGCACCTAGGGACCATGGCTGCAGTTGTTCTGGGTGTCCAGGTTGGGCTGAGCCACGGAGAGGAGAGGAAAGGTCCCAGGCCATATGACCCATGTCCTGAAAACACACCGCAGGCCCCCTGTTGTCTCCATCTGTACAAATCACACCCGCTTTTCAGGGTGACCTTCCTGGAACAGCTCTGGCCGTGCACTTACCTACTGGGAACATTCCTGGCATTATCTGCCATCCACGGAAAAAAGGCTAGGCTGCCTCGCCTGGCACTAAGACCCTCCTACCCCTTACAGTGAGGCCCCTGTCTCCAGCCCGGGCTTTGGCTCCTCCGCTCAGACCTTGGCACTCCAGCCACGCTGTTCCCCAAGCGCCTGGTGCTCTTACCTCCTCCTTTCTGCTCCTGCCAAAAACACCCTGTCTCCTTGTGCCTCCGCCTGGCAAACCTGCATTTATTCTATGAGCTCCATCTGTGAGGCCAGCTCAAAAGTTAACCAAAGTCAACCAGGTCAGGTAGTCCTTCCCCACACTAGTGTCCCGGTAGCCCTTGGAATGCTGCTACATAACCCCTAGTCCATCTAAAAAACATTCTTGGCTGGGCATGGTGGCTCATGCCTGTAATCCCAGCACTTTGGGAGTCTGAGGTGGGCAGATTACAAGGTCGGGAGTTCGAGACCAGCCTGCCCAATATGTTGAAACCCCATCTCTACTAAAAAATACAAAAAAAAAAAAAAAAAAAAGAAGAAGAAAAAAAAATTAGCCAGGCATAGTGGCAGGAGCCTGTAGTCCCAGCTACTCGGGAGGCTGAGGCATGAGAATCGCTTGAACCTGGGAGATGGAGGTTGCAGTGAGTCAAGATCGAGCCACTGCACTCCAGCCTAGGTGACAGAGCGAGACTCCATCTCAAAAAAAAAAAAAAAATCTCCAGGGCTGCTGGGGCTCAAGGACTGTCCTGCTCCTCCCATTTTTTTTAGAGGTGGGATCTCACTATGTTGCCCAGGCTGGAGTGCAGGGGCTATTTACAGCTGTGATCATAGTGCACTACCGCCTCAAACCCCAGGATTCAAGCAATCCTCGTGTCCCAGCCTCCCAAGCATCTGGGACCACAGGTGCTAGTCACTTGCCCAGCTCCTGCTCCTCCTCCCTTTACCTAGTGCCTAGCACAGGGCTTGGAGATGACAATGTGTTCATGCAGCTTTTAAGTGAGGAGGAGCTGCTGCTGTGTGATGAATGAATGAGTGAATGAATGACCATCTCTGCTTTCTGATGTCTGAAGAGCAGGAGAGAGAAGAAGAGAGCATTTGAGAGGCGGGGAAGAGAGAGGTGTTCTGGGGAGAATGATGGATGGGTCGTGAGGACCAAGACATATGTGTCAGATAGGGCCTGATGGAGAGGGAAGACAGGGCTTCCCCCAGGAAGGACCCCCTGAATGTGCCAGCTTTCCTGCCTCCCCAGAAGCCCTCTCTGGGGCCCTGATGGGAGAAGGGGTGGCTTGGAGGTTCTGCCAGTCTTAAAGCCCACTCCTCTGACCTGGGGCACTCTGTCTGATAACAAGGGCTGTGCCATCAGCTGGAGATGGGTGTAGAGGGCAGGTTGCCCAGCTCCCAGAGGCACGTCTCTGGTATCCTATACCCCATTTCAGCGGTACCGTCACCTCCTAATAAATAGGCAGACAGACACGTCCCTGACCTCTCGGCTCTTGGTCTCTTTCTCTCCTTCTCTGCCTCCTACCCCATTGCAGCCAGAGGGGGCTTCCTGAAGTGCAAAACTGAGCATTTTATGGCATTGCTCCAGAGCTTATGGTTGTCATTCCTTTCTGAATAAATTTCCAGGTCTTGACTGGGTGCAGCGGCTCATGCCTGTAATCCCAGCACTTTGAGAGGCTGAGATGGGAGGATCGCTTGAGGCCAGGCATTTGAGACCAGCCTGGGCAACATAGGGAGACCTCGTCTCTACAAAAACATTAAAAAGTTAGTTGGGTGTGGTGGCACATGCATGTCATCCCAGCCACTTAGAAGGCTGAGGCAAGAGAATATCTTGAGCCCAGGAGTTGGAGGCTGCAGTGAGCTATGATCTTGCCATTGCACTCCAGCCTGGCTGATGGTGAGACCCTGTCTCAAAAACAAACAAACAAACAAATAAAAACAAACACAAACAAACAAAAAAATTCCAACTCTTCAAAGCCAACCACTCCCACTGGGCTGCCTTCTATTATCCGCCCGCCCTCTGTCCTGTCCTATGGCCACATTAGGTAACTCTCTATCCCCTGAATCCAGCCAGGAGGTTTCATACCTCTGTGCCATTGCCCATGATGCTGTCTGGAGTGCCAATCCTCTACCCTCTCTGTCTGGCACTTCCCCTATCATTCTTTGAGGCCCAACTGAAATGTCCCCTCTCCCAGAAGCCTCCTCTGACTCTCCATATCACTTTGGATGACTTAGTTCTAGCAGAACCTCAGTGGTCATCAGTTTTCATGACTGCCTTCCTTCCCACCGGTCCAGAAGTTCCTCAAGATCAGAGGCAGAGTCTGATTCACCTCTGTGTCCTCGGGCCTCGTGCTGTGCCCAGAAAACAGGAGGCTCTCAGTAAATGTCAATTGTATAGTCTCACCCACTCAAAGGGTGACCTCAACCTAGCAGAAGTGCACTGGATTTTACCCTTCCTGGGGTGCTTTTTTGGAGACAGGATCTTGCTCTGTCACTCAGGCTGGAGTGTAGTGGTGCAATCATAGCTCGTTGCAGCCTTGACTTTCTGGGCTCAAGTGATCCTCCTGCCTCAGCATCCTGAGTAGCTGGGTCTACAGGTGAACACCACCATGCCCGGCTAATTTTTTCTTTTTCTCTTTCTTTCTTTCTTTCTTTCTTTCTTTCTTTCTTTCTTTTTCTTTCTTTCTTTCTTTCTTTCTTTCTTTCTTTCCTCTTTCTCTCTTTCTCTCTTTCTCTTTTTCTCTCTTCCTTTCTTTCCTTTCTTTTCTTTTCTTTCCTTCTTGCTTTCTTTCAACAGGGTGTTCTTACTGTGTACCCAGGATGGAGTGCAGTGGCGTGATCTTGGCTCACTGCAATTTCCACTTCCCAGGTTCAAGTGATTCTCGTGCCTCAACCTCCCAAGTAGCTGGGATTACAGGCGCCTGCCCACCAGGCCTGGCTAATTTTTGTATTTTTAGTAGAGATGGGATTTCGCCATAGTGGCCAGGCTGGTCTTGAACTCCTGGCCTCAAGTGATCTGCCCATCTCGGCCTCCCAAAGTGCTGGGATTACAGGCGTGAGCCACTGTGCCTGGCTTAATTTTTTCTTTTTCTTTATTTCTTTTTTTCTTTTTCCTTTTTTTTTTTTTTTTTTTTTTTTTTGTAGAGATGGGGTCTTATTATGTTGCCCAGATTGGTCTTCAACTCCTGGGCTCAAGTGACCCTCTCACCTTGGCCTCCTAAAGTTCTGGGATTATAGGCATAAGCCACCATGCCTAGCCTTAGGGTGTTTTCAAACCCAGGACCTGAGTCACTTCTAGTATCACCTGGAGGCAAGTATCATTATGTCCATTTTACAGAAGAGAAAAAGGGTGGAGGTTGGAGGCCAGCTGAAATCAGGGTCCAGGAGATTCGGAGCCACCTGATTCCAGTTCTAGGTGCTTTCTTCTGGGGTCTTGTTGGATCCAAGCCCTTGCCGCCACCTGAGCCCACCCTGCCAGGGATGTATGATGCGCTCATGTCCTCCTTCCCTAGCAGTTCTGGTAAATCCTCACCTCAATCCCTGGCAGAGGGGCATGCCTTACTTTCTGTCTGACCTATCCCAGGCCATAAAGTTATTTTCACCAGGGGAAATTCACACACACAGACCCCAAAGCTGTGCCCACCCAAGACGGGTAAGGCAGGGGCAGGGCAGGGGAGAGATTCTCTCTGCAGCTCTCAGCTCCACCCATGCCCAGCCTTTAAAAGGCTATTAAAAATATGGCTTTGGAAGACTATTTATTTATTTATTTATTTGTTGAGACAGAGTCCTGCTCTGTCGCTCAGGCTGGAGTGCAGTGGTGCGATCTCAGCTCACTGCAGCCTTGAACTCCTGGGCTCCAGCGATCCTCCTACCTCAGCCTCCTGAGTAGCTGGGACTACATGCGTGCACCACTAAGCCTGGCTAATATTTATTTATTTATTTATTTATTTATTTAGGTAGGTAGGTAGAGATGGGGTTTCACTATGTTTCCCAGGCTGGTCTCAAACTGCTGGGCTCAAGTGATCCTCCTGCCTTGGCTTCCCAAAGTGCTGGGATTACAAGGGTGAGCCACTAAACCTGGCCCTAAAGAGTCTTTAAAGACATCAGAGAATGCTCATGATAGAGTAAAACCAGCAACAGACTCCCTCCTGCAGCATGTTCCTGATTATTTAACTCTATGTACCTACGGACACATGGAAAAAAGCCTGCAAGGAAATACCATACCGTATTCAAAGTGGTTGTCTCTGGGTGGTGGGACTACTGATCATTTCTATTTTCTCCTTGGTTTCTGTATTTCCCAAGACTTGTACAATGAAGATATGTCATTCTCTCTCTTTCTGTGTGTGTGTGTGTTTTTGTGTGTGTCTGTTTGTGTGTTTTCTTCTTTTGAGATGGAGTCCCACTCTGTTGCCCAGGCTGGAGTGTAGCTGTGCAATCATAGTTCACTATAGCCTTGAACTCCTAGACTCAAGCAGTCCACCCACCTCAGCCTCCCAAGTAGCTGGGACTACAGGCATGGGCCACAACACATGGCTGATTTTTTATTTTTATTTTTCTTAGTGAGCCGAGGTCTTGCTATGTTGCTTAGGCTGAAGATATGCCATTCTTAGAATCAAAACAATTCAGTACAACTTGCTTTTACCTGTCTCTGTCCTGGGAAGTCCTGAGAAATGGTGGTGAGGAGGGAGTGCTGGACTAGGAGGGGGCTCAGCTGAGGAAGCCCCCTGGACCCTGGGGTCCAGGTAACCGGCCAGGCCTCCTCACAGCCCTCAGAGGCCCTGGCAGGATGCTAAGGGAGCCATGGCACTGTCCGTCAGCTTCCGCCGGCACAGCAGCCTCTGCAGTGGGCAGGAGGCCAGGGCGGGGGCGGCAGGAGGCTGAGGCCAGGCTGGCTGCCGAGGAAGCAGCACTGCCGAAGGACAGGCCAGAGGCTTTAGGCTCTGGAGGAGTCCTGGGAGGGCGAGGACTGCTCTGGAGCCAATGTACACATGGCCCCAGGGGCCTGTCTTCTAGGCTAACAGTCAGTGAGGCAGCCTGAACCTGGCTCACCCACCCAGGCCCTCTGAGAGCCCTTTTCTAGATGACATGGGGCTAAAAAGGCTGAGCCTCTGGGATGGAGATGTCACCTTCCTGCGCTCATGACCCAGAAGAGGGCAGAGGGGCAGCACGCCAGAGGTATCAGCAGGTGCTAAGCCACAGTGAAGGCCTAGGCTGGGTGAGGCAGGGTCTGTAATTGTCAGTAACAAGCCCTTCCCTGTCATAATCCCCTCTGTTCTCCTGGGCATCCCGCTCCTCCTGCTGGCTCTCTCTCTCTCTCTCTTTCTTTCTTTCTCTCTCTCTCTCTCTCTTTTTCTCTTTCTCTCTTTCTCTCTCTCTCTCTCTCTTACTCTCTTTCTCTCTTTATTTCTTTCTTTCTCTCTCTCTCTCTCTCTCTCAATCTCCAATCCCTTTCTCCTCTCTGAACCCACTCCCCCTCACTCTGCCCCCCCAAACGCCTTCCCTTCCCCTCATCCGATTCTTCTCCATTCTTCAAAAGCTGTTCTTGGATGGGTGTGGTGGCTCATGCCTCTAATTCTAGCACTTTTGGAAGCCAAAGCAACATAGTGAGACCCCATCTCTAAAAGAAATAATAATAATTGCTGGGTGTGGTTGTACATGCCTATAGTCCTCGCTATTCGGGAGGCTGAGGAGGGAGGATCACTAGAGCCCAGGAGGTCGAGGCTGCAGTGAGCTGTGATTGTGCCACTGCACGACAGCCTGGGCAACAGATTGAGCCCCTCTCTCAAAAAATTTTAAAACAAATGGGTTTTGACCAGATGACCTCCCACACATGAAGGCCCTGTCAGTCCGAAGATTTAAACATCTCTCTGCCCTATAAATCTGTATGTCAGGAAGTCTGCGGTTCCATCATTAGAGGTTGAAGTCACCTCCAGTGTTTCAAGCTTTGATTTATTGGAGCTGAGATTTCAAATTCACCTGTCCCAAGTCACCTACAGTCTTGGGTCTTAATTAAAGGTGGGGGAGGAAATAGGGCTTAGACAGGCCCAGTGGCCACCTATAGCTCCCAGGACTCTGGTTGAACCAAGATTAGAGTCCTTTCTGGCTGAGAATTTGAGGTGAGCTGCAGGGACACTGAAGATGTCTTCCATACACCTCCCAGGGTTGTTCACCAGAGCCCACGAGGCCCCCGAGGACCACAGGCATGGGACGAGGGAAGCAACAGAGGTGAGGTGATTGAGGCTTATTCATGGAATTGTGGGGAAAATAGGAGAGTTTGCAGCTGGCGTTGTAAAAACAGGAGGCATGGCTGGGTGCAGTGGCTCACGCCTGTAATCCTAACACTTTGTGAGGCTGAGGTGGGAGGATCACCTGAGGTCAGGAGTTTGAGAGCAGCTTGGCCAACATCGCAAAACCCCATCTCTACTAAAACTACAAAAATTAGCTGGGCGTGGTGGCGCACACCTGTAGTCCCAGCTACTTGGGAGGCTGAGGTAGGAGAATCATTTGAACCCAGGAGGCAGAGGTTGAGTGAGCTGAGATTGCGCCACTGCACTCCAGCCTGGGCGACAGAGCAAGATTCTGTCTCAAAAGAAAACAAACAAACAAACAAACAAATAAACAAAAAAGAGAGAGAGAAGAGGCAAGCCCGGCTGGGGGACTGGGTCAGTGTGGAAATGAGTCCAGGCTGAGTGGGAGGGGCTGCAAGAAATGGAGGCGAAGTTCCTTCTCAGTTCAACACCTTGGCTCAGTGAAGGAGTTGGGCAGGGGGGTGATGAGAGATGGGGGAGGGTTCCATGAGGGGAGAGGGGATCAGGAGTGGGGACTCACTGAGGGGCAGGAGGCTGAGTGAGAGGAAAGGAGCTGGGAGAAGTGATGTTCAGAGGAGAGCAGCTTTCTTTTTATAATTTTTTGTAGAGATGGGGTCTTGCTATGTTGCCCAGGCTGGTCTTGAACTCCTGGCCTCAAGGGATCCTCCTGCCTTGGCCTCCCAAAGTGTTAGGACTACAGGTGTGAGCCACTGCACCTGGTGTTAAACCCCATCATTTTAGTGTTGGGGACACTGAAGCCAAGAGATGGGAAGGGACACATTCAAGGTCATACAGGGAGCCAGGATCAGAGATAGGGCCAGAAAGAAGGTCCTTGGACTCCTGTTCGAGAGTCCTTCAGTTGCCTTCACCACATGCCACCCACCCCTTCAACACTCACTGGCCTACACTCACTGGCCTCTCGCCCTGGGGAGCCTGGAGAACTGGGGGCAGAGTAGTGTTGTGGAAGTCACCTTGGGGTTCTGAGGCAGTGGGTTTGGGTTGCACCAAGACCTTGCTCTGTGACCTTGGGAAAGTCCCATCACACCTTCAGGCCTTGTTTTGCTCCTGTGTGAAAGGCAGACAGCAGCACCTTTGGCTCCAGGTTATGTGAGGATGAGATGAGATCATGTATATGAAGTTACAGGACCATGGGCAGAGGCTCAGTGTATGTGTAGGAGTGAAGAAAGAGGGGCTGGGCTCCTCTAACCTCCCCGTCGATGCCCCTGGCAGGCTTCTGAGATAGGAAGAGCTATGATTTTGTCCCTGGGAGACAATAAAATATGGGCAGAGGAGGGAGAAAAGTCAGGGAGGCTGACCCCAGCGGCGCTAGTAGCTGCTCCTGGCCATGGACCATCTCAGGAGGTGAGGGTGAACCACTAAGAAAGGAAGGGGCAGTCACTGGCTTGCAGAGGTCAGCAAGAGGTTGGGAGGCAGAGGAGGTGCAAAGAGGGTACAGAAGTGAGCAGATGGGACTGTCAGACCCAGACTCCCTCTTTGGTAGATGTGACAGGGGTGGAGGCACCCTGCTGGCCAGTTCAAGTCACATTCTACCTCCAAGTATCCCAGTGACCTTGCGGGAGTCACCTCCTAACTACACTGTACGCCCTCACCCATCTCACTCAGGCTCCCCACCTGTAAAGCTGGCATCATAAATCAAGATGCTGGCATTGAACTGGGCCTTGATAAACAGAGGATGGGACAGGTCATCAGTAACTCTCCCGCCTCCAGGAGGACAGCACAAGTGGCTTCATGACCTTGGGAAAGTCACTCAAGCCTCATTTCTCAGCTATGAAATAGGGACAATGATGCCTTCCTTGTGAAGCTTCTGCGAGGATTAGCTGAGTCAACCGTTGCATTGTGCCCAGCATGGAGCTTGGTATGAGGCTCTCAACCACTGTTCATCTCCTCTGGGAACAGAAAAATGTGCTTCAAATAACACGGAACACTCTTCCACATTTATCCAGCTCTTCTTTAAGAAATTCTTACTTGTCTCCTATTTACTAACACTCACCCAGCATTTTATACCATAGAAGTCGTCTCCCATCCCCTTATCCAGATTATTTCTTTCAACAGCAAAGTAGACATTGTTAACACTACACCTGTTTTACAGATTGAAAACAGACTCAGAAAGGTCAATGGCTTACCTGAGGTCACACAACCATTCCATGTCTTTCTGACATCAGAGTCCATGACTCCCAACCCACATACCCCTACCTCTTAAAACCCAGTTGACTCTTCAGTCACTCTTAAAGAATACCTCCTCCACCCCACAGGAGAGTGGGATGGGGCATAAAGTTAAGGAACCAGAAAGCTAGTGTTGTGTGGGAACAATTTCCTAGCCAGCTGGGTCCTATTTTTGGCTGAGGAAGAAGCTGGAACAAACCGAGGCCATGACCTTAAGATGCCCCCTGGACAGAGGAACTTGTGCACATCTCTCCATCAAAGCCCAGCACCTGCCATTTCTCTTGCCATGGGACAAAAGACCAGCCCAAGCCCCCTAATGCTAGGGTGAGTGAGGTCTTAGGGCAGCAAGAAGTTATGGCTGGGATAGGGCACAGGCATTGAAGTACCAGGTCAGACCTTGGTACAACCTTCCCTTCCTCCCCCTAAATCTCTCCCCACAATGGATCTGCTGTCAAGAGTAGGAACTGCAGGAGGCTTCAACACTGTCCAGGCAGGAGCCCTGGAAGGGAGGGGGAGGCGGAGGCAAGGCAGAGGTTGCGTCTTTTCTCAGCTCTCCTCTTTACCAGGAATTCACTCTGGGGCAGGGCTAACTCTGGGCTCTAGAAACTCTCTCTGGGCATCTGTGGGGAGGGGTGTGTGCATAGAGAACCCCCTCCCAAATTCCTAGTAGCTATTTTCTCTTCTGTGTCCTCCATCCTCTTCCCAGTGCAAAAGTAAATGCCATCCTGTGAGACCCAGTTCTCCTTGCCAGCTCCTACCTCCCTAGGGGCATTTGGGCAGCCGGGAAAGGGGCCAGGCTGTCCCCTGGGCCAGCACCTCATGCTGGACAGAGGCCCAGCATCCAGGTGGGGGCCTGCTCCCTCCACCCGGGCCAGTGACCAGCATCTCCATGGGGTCCCTGCATCCGTCCTCCCTTCCTTGGGGAGCAGGTCCTTCTCCTCAGTGGGGCTGCAGTTGGGGGGCCTCTCTGGCACCCTCATGGACCAGGCCATGGTCATTTATGTCCAAGGGAGTCCTGCCCGTGACCCCAAAGAGTCCCCACTGTCTCCATCCCTCTCAGTGAAATGAATGTCCCTCATCTCTGCTCCCCGGGCGCCTGGCACCCCCGGACAGACACCCTCGCCGTCCCCCCATATTGCCCCTCTGCTCCGGGGAGCCTGCAGACAACGGGGGTACTGGGGAGGCCTGAGATTCCACCCAGCCCCAGCCCCTCTGGGAGATGCCCCCGCCCCACAGGCGCTCTCACCTCCCCGCTGACCGCCGCGATCTGCCGGGCGCTGGGGCCAGGCCCTCGGGTCCCGCTGGTCCGGGCTGCCGCCTCGCCTGGGCTGGGTTGGGCAGGGCAGCTCCGCGGCCCCCGCGGCCCCGCACCCTCCGCCTCCCCGCGGGAGCCGCCGCCGCTTGCTGAAATGCTGGACAGCGCACAGCCACCGAGGCGCCTCCCTGCCCGCTTCCCGGCCAGAGCGGCCAGGCCCCGCGCCCGCAGCGCCATCCGCAGGCCCGGAGGAACGCCAGCAGCGGAGGCAACGGCCCGGGAGGCTGGGACGGACCCTCCCCCCGCCCGCTCCCCCTCCCTCCCGCCCTCCTACCCCGCGTCCCCGTTGCCCGCCACCTCCCCGCTCCCCGCCCCAACCCCTGGCCTTTGGGGACATCTGTTTCCCCCACTTGCGAGAGGGGGCACGCCAGCCCTGGAAGGCGCCTGGGTCAAGGGAGGCTATTAGTTTGGGTCTGGGAAACGCATTCGGTGTGCAGAGGCCTCGCCAGGACACTGTCTTCCCACCCAGTGTTAAAGAAGGCACCAGGGGCTGGGCGAGGTGGCTCACGCCTATCCCAGCACTTTGGGAGGCTGAGGCAGGAGGATCACTTGAGGCCAGGAGTTCGAGACCAGCCTGGCCAACATGGGGCAACCTAGTCTCTACTAAAAATACAAAAATTAGCCAGGCGTGATGGCGGGCACCTGTAATCCCTACTACTCAGCTACTTGGGAGATTGAGGCAGGAGAATCGCTTGAACCTGGGAGGCGGAGGTTGCAGTGAGCCAAGATCGCACCATTGTACTCCAGACTGGGCGACAAGGACAAAACTTAGGGTCAAAAATAAAATAAAAGGCACCAGGGAGGTTGAGGTGGGAGGATTTCTGGAGCCCAGGAATTTGAGGCTGCAGTGACCTATGGTCATGCCACTGCACTCCAGCTTGAATGACAGAGGCTGTTATTTTTTGACACCATCTCAAAAGTTAAAAAAAAAAAAAAAAAAAAAAAAAAAAAAAAGGATGGGGTAGTGTGGGAGACATCACAATGGAGACAGGAGATTTAAAAAAAAAAATTTTTTTTTTTTTTAAATTTTAAAATTTTGGCTGGGCCGGGCGTGGTGGCTCAAACCTGTAATCCCAGCACTTTGGGAGGCTGAGGGGGTGGATCACGAGGTCAGGAGATCGAGACCATCCTGGCTAACATGGTGAAACCCTGTCTCTATTAAAAAATACAAAAAACGAGCCGGGTGAGGTGGCGGGCGCCTGTAGTCCCAGCTACTTGGGAGGCTGAGGCAGGAGAATGGCGTAAACCCAGGAGGCGGAGCTTGCAGTGAGCTGAGATCTGGCCACTGCACTCCAGCCTGGGTGACAGAGCGAGACTCCGTCTCAAAAAAAAAAAAAAGAAATCAGGAACATGGAGTTCCCTGTTTCAAGCTCACCATTGGTGTCCCCATGGCTGCGTCAGGGGGCAGGACTGGAAGTGCCACAGCAGCCCTGACTTGGGGGGACGATGGTAAGGCACATCAGGTGCTTGGGGTGCAGATTTTAGGAAGCATTTGCATGACAACAAGAGGCATCCCTGGGTCTGAGTGTATGTTTGTTGTGAGTCTGTGAGTGGGTTTATGTGTGCATGTGCCCCGTGTATCTGTGTCTGTGCATCTGTTTTTAGTTTTTTGAGATGGAGTTTCACTCTTGTCACTCAGGCTGGAGTGCAATGGTGTGATCTCTGCTCACTACAAACTCCACCTCCTGGGTTCAAGCAATTCTGCCTCAGCCTCCAGGGTAGCTGAGATTACAAGTGCCTGCCACCACTCCTGGCTAATTTTTTTTTTTTTTTTTAAGTAGAGACGGGTGTTTCACCATGTTGGCCAGGCTGGTTTCGAATTCTTGACCTCAGGTGATCCACTTGCCTCGGCCTCCCAAAGTGCTGTGATTACAGGCGGGAGCCACCGCACCCGGCCTGTGCATCCGTTTTTGGATTCATGTCTTTCTGGAGTGTCTGTATGTGCCCTCCTGTAACTGTCCCATGGGTTCTTCCGCTGTCCAGATAGAGCCAATTTATCAAGACGGGAACTGCAATATACAAGGAGTTTAATACACATAGAGCCAACTAAATGGGAGACCAGAGTTTTATTATTACTCAAATCAGCCTGTCCAAAAATTCAGAGGCTAGAGTTTTTCAGGGATAGTTTGGTGGGTTGGTGGCGGGGGGCGGGGGGGCGGCAAGGGAATGGGAGCTGCTGATTGGTTGGGGATACATTCCTACGGGTGTGGAAAATGGTCCTCTTGCATTGAGTTCGCTTCTGGGTAGGGACACAGAGGAGTTGCTGGTCTGAGTGGAATAATCCGACAGGAATGCAAAAGCCTGGTCAGGCACGGTGGCTCAGGCCTGTAATCCCAGCACTTTGGGAGGCTGAGGTAGATGGATCACCTGAGGTCAGGAGTTTGAGACCAGCCTGGCCAGCATGGCAAAACCCTGTCTCTAAGGCCTTCTTTTTTTTTTTTTTTTTTTTTAGTAGATACGGGCATTTCCCCATGTTGGTCAGGCTGGTTTCGACCTTCTGACCTAAGGGGATCTGCCTGCCTCAGCCTCCCAAAGTGCTGGGACTACAGGCATGAGCCACCACGCCTGGCCCTCTCTTACAATTTTTGCAAAGGCGGTTTCACTCCTCCCCTCTTCGTTTGCCCAGGTTTCCTTACCTACCAGAATCTTTGGAGTGAGTGTGTGTGTGTGTGTGTGTGTGTTTAAGATCCTTGAACTGCAGGCCCTTGCACTATTTGCAGAACAAAGATTGAGGGTGAGGGAGAGGGGTGGGCTACAGCTGCCGCCACCAGTACTGCAGCTCCACAGCCCTGGGGTGCTAGTCCTCTGCTGATGTCCTGCCTTCTGGCTGCATGAATATTTCATTTGCTGGGACTTTGGGCTGGCCTAGCACCAGTCAGCTTGGTTGCTCCTTCTTCCTGAGAGGAGCTGCCCCCTCTGTGCCTGGCGGTGACTTCCTAGGTAGGTCAATGTCTGGGAGAGGGTCCTGGGAGTGGGGGGTTGGGGCCGGCGGCTGCAGGCCTTTCCTTGTCTAAAGAGCCATGGCTGGGTGTGTGGAGAGGAGTGGAGGAAACTCACAAGAGGTGTGGAGATGCGGCATCATCTCAGAATGAAATGCATGCCTTAAATGAAGCTGGGTTTTTTTTTTTTTTTTTTTTTTTTTTTAGGTGGAGTATCGCTCTGTCGCCCAGGCTGGAGTGCAGTGGTGCGATCTCAGCTCACTGCAACCTCTACTTCCCAGGTTCAAGCAATTCTCCTATCTTAGCCTCCCGAGTAACTGGGACTACAGATGCATGTCACCATGCCCAGCTAATTTTTGTATTTTTAATAGAGATGGGGTTTTACTATCTTGGCTGGGCTGGTCTCGAACTCCTGACCTCAGGCGATCTGCCCACCTTGGCCTCCCAAAGTGCTGGGGTTACAAGCATGAGCCACCAAGCCCAGTCAAAGTTGGCTTTATGAAACCTCACCACATTGCTTTGGTTCCTGACCAGCCCTGGCCTCAACTCTGGAATTAGCACCTGGGAACACTGCCCAAGCTGGGCACACCTCCTCCTGCCCTCCCCTGGTCTGTCTCTGCGGCCCCTGCCTCCCTGATTTCACAAGGGGAGCAGCTTCAGGGAAGAAGGGGATTTGGGCCTATAAAAGTTGACTGCCACCAGATGTGGTGGCTCACACCTGTAATCCCAGCACTTTGGGAGGTCGAGGCAGGCAGGTTACTTGAGGCCAGAAGTTCAAGACCAGCCTGGCCAACATGGTGAAACCCTGTCTGTACTAAACATACAAAAATTAGCCGGATGTGGTGGCGGGCACCTGTAGTCCCAGCTACTCGGGAGGCTGAGGTGGGAGGATTGTTTAAACCAGGGAGGTGGAGGTTGCAGTGAGCTGACATCATACCACCACACTTTAGCCTGGTTGACAGAGCGAAACTCCATCTTAAAAAAAAAAAAAAAAAAAAGCTGGCTGCGAACAAACTTCTCCAGCTGCCTGGAACTCTATTCAACCAGTCTCGGAATCCCAGGCCACCTCTCCATCCCAATATTCCCCCCATCTCCCTTTGCACTCCCTTCCCCTGGCTCATAGGGATAGACTCTGCCTTGGTTTCCCCACCCAGCCTGCTAATTTTCCCAAAACGTGCTCCTCCCCTTGTGTGACTCATTTCAAAAAAGGGCACCGCCATCTGTGCTCACTTTTCTCCATGTGATCCTCTGGCTCTGGCTCTGTCTCTGCCCTGCTCTAGGCCTTGGCGGGAGGCTGGCCTCTGTGGGCCGATTACCCAGACTCCCTTGCTCTTGGCGTCGGGTTGGGTTCATCTAAGGGGAGGCATCACCAGGAGGAGCCAGATCCAGGAGAAGGGGAGGAGAGAGCGGTTAGGGATTTATTCCCCTGCTGAGTTCCTCTCCTGCCCCTCTTCTCTACCTCCTGTTCTTCTGGCCAGGTTCTGGCTTTCAGCCTCCTCCCTACAGCCTAGGAGTGGTAACGGCTTCCCAGTAATTTAAGTCCTCGGCCGCTTCTCTATGTCTTGTCTGTTCATTCTCATATCCCCATCTGCACCTGTGTGCAGGGCCCGTTCATCAAGCTCTCATCAATGGAACTTTCGTACGGGGATGTCTATTTCATTCTAGATCCCTGACCCAAGAAACTTCCCTGCCCCAAGTCCGGTCTTCAAGTCGAGACCTGTGAGTCTGTGGGATTCTCCAGTTCCTCCCTTCGCCCTTTAGGTCTTCCATCTCCTGGGACTGTCCCCACTCTTTTTTTTTTTTTTTGAGATGGCAGTTTCACTCTTTCTCCCAGACTGGAATGCAGTGGCACGATCTCGGTTCACTGCAACCTCTGCCTGCTGTGTTCAAGCGATTCTCCTGCCTCAACCTCCTGAGTAGCTGGGATTACATGCACCCGCCACCACGCCCGACTAATTTTTGTATTTTTAGAGTAGAGATGGGGTGTTGGGAACAAGCCCCCCCAAAATCTGGCCATAAACTGGCCCCAAAACTGGCCATAAACAAAATCTCTGCAGCACTGTGACATGTTCATGATGGCCATGATGCTCACGCTGGAAGGTTGTGGGTTTACCGGAATGAGGGCAAGGAACACCTAGCCGCCCAGGGCGGAAAACCGCTTAAAGGCATTCTTAAGCCACAAACAATAGCGTGAGCAATCTGTGCCTTAAGGACATGCTCCTGCTGCAGTTAACTAGCCCAACCTATTCCTTTAATTCAGCCCATCCCTTCGTTTCCCATAAGGGATACTTTTAGTTAATTTAACATCTATAGAAACAATGCTAATGACTGGCGTGCTGTTAATAAATACGTGGGTAAATCTCCGTTCAGGGCTCCCAGCTCTGAAGGCTGTGAGACCCCTGATTTCCCACTTCACACCTCTATATTTCTGTGTGTCTGTCTTTAATTCCTCTAGCGCCACTGGGTTAGGGTCTCCCCAACAGAGCTGGTCTCGGCAACAGGGTTTCACCATGTTGGCCAGGCTGGTCTCGAACTCCTGACCTCAGGTGATCTGCCCACCTCAGCCTCCCAAACTTCTGAGATTACAGGGGTGAGCCACTGCACCCAGCCCTGTCTCCACTTCTGCAGCCTCAGAATGTCTGCCTGGGCCAGGCTTTGATACCAGACCACTGCCCTGTGTCCTCCCCTTCCCCAGTCACTCTCCCTCTGAACAGGCAATCTCTGCTCAGATGGCACTTGGTCAATGAACCTTTCCAAGACATCTGCATATAAAACAGTGTCTCACCAGCCTGGCAACATAATGAGTATCTGTTTCTTTAAAAAATAAAATAAAATAGCTGGGCGCGGTGGCTCACGCCTGTAATCCCAGCACTTTGGGAGGCTGAGACGGGTGGATCACGAGGTCAGGAGATGGAGACCATCCTGGCTAACACGGTGAAACCACGTCTCTACTAAAAATACAAAAATTAGCCAGGCGCAGTGGCAGGCGCCTGTAGTCCCAGCTACGTGGGAGGCTGAGGCAGGAGAATGGCGTGAACCCGGGAGGCGGAGCTTGCAGTGAGTGGAGATCGCGCCACTGCACTCCAGCCTGGGTGACATAGCGAGACTCCATCTCAAAAAAATAAATAAATAAAATAAAATAAAATAAAAATGAGTTGGGCTTGGTGGTGTACAGCTGTAGCCCAAGCTACTCAGAGGCAGAGGCAGAGGCAGCAGGATCACTTGATCCAGGAGGTTGAGGCTGCAGTGAGCTGTGATCATGCCACTGCACTCCAGCCTGGGCGACAAACTGAAACTTTGTTGTTTTTGTTGTTGCTGTTGTTGTCGTTGTTTTTGAGATGGAGTCTTGCTCTGTTGCCCAGGCTGGAGTGCAGTGGTGCGATCTCAGCTCACTGCAAGCTCTGCCTCCTGGGTTCACGCCATTCTCCTGCCTCAGACTCCAGAGTAGCAGGAACTACAGGCGCCCACCACCACGCCTGGCTAATTTTTTATATTTTTAGTCAAGATGGCGTTTCACCATGTCAGCCAGGATGGTCGTGATCTCCTGACCTCGTGATCCACCCGTCTCAGCCTCCCAAAGTGCTGGGATTACAGGCTTGAGCCACCGCGCCCGGCTGACAAACTGAAACCTGAAAATAAAAAAGAAAATCAATAAAACAGTGTCTTCCTGTCCAGCACTATTTTCCCCTTTCTTTTTTTAAACTTGTGGTAGCCTGGCCAACATGGTGAAACCTCGTATT
This sequence comes from Macaca thibetana thibetana, assembly GCF_024542745.1. Taxonomy (NCBI): domain Eukaryota; kingdom Metazoa; phylum Chordata; class Mammalia; order Primates; family Cercopithecidae; genus Macaca; species Macaca thibetana. The sequence goes on along the minus strand of NC_065580.1, from coordinate 138,328,984 downwards.
ACTGGAGGGAGAGTCACAAGCCAGGCACAAAAGGTGGGGAGGATGTGGCTGACTCCATGGGATGAATGGAATTTGGAATCAGACCCAGGACCTGAGCCAGATTTTCTGCTTTGTAGCCATGTGAACTTGGGAAAGTCTCCTGGAGCCTCAGTTTCTTCATCTGTAAAATGGGGCTAATAACACTTGTCTCTGAGGGTTGCTGTGAGGTCTATTGTTAGAAATCTTCTTGGTCGGGCATGGTGGCTCACGCCTGTAATCCCAGCACTTTCGGAGGCTGAGACAGGTGGATCATCTGAGGTCAAGAGTTCAAGACCAGGCTGGCCAACATGGTGAAATCCTGTCTCTACTAAAAATACAAAATGTAGCTGGGTCTGGTGGCATGTGCCTATAATCCCAGCTGCTCAGGTGGCTGAGTTACTAGGAGAACCATTTGAATCTGGGAGGCAGAGGTTGCAGTGAGCTGAGAGCATACCACTGCACTCTAGCTTGGGAGACAGAGGGAGACTCGATCTCAAAAAAAAAAAGAAAAAAAAAAAAAAAAAAGAAATCTCATGGTTATAGCCTGGAGGGATTTAATGGTGCGTGTGGTGCCTTTTATCTGGAGAATGACAAAATCTGGGCTGGATGTGGGGTCTCATGCCTATAATCCCAGCACTTTGGGAGGCCAAGGCAGGAGGAATGCTTGAGACCAGGAGTTCGAGACCAGCCTGGGAAACATGGCAAAACCCCATCTCTATAAAAAATACAAAAATTAGCCAAGCATGATGGCGGGCACCTGTGGTCCCAGCTACTTGGGAGGCTGAGCTGGGAGGATCACTTGAGCCCAGGAGGTTGAGGGTGCAGTGAGTTGAGATCACATCACTGCACTCCAGCCTGGGCGACAGAGCGAGGCCTCGTCTCAAACAAAACAAAACAAAAAACAAAACCTGGTCCCTCTGCTGTCCCAATAGCTTAAATGCTCACTCTTTTCTGCTGGCCCAACCCATCAACGTTCCCATGGCATCGGCCTCCTTTTTCTCTCCTCACTCCCTCCAGGACCTCCCTTGTGCCCCCTCCATGTCCAGCACTTTGCTGGATACAGATCATATTGGGGGATCCCTGTGGACCACGCAGCCTCCTTCTCTTCTCTTTGTGCCCCTCTGCCTAGCCCACCCAGATCTCTTCCTCGCCATCTCCCTCCCCTCCCCCAGCACATCTCCATCTCTCTGCAGAGCCTGGGAAATTGAGGAGTCCCTTGTGGCAGGGCTGACCTTGAAGCAGATCTTTAATAAAAAATGAGCAGAGGCGGCAGCCTCCCCTGCTCGCCCCTCCTCCCTCCCAGGCTGCTACTCTCCTCTCCGTTGCTCGTAAATGCACCATCGGGGCCATTGCTCTGGGGTAAGCATTGTCCTCATTAGGGTCTTTTAAAAGCTGCGCATTCTTGGGACGTGAGGATGTGAAGGAACAAAGCTTTTGTTGAGATCTGGAGATGTGATGTAGAAGGGAAGGGGGCTACACTTTGAGGCTGTGGCCTCTGCTGCTTCTGCCTAGAGTTTCACATGGGCCCCCCTGCCCTGGGACCCCCTCTCACCACCAAGCTGTTACACAATCCTAATGGTCCAGCCCCCATCCCAGCCTGAGGTCATCCTAGCCTGGGAAGGGATGACTCTCAGCAGCAGCCTATGCCTCACCCACTTGGAGGGGCTTCAGATCAAGTCTCCTGCAGATTCAGGTCTGCTCTCAGCCTGAGCCCAAGAGTGACAGTGACACACATCTTTGAAAACTGCAATAATCTGGCCAAACGCGGTGGCTCACACCTGTAATTCCAGCACTTTGGGAGGCTGAGGTGGGAGGATCACTTGAGCCCAGGAGTTCAAGACCAGCCTGGGTGACATAGTAAGACCCTGTCTCTACTCAAACAAAACAAAACAAAACAAAACATCTTAGCTGAGTGCTGTGCACACACTTGCAATTCAAGCTACTTGAAAGGCTGGGGCAGGAGGATCTCTTGAGGCCAGGAGTTCAACGCTGCTGTGAGCTGTGATTGCACCACTGCACTCCAACCAGGGTGACAGAGTAAGACCCTGTCTCTAAAAATAAACAAATAAGGCTGGGTGCGGTGGCTTATGCCTGTAATCCCAGCACCTTGGGAGGTCGAGGTGGGCTGATCATTTGAGGTCAGGAGTTCGGGACCAGCCTGGCCAACATGGCAAAACCCTGTCTCTACTAAAAATACAAAAATTAGCCTGGCATGGTGGTGCCTGTAATCCCAGCTACTCAGGAGGCTGAGGCAGGAGAATTACTTGAACCCGGGAGGCAGAGTTTGCAGTGAGCTGAGATCAGGCCACTGCACTCCAGCCTGGGCTGAAAATGAGACCCTGTCTCAAAAATGAATAAATAAATAATAAAAATAAAATTTAAAAATGAAAACTGCTGTATTCCAGTGATTGTACTTCCTCCTGATTAACTCTAATCCCACAATGAGCCTGTGAGCAAAGGACCAGTGTCCCATCTTACAGATGAGAACATTGAGGATCAGTGCGGTTCGGAGCTTGGCCACAGCCATTCAGTCCATAAACATCTGGGCAATGATTTGAGCCAGGATCTGTCTGACCCAAAGCCAGGCCTGCCCCTGGGCCAGTGGCCTTGGGGTTGTGCCCCATCTCATCTCTCTTCCCTGGGTCTGCGGCCAAGGCCCCTGCCCTGAACAGGGCACACAGCTCTTCCCCCTTCCTGATCCCGGAACCCACCCAGGCCCTTGAAGGCGGGCCGTGCTGGAAGGACAGACCTCTCAGAATCAGGTTGTCAATTTCCCAACTCCTCAGCACTTTCCCCTCTTCCCTTGGACCTCTTGGGACGCTACAGCCTGAAACCCCCTGAGTTGTCCACATGGTGGGTGTGTGACCCTGGCTGGCCCAGCTACCCTGCCCAGGCCCCTAGGCCTTGAATATGTCTTACAGGAGGTGCAGATGTGTGTATAATGCGTGTGCACAGATGAGTGTGTGCATGAGACAAGGGGGGGAAAAACGAACGAATGAATAAATTCATGAATGCTTTTGCAAATGAATGAATGAATGAGGATGCATTCCAATGAATAAGTGAATGAGGCACTGAGTCAGTGAACTCTGCCTTCCAGGCAAGGCTGAGGCAGAGACAGAGACTTCATCCTCTCTGCGTTCTCTCTCCCTATGACACCCACTGTGACCACCAAGTGTTCATGCTTCCCTTCCAGAATGGAGAGTTGTTAGCGGGACAAGAATGCCAATCTGGGGACTACATCTCCCAGCATTCCTTGTTGGTATGGAGATGGACCATATGACTAATTCTCACCCATGGAATGCAAGTAGATGTGACCACTTCCTGGAATAGTCCCTAGAAAGTAGATGTGCTCTCTCTGCTCTCTCCTCCCCCATTACATTGGCTGCTGGCACAATGCCCAGGATTCCAAGGCCCTGGGTTGGGTGGGGAGCCACAAGACAGAAGGAGCCTGGGTCCCTGAATCACCATATGGAGGAGAGCTGCCTGCTGACCACAAATATCAACTTAGGATTGTCACTTTGGGAGGCTGAGGCAGGAGGATTGCTTGAGGCCAGGAGTTCAAGACCAGTCTAAGCAACACAGTAAGACTCTGCCTCTATTTCTCTAAAATTAAATAAAAAATTAAAACAAAAACCAAAAACAAAACCTTAGGACTACCAGAGAATGAGAAATAATAAGTAGCAAGAAGCCCCTGAAATGCTGTGGTATAATTGTTACAGCAGTATTGCCTGAACACACTAGCACAAGCAAATTATTTGTCATCAAGCTATTTAGGCAGAGGTCCCCTGTAGGCTTGAGTCAAGGAATCTGGCTGGACGAGTGGCTCACGCCTGTAATCTTAGCACTTTGGGAGGCTGAGGCAGGTGGATCACATAAGGTCAGGAGTTCGAGACCAGCCTGGCCAACCTGGTGAAACCCTGTCTCCACTAAAAATATAAAAATTAGCCAGGCGTGGTGGCAGGCACCTATAATTCCAGCTACTTCGGAGGCTGAGGCAGGAGAATCACTTGAACCCGGGAAGTGGAGGTTGCAGTGAGCCGAGATCGTGCCATTGCACTCCAGCCTGGGCAACAGAGCCAGACTTCATCTCAAATAATAATAACAATAATAATAATCATGATCATCTCCCAGGCAGGGACTTGGAGATCCTTGACAGGTATCTGTGACCAGGGCCAGGCAGAACCTTCATCCTTTTCCTGCCAGCGGTAAGGACAGACAGTATCACCTCCCAGCTTTCTCTTCGCTTCTCATGATGCAGAAAGGAGCTAATATCCCTCTCGAGTTAGGGGAGGGATTCAGGTGTTGTAGTTAAACATGATGGCAGACAAAACTCCTCTGTGGTGTCTAAAGTCATGAGAGTAGTTATTTGCAGGAGATGCTGACCAGAGGGGGCACAAGGAAGGTTGAGAATGTTCTGTTTCTTGAGCTGGGTTCTGGATGCATGGCTATGTTCAAATTGTGAAAATGCACTGGGCTCTGTGTGTACGATGTCTATACTTTCTTTTCTTTTAGAGACAAAGTCTTGCTCTGTTGCCCAGGCTGGAGTGCAGTGGCGCCATTATAGTTCACTGCAGCCTCGAACTCCTGGGCTTAAGCGATCTTCCTGCCTCAGCCTCCTGAGTAGCTGGGACTACAGGTGCACACCACCACACCCGGTTCATTTTTTAAGTTTTTTTGTAGAGATGAGGGCCTGCTATGTTGCCCAGGCTGGTCTTGAACTCCTGGCCTGAAACGATCCTCCTGCTTCAGCCTCCCAAATTGCTGGGATTACACACATGGGCCACCATGCCCAGCCAGAGTTCTGTACTTTCTGCATGTATTGTACCTCAATAAAAGTTTTTTAAAATGCCCAGTAGCTGGGTGTAGTGGCTCACGCCTGTAATCCTAGCACTTTGGGAGGCCGAGGCGAGTGGATCACCTGAGGTCAAGAGTTTGAGACCAGCCTGGTCAACATGGTGAAATCCCATTTCTACTAAAAATACAAAAAATTAGCCAGGTGTGGTGGCGCATGCCTGTAGTCCCAGCTACTCGGGAGGATGAGGCAGGGGAATGGCGTGAACTCAGGAGGCAGAGGTTGCAATGAGCCGAGATCACGCCACTGTACTCCAGCCTGGGCGACAGAGCAAGATTCCGTCTCAAAAAAAAAAAAAAAAAAAAAAAAAAAAAAAAAAAATGCCCAGCCAGGTAGAGGGAAAGTTAGGATGAGGAGAGAATGGGGTGATGTGAGCAGTGGTGGAGGGCATAGGACAATGGTGGCCTGGGGTGCACCTCTCCCTTTCTTTTTTCTTTTTTCTTTATTTTTTTTCTTTTTTTTTTTTGAGAGACAGGGTCTCACTCTGTTGCCCAGGCTGGAGTGCAATGGCACAATCTCAGCTCACTGCAACCTCCGCCTCCCAGGTTCAAGCAATTCTCCTGCCTCAGCCTCCAGGGTAGCTGCGATTACAGGCGTGCACCACCACGCCCTGCTAATTTTTGTATTTTTAGTAGAGATGGGGTTTTACCATGTTGGCCAGGCTGACCTCATGATCTTGAACTCCTGACCTCATGATCCACCCACCTCAGCCTCTCAAATTGCTGGATTACAGGCGTGAGCCACCACTCCTGGTCCCCTGTCTCTTTCCTTGGCCATCACTACTCACCATAGTCTCTTCATTCCACCCTGGGGAACTGTGTCCAGGTCCACTGAACAGGTGCCCAGCCCAGGGACCCTCACCCCCAAGGATTGTGCAGTGGGCTGTCTCTTCTTGGAGGCTGGGAGCACTGCACCTGTGTCCCTGTGTTCCGACTGGAGGCAAGATGCCAGCAGAGACAGCAGCTGAGGCTACCTTGGACAATGTGACCCAGTTTCATCTCCTACATCTGTCTGCCAGGAGAACAGATTCAGTCACCTGAATTCACTGCACACATCCACACCCACATGCCAGACTCACACACATCTACCATGTATTGTATATCGTATATACGTGCCACACACACAAAGCCACGCGTCCCCCACGCTTTTCTACACGCCCCCCTCACACCCCATGATATGCTCCATGCACTGGCTGTATCTACTCCTCCATACCCATATATGCACACCTCTTTCACCCCGTGAGAATCAAACTTCAGGCACACCCCACACCCACACAGCTCCTGACATGCACAACAACACAAACACTCCCATATAACCAGCCTGGCCAACATGGGGAAACCCCATCTCTACTAAAAATACAAAAATCCGCCGGGCACGGTGGCGCATGACTGTAATCACAGCTCCTTGGGAGGCTGAGGCAGGAGAATCGCTTAAACCCAGGAGGCGGAGGTTGCAGTGAGCCCAGATCGTGCCATTGCACTTCAGCCTGGGAGACACAGTGAGACTCTGTTTAAAAAAAAAAAAACACACATGGGCACCCATGCCTGTGCACCCATGCCTAATATACCTACCAATGCGTTGGACCCTGGCCCGCCAAACTATCCCCAAAAAACCCTGGCCTCCGAATTTTCGGGGAGATTGATTTGAGTCATAATTCTGTCTCCCACGTGGCATGGCTGGCCTCATGTCAATTACACTCTCTTTATTACAATGCTGTGGTCTCAGGGAATTGGTTTTATCTGTGCAGTGGGCAGGAAGAACCCATCGGGCAGCTACAACCCCCAGCCAGGCACGGTCCCAGAGTGAGCCCAGGGCAGCTATTGTCTATGGGATGGCCACCCTGTGCCAGGCGCCTCCTGGGCATGGATGTGGGGTGGGGAAAGGTAGCAAGCTGAGGCTGAGAGTAGAAGACCTGGCCTGCAGAGGTGGCTGCCCGAAGGAAAAGTACACCCACGCTGACTTGGAGCCCCAGCTACCCACAGACAGGAGGAGATGGACTGAAGTTTCCTTCATGAGGTCCCAGCCCGAGGCCCCATCTCTTCCACAAAGCCTTTCCTGACTGTCCAAGGGGCCCCAGACCCCAGAGAAGCCCAGGCTGCAGAAGTCTTTACTTTTTTTTTTTTTTTTTTTTTAGAGACAGGGTCTCGCTCTGTTACTTAGGCTGGAATGCAGTGGTGCGATCATAGCTCACTGCAGCCTCAACCTCCTAGGCTCAAGTGATCCTTCTGCATCAGCCTCCCTGGTAGCTGGGACCACAAGTGTGCTAATTTTTATTTTATTTTGTTTTATTGTATTGTATGTTTTTTTTAGTAGAGACGGGGGTCTCACTATGTTGCCCAGGCTGGTCTTGGACTCCTGAGCTCAAGCAATCCTTCTGTCTCAGCCTCCCAGAGTGCTGGGATGACAGGCGTGAGGCACCTCACCTGGCTGTAATTCATGTTTTGCTGTTTTGTTTTTGTTTTTTTGTTTTGAGACAGAGTCTTGCTCTGTCACCCAAGCTGCAGTGCAGTAGTGCGATCTCAGCTCACTGCAATGTCTGCCTCCCAGGTTCAAGTGATCCTCCTGCCTCAGCCTCCCAAGTAGCTGGAATTACAGGTGCCCATCACCATGCCTGGCTAATTTTTGTATTTTTAGTAGAGACAGGGTTTCACCATGTTGGCCAGTCAGCTCTCAAACTCCTGACCTCAAATGATCCACCCACCTCTGCCTCCCAAAGTGCAGGGATGACAGGTGTGAGCCACCATGCCTGGCCTGTAGTTCATATTTTATGTCCACATTCTCACTCCACTCCTCCTGCAGGGTTATTTACTTTATCCCTTTCTTTAAGTCTACTCATATTTGTACTAAGCCGTGTTCTAGGCAGCACCGCCCAGGATGTGGTAGGCTCAATGTGCTGGTTTTGAGCATTTCGGATACCCATATTTGCATACGTGAATTATTCATTATCCACAAAATGAACGTGTCTAAGTCATATTGGCACCCCTTGGAGATGCCTGGCTTCGCTCCCAGCACCAGGCCCTGCCCAGAGCTCCTGAGACAGTCTCACTCCCTCCCACAGCCAGGCTGATGACCACAGCCAGGTCAATGACTCTGCTCCCTTACCCAGGAGAAGCACTTTGGGGTAGGGTCTGCTGGGGCTCAGAGGATTTAGGTGCTGCCCCCCCATCACGTGCTTTGTGACCGCAGGCTAGGTCTTCTACTCTGAGTCTCAGCTTGCTAATTTCCCCCACCCCACATCCATGCCCAGTAGGCACCTGGCACAGGGTGGCCATCCCATAAAGACAGCAATAGCTGTCTTGGGCTTACTCTGGGACCGTGCCTGGCTGGGGACTGTAGTTGGTCGATGGGTTCTTCCTGCCCCACTCCGCAGACAAAACCAATTCCCTGGGACCATAGCATGACAATAAAGAAACAGCGTAGGCCGGACGCGGTGGCTCACAACTGTAATCCCAGCACTTTGGGAGGCCTAGGCGGGCGGATCGCCTGAGGTCAGGAGTTCAAGACCAGCCTGGCCAACTCGGCGAAACCCCATTTCTACTAAAACAAAATAAAACAAAAATTAGCCAGGCATGGTGGCGGGTGCCTGTAATTCCAGCTACTCAGGAGGCTGAGGCAGGAGAATGGCTTGAACCCAGGAGGTGGAGGTTGCAGTGAGCTGAGATCGTGCCATTGCACTCCAGCTTGGGGAACAACAGCGAAACTCCATCTCAAGAAAAAAAAGAGAAAGAGAAAGAGAAAGAGTGAAATTGACTTGAGGCTGGCCACGCCACGTGGGAGATGGAATTATTAGTCAAATCAATCTCCCCGCAAATTTGGAGGCCAGGGTTTCTTGAGGATAGTTTGGGGGGCCAGGAAGTGCACATCTGGATGGGGACACATAGCCAGTTGGTGGGTCTGGATGAAGCAATCAGTCGTTGGAAATGCAAAAACCTAGCCAGGCGCAGTAGCTTATGTAATTTGGGAGACTGAGGTGGGAGAATTGCTTGAGCCCAGGAGTTTTTGACCAGCCTGGGCAACATAGCGAGACCCCACCTCTACCAAAATTAGCTGGGCACGGTGGCACACACCTGTGTTCTCAGCTACTCAGAGGCTGAAGTGGGATGATTGCTTGAACCCAGGAGGTCAAGGCTGCAGTGAGCCACGATTGTGCCACTGCACTACAGCCCAGGCAACAGAATGAGACCCTGTCTTTAAAAAAAAAAAAAATGGCCGGGCACGGTGGCTCAAGCCTGTAATCCCAGCACTTTGGGAGGCTGAGACAGGCGGATCACAAGGTCAGGAGATCGAGACCGTCCTGGCTAACACGGTGAAACCCCGTCTCTACTAAAAAATACACACACAAAAAAAACTAGCTCGGTGAGGTGGTGGGCGCCTGTAGTCCCAGCTACTCAGGAGGCTGAGGCAGGAGAATGGTGTAAACCCGGGAGGCGGAGCTTGCAGTGAGCTGAGATCCGGCCACTGCACTCCAGCCTGGGTGACAGAGCCAGACTCCGTCTCAAAAAAAAAAACCAAACATTTATTAAAAAAAAAAAAAGGCAAGATGGGGGTTGGTTAGATCAGATCTCTTTCATTGTCATAATTTTCTCACTGTGGTAATTTTTTGCAAAGGCAGTTTCAGGGCAGCCCCTCTCTGCCTTCCCATGTGTAATGTGGGGTGAACAGCCTCCCTCAGAGGCCTCCCGGGACTCTGTGAGACGGCAGATGGAAGATTCCGGGTGATAAGATGCTCTGCGCGCAGGCATTTCCAGGGTTTGCTCTAGGGTTTGCAGCGGAAGCTGAGAGGGTCCCACTGCGCCCCTCTTTCCTGAGCCAGACATTTCAGCCGAGCTCAGCCCAGCCTGGGGTGTATCTGCCATCAGTCACCACTGTCAAAGCTTACAGTATCCAGCCCCCGACACATACACAACCACACACATGTCACTGCCCTCCCCCAACACAGAATCAGGCCCCAGCCTATGGAGGGAGCATTTTCAGTACCCCCAACCATGGCCCCAACCAGGCGACCTCCCTCCAGGGCTGCAGCGGTGTTAACCTAATTCCGGGCCTGCGGTGGGCCTGGCACACTGGCGCCGGCTCACAGCTCACAGCCGGCTGGGAGAATACAAACCAGAAGGAGCCCCGGGGCGGGGAGGGATTGGGGGAGCCAGCAGGACGCGGAGGAGTTATTTTTAGGCAGCAAGGTGGGGCTTGAGGTGGATCTGGTGGTTTAGGGAGGAGGGGGCTCCACACAGTGATGGGAGGCTCCAGTCAGAGGGACAGGATGGCGAGTGCGTAGCTTCTCCTTAGAGGTACGAGGCCAGCCTGGGGCTTCCAGGAAGGTGGGGAGGGGGCCGAGAACTGGAAAGGGATTGCCCTGGCTTTCTGCCAGAGCTGTCCCTGCTGGGCCTGGGAGAGACACAAAGCACACTCGGGGGTTTTTGGGACAAAGAGGCCAGCGGAGGGGGGGAGTGGGTGGGGGGGTGGTGAAATGGCTCTAAAGTGGGCAGAAGGTTTGGCATGGTGGCTCATACTTGAAATCCCAACACTTTGGGAGGCCAAGGCAGGAGGACCACTTGAGACCAGGAGTTTAAGACCAGCCTGGGGAACACAGCAAGACCCTATCTTGACAAAAAAATAAAATATGTTGCTGGGTATGGTGGCACATGCCTGCAATCCCAGCTACTTGGGAGGCTGAGGTGGGAGGATTGCTTGAGCCCAGGAGGTCGTGGCTGCAGTGAGCTATGACTGCACCCCTGCACTCTAGCCTGGGAGGCAGAGCAAGACCCTATTTCAAAAAAAAAAAAAAATCAAATATAACGATAGTGGGCAGCCCAGGTGCAGTGGGTCACGCCTGTAATCCCAGCACTTTGGGAGGCCAAGGAGGGCAGATCACGAGGTCAAGGGTTTGAAACCAGCCTGACCAACATGTTGAAACCCTGTCTCTACTAAAAATAAAAAATTAGCTGGGCGAGGTGGTGGGCGCCTGTAATCCCAGCCACTTGGGAGGCTGAGGCAGGAGAATTGTTAGAACCTGGGAGGTGGAGGTTGCAGTGAGCCGAGATCGCGCCACAGCACTCCAGCCTGGGCGACAGAGAGAGAGTCTGTCTCAAAATAAATAAATAAAGTAAATACCAAGGTGTCTGTGGGCTGTGTTCCTTCTGGAGGCTGTCTCAGAGAGCTCTTTTCCTTCCCTTTTCCAGCTCCTAGAGGCTGGCTGCATCCCTCAGCTCATGGTTCCCTCCTATATCTTCAGGGCTAGCAGTGCAACATCCTCAAATCTCTCTCTCTGTCTCTCTCTCTGTCTCTCTCTCTCTCTCTCTCTGACACACTCTCTCTCTCTCTCTGTCTCTCTCTCTCTGTCTCTCTCTCTCTCTGGCCTGCATCTGGGGTCACATCTCCTTCTCTGACTCTGACCCTCCTGCCCCTTCATAGGAGAACCTTTATGATTACATCAGACACACTGGGATTTGTAGAAGAACCTTCCCACCTCATTCCCACCTTAAATGACCACACAGGCTCGTGCCTGTGATCCCAACACTTTGGGATGCCGAAGCAGGAGGATTGCTTGAGCCTAGGAGTTCGAGACCAGCCTGAGTAACACAGTGAGACCCTGTCTCTACAAGACATTTTTAAAAAAATTAGCCAGGTGTGGTGGTGTGTGCCTGTAGTCCCAGCTACTCTGGAGGCTGAGGTGAGAGGACCACTTGAGGCCAGGAGTTCGAGGCTGCAGTGAGCTTTGATTGTACTGCTGCACTCCAGCCTGGTCAACAGATTGAGACCCTGTCTCTAGAAAACAAAGAAACAAACGAAACCAGGGTAATCATAAGGGATTGCTTCATTAAATGCCAAGACCCACACATAAGCCTGGGAGCCGTGTTAGAGCGCGGGGTTGACTTGATGACGTGCTTTTTATTTTTAAATTTTTTTTTTTTTTTTTTGAGACGGAGTCTCGCTCTGTTGCCCAGGCTGGAGTGCAGTGGCCAGATCTCAGCTCACTGCAAGCTCCGCCTCCTGGCTTTATGCCATTCTCTTGCCTTAGCCTCCCGAGTAGCTGGGACTACAGACGCCCGCCACCTCGCCCGGCTAGTTTTTTGTATTTTTTTTAGTAGAGACAGGATTTCACTGTGTTAGCCAGGATGGTCTTGATCTCCTGACCTCGTGATCCACCCGTCTCGGCCTCCCAAAGTGCTGGGATTACAGGCTTGAGCCACCATGCCCGGTCTTTATTTTTAAATTTTTAAAAAATATTTATTTATTTATTTATTTATTTATTATTATTTGAGACAGTCTTGCTCTGTCGCCCAGGCTGGAGTGCAGTGGCATGATCTTGGCTCACTGCAACCTCCACCTCCTGGGTTCAAGTGATTCTCCTGCCTCAGCTTCCCGAGTAGCTGGGATTACAGGCATGCGCCACCACGCCCTACTAATTTTTGTATTTTTAGTAGAAACAGGGTTTTGCCATGTTGGGCAGGCTGACCTCAAGTGATTCACCCTCCTTGGCCTCCCACAGTGCTGGGATTACAGGTGTGAGCCACCACGCCTGGTCCCTCTTCTCTTCTTATAAGGACACCAGTCACATTGGATTGGGGCCCATGCCACTCCAGCATGACCTCATCTTAAATAACAAATGACATCTGCAAAGACCCTGCTTCCAAATAAGGCCATAGTCTGAGGAATTGGGGGTTAGGACTTCAACATATGACTTTTTAGGGACAAAATTCAACCCATGCTACTAAATATATAGAGTAAACAGTTAAGAGCACACAATACACTTTCCAAAGGCAATTCCCATCTCCATTCTAGAAGTTTGTCGTTCAAGACCTTTTTCTATTCGTTGATTCATTTATTTATTTGAGACAGGATCTTGCTCAGTTGCCTAGGCCGGAGTGCAGTGGCTCGATCATAACTCCCTGAAGCCCCAACTCCTTGGCCCAAGTGATCCTCCCATCTTAGCCTCCTAAACAGCTGGGACTACAGGCACACACCACCACACCTGGCAAAATTTTTTTATTTTTTGTAGAGATGAGGTCTCACTATGTTGACCAGGCTGGTTTCGAACTCCTAGACTCAAGCAATCTTCCTGCCTTGGTCTCCCAAAGTACTGGGATTACAGGCATGAGCCACCGTGCCCAGCCTCTATGCATTTACATTCAACTGCAAATACATTTTACTCCCATAAATGGAATCCTATAATACACACCTGTTGAATAGGCTAGGAAGAGGCTTTGGAGGCAGATCAGCACTTTGTTTATTAGCTTTGGCCTTGAGGAGAGAATAGGGAATAGTGAACCCACTGGGAAACCACTCCAAAACCTGGCATTAGGACCCTCCCCTTGGGCCAAAGCTTGGTTGGGGAGGGGGCAGCTCTGTGGGTGTGTGCTGGGGGTCAGCACCTTATTCTCTGGCCCCTCGATCTCCAGCTCCTCTGCAGGAAGGATGCTAGTCTACTGTGTTTTGCTTTTGTATTTGTTTTTGGTTTTGTTTTCTGAGACAGAGTCTCGCTCTGTCGCCCAGGCTAGAGTGCAAAGGCGCAATCTCGGCTCACTGCAACCTCCATCTCCCAGGTTCAAGCAATTCTCCTGCCTCAGCCTCCTGAGTAGCTGGGACTACAGGTGCGTGCCACCACGCCCGGCTAATTTTTTTGTATTTTTAGTAGAGGCAGGGTTTCACCGTGTTAGCCAGGATGGTCTCGATCTCCTGACCTTGCGATCTGCCCGCCTCGGCCTCCCACAGTGCTGGGATTACAGGCATGAGCCACCGCACCTAGCCTACAGTGGCATTAAAATATTTACTTATTAGGCCCTTCGAGGTGGCTCATGCCTATAATCCTAGTACTTTGGGAGGCCGAGGAGGGTGGATCACCTGAGATCAGGAGTTCGAGGCCAACCTGGCCAACATGGTGAAACCCCGTCTCTACTAAAAATACAAAAAATAGCCGGGAGTGGTGACGCATCCCCGTAACCCCAGTCGCTCCAGAGGCCAAGGCAGGAGAATCGCTTGAACCCAGGAGGCAGTGGTTGCAGTGAGCCGAGATCGCACCACTGCACTCCAGCCTGCGTGACAGAGCAAGATCCCGTCTCAAATAAATAAATGAATCAACGAATAGAAGAAGGTATTGAAGGACGAACTTCTAGAATGGAGATGGGAATTGCCTTTGGAAAGTGTATTGAGTGCAAGGTGCTCTCAACTTTTTACTCCATATATTTAGTAGGAGGGGTTGAATTTTGTTCCTAAAAATTCATGTACTGAAGTCCTAAGCCCCAGTTTCTCAGAATATGGCCTTATTTGGAAAGAAGGCCTTTGCAGATGTCATTTATTGAGATGACTTTTCCATGGATGGGGTGGGGTGGGGGAGGCGCCCAGGGGGCACCAGGGGAGGGGCCACAGACTGGCACCACCACTGTTGATGAGTCAGTTGAGACGTTTCCTAATCTCACAACTATATCTGCTGTGCTGCCACACACCAGCCCCAGATCAGCCCACCTGGTCCTACCTCTCAGTGTCTTGTTCTGCCTGCCCCAGGGTGACCCCCTTAGACTTTGTGAGGAAAGTTAAGCAACTAGAAGAAAATGAAGAGGAGGAAAAGAACTCATTTCTGTCTGGCCAGCTCTGGCTGATGCAGGAAGTTTGCCACAAGTTGTGAGTCCGTGGGGGCCAGGGCGCAGGCAGTGGCGGGATGTGGGCGGCCTCAGCGAGGGAGGAAATTGAGGAATTCCATCTCAAGCCCTAGGAGATTAGGAAGTGGGATCCACAGAGGCAAGCACCAGGAGACCTAGGCCCAGTTCCCTGCAGGCTAGAGCCTGCCAGCGCCTGGATGGGGATTTTGATTTTTATTTTTGAAAGAGTTTTGCTCTGTCGCCAGGTCCAGTGCAGTGTCATGATCTTGGCTCACCGCAACCTCCACCTCTCAGGTTCAAGCGCTTCTCCTGCCTCAGCCTCCTGAGTAGCTGGGACTACAGGCACGCACCACCATGCCTGGCTTATTTTTTGTACTTTTAGTAGAGACAGAGTTTTGATCTCTGGACCTCGTGATCTGCCCGCCTTGGCCTCCCAAAGTGCTGGGATTATAGGCATAGGCCATGGTGCCCGGCCTCTGGATGGAGATTACTGCATCCATAGTGGCTGCAGGGCAGGCTCCAGCTCTCGCTCCTTGGCCCCAGCAGCTTCCTCTCACCCTGAGTTTGGAGTAATTAATCCCTATTCCCTGGGCATCTCAGGCAGGAATGTCCTGTCCCTGCTGTCCCCACAGGGCAGTGGAGCCAGGAGGGGGTCAAGGTTAACTCGTTAATGGAACTTTCCCTGCCAATTCATCTTGTGGGACACTGCCTTGCTCCTCTCTCTTGTTTTAAAATCTAAGACAGGATCTGGCTTTTTGGCCAGGCTGGAGTGCAGTGGTGTGATCATAACTCATTGCAGCTTCCATCTCCTGGGCTCAGGCAATCCTCCTGCCTCAGCCTCCCAAGTAGCTGGGTATATGGGTGACAAGCACCATCATCCCCGGCTAATTTTTAAATTTTTTGTAGAGACATGGGAGGTGGGGGGGGGAGGGGGGCGGTCTCACTGTGTTGCCCAGGCTGGTCTTGAACTGGTCTAAAGGGATCTTCCCACCTCGGCCTCCCAAATCGCTGGGATTACAGGCGTGACCCATCGTGCTTGGCCTCTGCCTTGCTTCTCTTGGGCAAGATTGACAGTGTCTGTACTTCCTGCACTGATACTGTGTCTCCGGTTTCCACCGCCCTCCTGGATCCACTCCCACCTCCCTTCTCGCTGTCTGAAGGCGGCTGTCCCTCCTGCCTAGAGGAGCGGAGACCAGACAGAGCCGGGAGCTGGATTTGGCTCTGGAATGCTAATAGGCACTCCGCCGACCGTGACCTCGCGGGGCTGGAGCAGGGCTGGTGCAGCCTCAGCCTCTGGCTCCCTCTGCAGGCAGCAGGCGGGAACTGCAGGGGAGCTGTGGCCTGCGGGGGACCAGGTCCTCCTCGTGGAGGTCAGGGTTGTTCTAGGTTAAGCTATTCATCCTGTCCGCGATCGCAGACGAGACTCGAGACTTGCTTTCCTTATAATTACCCAGCGTGGCTGGGCGGCCCCAGGACTTAACAGCAGCTTCGTTGCGGGATGGACTCTTCTGCTGTCTAATTACCTTCGCCCTGGGCGCCCCCTGCTCCCACACTCTGTTCTTTAAAGACTGATTCTCCACCTGATGGGTGGCTTGTGCCTGTAATCCCAGCACTTTGGGAGACCGATGTGGGAGGAATCCAGGAGTTGGAGACCAGCCTGAGGAACATAGAGAGACCCCGACTCTACAAAAAAAAAAAAAAAAAAAAAATTACAAAAACTAGCCAGATGTGGTGGCATATGCCCGTAGTCCCAGCTACTCAGGAGGCTGAGGCAGGAGGATCGCTTGGGCCTGGAAGGTGGAGGCTGCAGTGAGCTATGATTGTACCACCGCACTCTGGCCTGGGAAACAGAGGGAGACCTGGTCTCAAAAACAAAACAAAGGCCGGGCGCGGTGGCTCACGCCTGTAATCCCAGCACTTTGGGAGGCCGAGGTGGGCGGATCGCCTGCAGGAGTTCAAGACCAGCCTGGCCAGTATGGTGAAACCTCGTCTCTCCTAAAAACACAAATATTAGCCGGGCATGGTGGTGGGTGCTGGTAATCCCAGCTACTCGGGTGGCTAAGGCAGGAGAATTGCTCAAATCCGGGAGGAGGAGTGTAGAAAGTAAAATGTTTCCTCTTTGAAATTTCTCTTCTTGTTAAAGAATAAATCATAAGTGTTAGAAATAATTTCTTTTAAAGACTAGCTTCCTTCAAACCTCCTTGCTTTGTGCTAATAACTCTTTGTTAAGCCCTATCCTATGTAGCTGTTAGATATAAGAGAATAAGTACATTCTATGTCCTTGTACTTTAACCAACATATTTGTGCTACATATGCTCACAGGCACGTAGTACATTCTATGTTCTTGTACTTTAACCAAGATATCTGTGCTGGCTGTGCTTCCTTATTTGGAAATGTTATTACTTTGGAAATGTTATTACTTTTCTTTTCTTTTCTTTCTCTTTCTCTCTCTCTCTCTTTCCTTCTTTCTTTCAACAGAGTCTTGCTCTGTTGCCCAGGCTAGAGTGCAGTGGCACAATCTCAGCTCACTGCAACCTCTGTCTCCCAGGTTCAAGTGATTCTCCTGCCTCAGCCTCCCGAGTAGCTGGGACTACAGGTGCGTGCCATCATTCCTGGCTTATATTTTGTGGTTTTTTTTTTTTTTTTTTTTAGTAGAGATGGGGTTTCACCGTGTTAGCCAGGATGGTCTTGATCTCCTGACCTCGTGATCAGCCCACCTCAGCCTCCCAAAGTGCTGGGATTACAGACGTGAGCCTCTGCGCCCGCCAGGAAATGTTATTACTTTTCTAAGTCTTTTCATAAGCAACTTCCTCTTTTCTTTTGTTCTCCATTACTTTGACCTATTTAGAAAAGTTTTAAGTTAGCCATTCAGGTTCAGTTTAATTGTAAGGTCTAGCTCCAGCCAATGGAGACAAGACACAGTAGCAAGGAAAAGCTGCGTAAAGGATAAAAATTGCTTCCCTCCTTTATTCAGGTGTGCTCTCGCCATTGTTCCATCCGCAAGGAGCACCCTTTCTGCAGAAAGTAAGATTACCTTACTGAGAAAACTTCTTTGTCTAAATGCTGATTTTTCCTTGTGGTACTGGGGAACAAGCATTCTGTTTCTGAATAAACATTTTACTTATAACATGGAGGTTGTAGTGGGCCGAGGTCACACCACTGCGCTCCAGCCTGGGTGACAGAGTGAGACTCCATTTCAACAAAACAAAACCAAAAACAAAGACTGGTTCTTGGCTTCCCGTGGCAAAGGCCTTGGCCACCTCATTTTGGTCACTAACACCATACATGCAGCCACTAGTCTTTTGTTCCTCACCGAGGGGGACAGGAGTTCTGTGTGAGGAGGTGGCCCGAAGGATGGGAGGATGGATAATTGTAGCTTGGAGGCAGAGGCGTGGTGGGTTTCATCCACACTGACAACTGCCTGATGGACTTCTGGGTGGCAGAAATGGGGCTGGGAGATGCTGTTTTTCCTCCATGTCACTGTCATCTCCCCTCCTACTCACCACCACCCCATCTCTGGTCTCCAGCGTCCGAGTGGTCCCTGCCTTCACATTGCTCCTACTTCATGTGCACCTGCAGCTCAGACATTTCTGGGAATCTGACTAGAAAATGCAGAATCTGGACTGGGTGCCATGGCTCACGCCTGTAATCCCAGCACTTTGGGAGGCCGAGGCGGGAAGATCACTTGAGGTCAGGAGTTCGAGACCAGCTTGGCCGACATGGAGAAACTCCGTCTCTACTAAAAATACAAAAATTAGCTGGGTGTGGTGGTGGCGCGCATGTAGTCCCAGCTACTCGGGAGGCTGAGGCAGGAGAATTGCTTGAACCTGGGACACAGAGGTTGCAGTGAGTCGAGATTGTACCACTGCACTCCAGCCTGGGCGACAGAGCAAGACTCCGTCTCAAAAAAAAAAAAAAAAAAAAAAAAAATTAAAATTAAAAAGCAGAAGCTAGGTCCAGCAGCAGGCTCCAGGGTCAATGAGACTCCCCCACCAACCAGCCCTTGGTGGAGTGTGAGCAGCCTTGGCCGCTGTGTCACCATCCTGCTCAGCTCCTGGGACGCTCTGTTCCTGCCATCCACAAGCTCTTCGGCCTGTCTGCTCCGGCAGCTGCCTAAGACGCCCATCCTACCCTCCCTGCTGGTTGAAATCCTGCCCAGCCTGCAGAGCCAGAGCATATGCCATCTCCTCCTCCTCCTCCTCTTCCCTCCTCCTAGAGATCTTGATAGGGGCAGTCCTCTTTGACGCTCTGCCAAGACATGAAGTAACTCTCCCTCCTCTGGAGTCCCACAGTACTTCCTCTGCATTTTTCTTGGGGATTCTCAGTACCTGACTCATCTATAAGCCCTGGAAAGCAGGGGTAGGCCTACAGGGTGAATAGCCCAGGGACAGCTGGTATCTCCAGGCCCCTTCATCATCATCTGAAAGAATTTAGGATATTCTAGGTTCCAGGTCCTCCCTTTAGGATGCTAGAGCTGAACTTCTGAGATGGAGCCAGAAATGGGCCTCTTCCTTTTTTTTTTTTTTTTTTTTTTTTTTTTTGAGACGGTTCTCGCTGTGTCTCCCAGGCTGGAGTGCAGTGGCGCAATCACAGCTCACAGCAACCTCGAGCTCCTGGGCTCAAGCAGTCCTCCCACCCCAGTGGGAGTATCCTGAGCACTCTCTGGGGGGTTCTTAAGGGGTAGCCCTTGGTTTATATGGAGAGGTAGTGACCACCCTCAACCAAGACACAACCTGACCTAGTTTGAGTCCCAGGTCCTGTCAGGGTTGTTGCAAGGATCCCATAAAATGGTAAATGCACCCCAAATACAGCCAGCATAGTGCTCTGCACACAGAACCACCAGGAGGAAAGAGCGTTAAAGTACCTCGCTCAGAGTCCTGCTCTCTACAGCAGTGAAAACCGAAACCACCGAGTTATCCACCCTCAAGGTTATCCAGCTCTGAAAAGAATGGCAGGCACAGTGGCTCATGCCTGTTATCCCAGCACTTTGGGAGGCCGAGGCGGGAGGATTGATCAAGGCCGGGAGGACCGGCCTGGGAAACAGCAAGTCCCCCCATTCCCGTCCCCAATCTCTACAAAAAATGATAAAATTAGCTGGGTGTGGTGGCAGGCGCCCATAGTCCCAGCTACTGGGGAGGCTGAGGTGGGATTATCGCTTGAGCCCAGGGGTTGGAGGCTGCGGTGAGCCATGATCACATGACTGCACTCCAGCCTGGGCGACAGAGACCCTGTCTCTACAGAAAAATTTAGAAAAGTGACAAGGGCAAATACACAGTGAAAGGATGTAGGGGGGGCAGCTCCTCTCCAAAAACGGCCACCAAAGGGTCAGGTCTCCCGCAGCCACACCCTTGTGTGGTTCCTGCGCACGTCGGTGGGGGGCCTTATGACTTGCTCTAACCTAGAGAATGCAGTGCAAGCAAAGCTGGGCCAGTTCTCAGACCAAGCCTTAGAGCCTGGCAGCTTCTGCTTTTGCCTATGGGAACCGAGTCATCAAGGAACCTGTGGACCTCGCTATAGAGGCCCCATGAAGAAGGAGAGGCCCAAGACCTCGGGGAACAGGCCAGCTGTCCAGGCATCTCCCAAACCCCAGCCTCGCGTGCTCCAATCCAGCCAAGCCTCCAGGCTGCAGTGGGAGCTGTGGGCACAGAACCACCTAGCTGAGCACTGACAACCCCCAGGGTCAGGAGATATGAACAGAAATAGCCTAAAAGCCACCAGACTGGAGAGGGCTGGGATTGTTCAGTAGCAGATAACCTGAAGAGCAGGCTTCCTTCTCTCAACCTATGAAATATGCAAGAGAAGACAAATATTACCAGTGGTTCCTTTCCGCTTTATTTTTTAGCTGCTTTTTGGGTTTTACACAATGAACATGTATTACTTGTAGAAGAAAACAATGTGATCCTTTATGATAAAATCCATTTCAGCTTTAGCTTTTTTGAAAAAAAAAAAAGCTGTTGTGGGCAGATGAACATCCAAGTACTGGGCACACCTCTAGCCCTCCCTCTTCCACTGAAGGCCATTGCCTGTTGCTAGAAAGTTCCTTCCCAGGTATGCAGCTTTCAGTTTCCACTTCAGAGGCCGCAGCGTCTGGGGAATGGACTGCCCCCAACACTAAAGGGAGTCAAATCTCTTTAATTCCCCACTCCTCAGTGAGACGAAGTCCCTTCTTTAGGCCACTGATGGAAAACCTGGAACCCCCTTTTGATGGTGGCACGGCGTCCTCAGCCTTGACACAGCAGCTGGGGTTTGGGGTGTCCACGCGCACCCCCACCCTGGTGTCCCCACAGCTCTGGCCATCAGCTGTCTCTGCCACTGAACATCAGGGTTCGGTCAGAAGATGAAATCCCAAGGGGGACAGAGGTCAGCCGAGGAAGCTCAAAGAGAAAGGTGCTGTTTGCTTAGCCAGAAAACGGCT
Source organism: Macaca thibetana thibetana (assembly GCF_024542745.1). Classification (NCBI taxonomy): domain Eukaryota; kingdom Metazoa; phylum Chordata; class Mammalia; order Primates; family Cercopithecidae; genus Macaca; species Macaca thibetana. The sequence goes on along the minus strand of NC_065580.1, from coordinate 138,308,103 downwards.
GCCCGGCGTTCACCGCTGAACTATGACCCTGTGGAGGTGAACCACCCCCGAGATGAATCAGGCCCGGGCGATGCAAGGGTGCCAACAGGAGGGACGGAGGAGCACGTACAGGTAACCTGTGAATACTGTGTCCAATTCCACAAATTAACATTTTAGACTTTCTTGAAGCTACTGATGAAAGCGTCACGCTTCAGTCTAAGTTAAACATCATCTAGTTCTGATTAGTAATGAAGAGGTGGCAGACACGCTATAGTCAGCTCTCACAGGGAAGAAAGCACAGCACTGACAGAAGGGACCTTGAAAAATAAAATCAAGGATGGCTTTTATTGATGTGCCCATCGAGCCACCCACAATTTGGAAGGCATGATGATGTTAATACAGTAATCATCACCAAAGCAAATTAAAATACAAAGGTTATCTGCAACAGCTTTGCAGTGACATGATGCCTTTATAAATTAAGGAAACTGGCTGCCCGTCACGGCGGCTCACTTCAGGGTCTTCACGAAATCTTCCCCCTTCTTGATGGAGGCCTTCAGCTCGGGAATGGCATCCGAGATCATCTTCTCCTCAAAAGAGGAGATTTGGCCAATGCCCAGGTTCTTCTCGATGCCCTTTTTCTGAGGGACAGAGGGAGATGGGAACATGTTAAAATGAAGTTTCCAGGAAAGTGCTTGTTACAGAAACTCCGACCTGTCGCTTCATCAGCCCCGCCGAGGAGTCTGTCTACACCTGTGGGTTCTGGGTGCCTTGCTGGGGGCACCCTGCTGACAGGGTGGGTGGGACTGAGCTGCGGTCGGGAGTGTGAGGCTCAGAGTCAGAGGGTGCCAGGCAGGGGTCCCAGCACTGTCATTGCCTGGAAAAGTACCCTGGACAATGACTGACCTTCCAAATGTGTTTCCTTAGCTAGAGAACAAGCACCATCTACCTCGGTGCACACGAGGACAGTGCGACAAGCACCCGGACGCCAGGCACTCAGTCATCAGGAACACTTCACCGTATTCTTCCCAACAGAGCCTGTTTCTGGGTTTTTCTCTCTCCCCGCAAGGTTGGTAAAGGACTGAAAACATTGTCACAGTCACCTGAATCAGGTGTCACTAAGTAGGTAAATGTCTGACATTGGCAAAAACAGACGTCTCTGCCACCGTCTCACCTCCAGAAACTGAGCAGTTTGTCTGGCGACAGCCTCAGTCCTCACCTCAACTCAATCCTCTCCTACTGCCTCCCCTGGCTCGAGGGCCTGAGAGCCGGGTGCGTCTCACCTGCAGGCCCCGCCACACCACACACCTGCACCGACACGAGGACAGAACTGCACTGTCGAGTGCCTGTCTCTCACCAAGGCCTGGGACCACAGCTGAAGGATCTTTCCACATTGGAGCATCTCTGAGAAAGGCCCTGGGGTGGCCCAAAGAGTCATGATACTTTCTGGTCACATGACGAAGGCAACCACACATCTGCCTGATTTCTGCCCACAGGTGAGAAATGGAAACTCGGCTTGAGGGCGTATGAGTGAGACCTAAGGGTTTCTGTTTGCTGAAGACTCAGGCTGTCTGGAGAGGACACACTCTGGAAGAGGAATTGGGCCTAGCAGCCCCCGCAGTCAGAACAAGACTAACTAGGAGCAACAGGGAGGTGTTCGGGCAGGGTGGGGAGGCCTCCCTGGGCTGCCTGGAGATGGAGTGTCTCATCAGTCAACATTCCTGTGGCTGCTGGGCACCCTCTGTCAAACTGCGGGGAAGGAGACCCACTTGCTGGGAGGTTCGCCCTTCACAGTCCATGATCCTCCCAGTTCTTCTTTCTCAGGTGTGCGTCCACCCTCGAAAACCCCAGCGCCTGCCAGGCAGGGACAGGAGGTTACTGCACAAAGGGCTGGGGACAGCTCCTGAGGCTTAAGCAGAGGGAACGCTCCTTCTTCCACAGTCAGAAGGACCCATGCCCGGATACGTACCCCAAGCAGCAGTGGCGTGGAGAAGTAGGTACATTCCGTTTCCTGTGACTTAACGAAGGAACATTCCACAACACCTTCCTTTCCATTCATTGCATCCACAAGGGAGAAGACGAAGCGGGCGCCCGCATACGCCATGGAGAGGGTGGCAGAGCCTAGGGGGGCACAGGCAGGTCAGCCAGGCTGGCGCCACACAGTGATGCCCAGGTGAGTCGTCCCGCCAGCCAAGAAACCTGCACACCTTCCAGCCTGACAGTCGAGAATTTCAGTCAGCACCCCTAATTTCTTTTTACTTATACATGAATGGTGTGGAATTGGCTCTGCCATCCTCAAAAATGACTCTTACCCCCACAAAGCAGGCTGAGCTGCCCTCTCACACAGGGATTTTCCACCAGGCAACTGCAAGTCAACACCGAAAAGGACCATCCGTGCCCAGGGACAAGCAGCATTTCTCCCCAACCCTAAGCTCTTGCAGGGCCTCACTGGCACCCAGCCCCGGGGCTGCCTAAGACTCTACCTGCTCCAGCTTTAGCCTTGACCACCTCCGTGCCGGCCTCCTGGATCCGCCCAGTGAGCGCCGTCAGCTGGTCCTGGGGGAAGTCCACCTTGGGGGTGCACTGCAAGCCAAGCGTGGGGTCAGTGAGTGGCTTCCGGCCCACGACTCCAGACCCACCGCCTCCCGTTCCCACTACTCCCGACCTCTCCTCTCCCTCCCATCACCAAGGCATGGGAAAGGTTTTCTGTAAAGAAGAAAAAGAAAACCTTTATAGAAAAATGACACACTACTCTGGGCACACTGCCTGTGGGGTAGCCCTGCTCCATAAGGAACAGCAAAAAAATAATAATAAAAACATTAAAAAAACAAGACAAAGTCAAATCAACTCTGTTGGGAAGTGTGGTGAGTCCCCTACTCATTTGTTTTTTGAGGCCAGGGTCTTGCTCTGTCGCCCAGGCTTGAGTGGTGCAGTGGTACATCATAGCTCACTGCAGCCTCAACCTCCCAGGCTCAAGCAATCCTCCCGCTTCGGCCTCCCAAATGCTGGGATTACAAGTATGAGCCACTGTGTCCAGCCCTGGACACATTTTTGAAAAAAGCACCTCGCCCGCTCCGGCCTAACCAGTAACCCAGTGAGGTTCCCAACGGTGGTTCTCCTTGCGTGCTGGAGCCGGAGGGGCCCTGAGCAGCTTCTGCTCCAGGACTGACACCACCCTGCAGCAGAAGGGCGGGGCTGCCTACAACAGGAGCCATTCCAAAACCCTGCGCACGGTCAGGTCTTCTCCAGTCTGCCCAGACCGCCTCAGAGCAGGGCCTGGTAAAGGGGTTCCTGACCTGGAAGCCCCTCACAAGGTCACATGCGTATACCTGAGAGATCAGGGGGATGATGGTCTTCCCGGCATGGCCACCAATGACAGGGACGTTGACTCGAGCTGGATCCAAACCCTGGTGAACAAAGTGTGAAGCTGGATGAGTTAACAAGCTCTTTCAGTATGAAACATGTCACAGCCATCCACAGCCGCAACACTGGAAAAGCCCTGAGAACTCAGGGTGGAACAGTGAGCTGGGAGGAGGCCCTGTCCAGCCCCTGCTGCACTTGGATCTCCTGCCATGGAGCCCCAAAAGGCTGAGCATGAGCGCCAGCAGGTGCCGTGAGGGCTCGCCGCCATCTGGCAAGGCCACCGCAGGTCCTTCGTTCACAGTGAGCATTTGTGCCCACTGGGGATGGGCACAGGAGGATGCTGCCCCCTGCAGAGGCCCCCCCCGCCAGGCCTGGCATCCTCTTTCCCAGAGTCGGCTCCACTCCCCAGGCACAAACCCAGACTCCTCCCCACACAGAACAATCCAAATTCCCTTTTCTTCAGGCCCCACGGAGCAAAATTCAAACCCATTCCAGGGCACCCAGGGGTGAGAAGTCTGGCGCCTCAAACAGTGATCGAGACAGAAAGAACAAACTGACTCTATGGGTCCAAACACCACAGTTCGAGGCAGGCTCATTTCTTAACCTGGAGGTACCACACCCCCAAGAATCTGTGAACCAGGTTTTTGTTTTGTTTTTTTAGACAGGTTCTCTTTTTAGACAGGTTCCTTTTAGATAGGTTCTCTATCTCCCAGGCTGGAGTGTAGTGGCACAATCTTGGCTGGCTGCAACCTCTGCCTCCTGGACTCAATCATCCTCCCACCTCAGCCTCTGAAGCAGCACACATCTCCACACCCAACTTATGTTTTTTAAATGTTTTGTAGAGATGGGGTGTTGCCATGTTGCCCAGACTGGTCCTGAACTCCCAGGCTCAAGTCATCCTCCTGTGTTGGCTTCCCAAAGTGCTGGGATTCCAGGCATGCACCACTGCACCCGGCTGAACCAAGTATTTCTTAAAACAGACAATAACCTGGTGGGAGTAATGGCAGGGAGGGAACAACCGCCTGCCCCGATGGCCATGGCCGCTCAAGAGCCCAGCCCTAGGTTGGGAAATGAGGCTGGCCTGGGAGAGGGAGGATCAGTCTCATGCACGGGCAAAGCAGGATCAGCTTCATGGAGCTGGGGACCAAAGACCTGAGAGGTTTAGCTTGGCTGTGTGTAAGCACACAGGTGCGGGCACTGTGCGGTCACCAGGGACACGGGGCTGAAGGGACACAGCCCTGCTTTCCAGAGGCCTGTCCTCGAATACAAGACTCCTAGAAATGGATGTTCCAATGGTGCGTGCTAAGACAGGGGACAGGGCAGCTCTGCAGCAAAGGGGAACGTGGCATTGGCCTGGGAGGTCCTGGAGTCATGTTGAAAGGGAATATGGCAGGTGAAAGGATGAGGGAGGAACCAGCCATCGGAAGTTTAAGGATTGATATGCATTCTTGATATGATACAGGAAATTTCCAGAAGGTCAGGCAGCCGGGGGTAATGACAGTCCACTTCACTGTTGGAGGCGGGGCCAGGGGATCTCACAAGGGCCAAGGTACCCTGTCCCCAACTCTTAACAGTGAAGCTTCAAGGCTGAGACAGGACTGCCCAACAGGACTTCCTGTGAGGACAGAGGAGCCATATGTGGCCACGGAGCATCTTAAATGTGGTTTGTGTGGAAGAGGGATACAATTTTAATGTTATTTAACCATAAATAGCCACATGTAGCTAGTGGCAGCTGTGGTGCAGGGCAGGACTAGGGCCTGGGGTATGCCCAGCCCTGAGAGCCCACGAGAATGAACTCTGTTGCCTCCAGGACGCCAAGGGCTGTGCCTCTGGAGGTGGGAGGTGGTACCCTGCCTGGTGTGTCCACTTCCAGACTGTGGCAATCCCAGGGGAACTCTGTACATACCTGTGCTCACCTGCTCACTCAAACTGTCTTCTTCTTTTTTTTTTAAGAGACAGGGTTTTGCTCTGTCACCCAGGCTGGAGTGCAGTGGTGCAATCACAGCTCACTGCAGTCTCAAGTGGCCCTCCCACCTCAGCCTCCCAAAGTGCTGGGATGACAGGCATGAGCCACCGTGCCTGGCTTAAACTATCTCTCGGACTCAAGTCTCTCTCCCATTTCATGGAACTCCAAGGCCTGGGGCCATGCCTTTCGAACCTCTCTGATCCCCACACCTGTAACAGAGCCCCAGCACCAGGCCCTCAGGTACGTGCTGCCGTGTCTGCACCTCTAACTCCTCAGAAGCAGATGTGCCTGGCACTCAGGAGTAAAATGGAGGCCGAGGGTGCTGCGTGTGCACTTCCCACCACGCCGTGCGCATAAACTCAAATCTGCCATCAGAACGAAAAGGGCTGAAGTTCAAGAGGAATCCTTTCTGGGGCCAAAGGAAGTGGTTCTGCAGGCTCCACAATGGAAGCGAGTCGAAAGCAGGCTGTGTGAGGCACTGAGGACTCCAGGCCCGGCACTGGCACCAAATCAAGCCAACCTCAAGCCACACTCAACAGCTCAGTCTCAGTCCAGCAGCCCAAGGGGCCAGGCCCGGACTCTCCAGGGTAAGGTACCACAGGCAGCCCAAAAAAGTCAGTGCCAGGGACCAGGGCCAACAACAATTCTGATACTTTGGGACTTCCGCCACTTTCCTCAGTTCTTCATGTTTGTTAATTTTCCCACCCTTTATCTAGTGGCCAGCAGGTAAATCCACCTAGGACCAGTTTTCAGTGGGAAGGAGAAAGGGGAGGACTGGGGGAGCCCCGTCCAAGTCCAGCCACTGAGAAGCCCAGAGAAGGTTGTGAACCCACAGTGCTCTCGGCGAGAAGGAAGACAGCGAGAGCCGGGAGACAGACGCTGGCCAGAGTTGCCGCCGGTTGGGGCCAGGTGCCCGGAACCCACAGGAAACACGGGGGCTGCTTCCACCAAGAGGGCGAACTCTCAACACACTGAAAACCCCCAAGTGACATGCGACCTGGGCAGGCCCTGGTGTCTTCCATGCCCGTAAATGAGCACAGGTGGCGGGAGAGGTTCAGAAAGGTCACCTGAGCAACACTCACGCCGCCCTTACCTTCAGCTCTGCAACAAAGGTGTTGGCTCTGACGATGTCCAGGGTCGTCACGCCGAAGATCTTGCTGGGGTTGTACACTCCGTGCTTCTTGAAAACTTCTGCTGTGATGGGGATGGTGGAGTTAACCTAGGACATCCAAGAGACAGGCGTGGCTTGCCCTGGGTTCCAAGAGCAGGGCCAAGCCACAGAAGGAAAAGGGCTTTTTGTCAGACCTTCCCAAGGGTCTAACTAGTCCAAAGACGCCACATTAACCTGCCCTGTCTGATAACTGTGTACTGGCAAGCCACCCGCCCCAAAGGATACGCCACACCACGTGAACAAAGAAACCCTTAACTGTAGAGGATGCTTCTTCCCTTGGTGGCCCTTCGGCTATCAGCTGAAATGTGTGATGATGCCTTCACAGGCCACCTTCCGCGCGGCCGGGACTCACAGCTGCAGAGCCACTCCTGATGGGAGGGCGGCGCACAGTGGCTGTGTGCTCCAAGGAAGCAGGTCCACTGGCAGCTTGTTCCCTCTGTGCTACGACCCTGGCCAGGTCATCCTAACTCCCCGGGACCCAGTTTTTTCTTCTGTAAGCGGGAGAAATGACGACCTCATGAAGTCGTTGTAAAGACTAAATGACTTCATGCAGGGCGAGTGCTGAACACATCACCCGGCACGCCAGAAGATGACAGGACGGCGAGGTTTCTATCAGGCAATGGCTAGCTCACCGACAAAGGGAACAGCAGCTCTCTACTTGTGACCCACCACCCTGAGGAGGGCGAGCTTCTGGGGAAGGCAGGACCCTCAGAGGCCAGGAGCACGAGCTCTGCATGCCTGCTGGCATCCACACCTCTCAGTGACATCACGGTCCCTGTCCCTTCACCTCAATCGATCCTCATCCTCAGACAGCAGGACCCAGCCTCTGCCGGGAAGGAGCAGTGAGGGGGCTGCTGTTAAACGAGCACAAGGCCCAGCAGGTCAAGCTGGGGAACCACGGCCGCCCTCAATGAGGGCGTGGCACTCAGTGCTTCTGAGAGTAAGCAAAATCCAGTGAGTGGGGCCTGGGGGCTGTATGTGTCTACGACTGTGAGTGAAGGGATGGGGACGACAGGCCCAGGAATGGAAATCCTGAGGAGAATGCAGACAGTCCCACCTTATCCATGGTTTCACTTTCTGCTGTGTTAATTACCAGCAGTCAACTGAGGTGTGAACTTACTACATGGAAAATTTCAGAAATAAGTAACTCATGGGTTTTAAACCGGCTGGGCACAGTGGCTCATGCCTGTAATCCCCACACTCTGGGAGGCCGAGGCGGGAGGATCACCTGAGGCTGGGAGTTTGAGACCAGCCTGGCCAACATGGTGAAACCCCGTCTCTACTAAAAATACAAAAATTAGCTGGGCATCGTGGCGGGCACCTGTAATCCCAGCTACTCAGGAGGCTGAGGCAGGAGAATCGCTTGAACCCGGGAGGCAGAGGTTGCAGTGAGCCAAGGTCGCACCATTGCACTCCGACCTGGGCAACAGAGCCAAAAAAAAAAAAGAAAAAAAAAATACCAAAAACAAACAAAAAAAACTGCATGCCATCCTGAGTAGCAGGATGAACTCTGGCTCCATCCCGCCCAGGACAGGGGTCAACCCTTTGCCCAGCATACTCATGCGTCTACACCACCTGTCCCTGAGTCACTTAGGAGCCATCTTGGTTATCAGAGCAGCTGTTGAGAGATCACAATGCTTGTGTTCCAGTTGCCTTCTTTTACTTTATAATGGCCCCAAAGCGCAAGAGTAGTGATGCTGGCGATTTGGAGAAATCAGAGAAGTCATTAAGTACTTCCCTTAAGCGAGAAGGCAAAAGTTCCTGACTAAAAAGAAAGAAACAACTTTTATTATAGTCTCTTGTAATGATTGTTTTACCATTAGTTGTTGTTAATCTCTCACTGTGCCTAGTTTATGAATTATCATAGGTGCGTATGCCTAGGAAAACACATGGTACATACAGGGCTCAGTACTTTCCACAATTTCAGGCACCTACTGGGCTCTTGGAACATACTGCCCCGGGTAAGTAGGAGCTACTGTGTCAAAAAGGGAATCAACGGACCACCACAATCACGGCCGAAAGGAGTCTTGAGAATGGATTTCTCTTTAGTGAGGAAACTAAAGCAGAGAGAGATGGGATCTGCCCAAAGCTCGCGGCTGTGACAACGCTCCCAACGCTCGTTCAGTTGATGCCGGAAGGGGTCCTTAGGAAATGCACGGACGGGCCTCTGCTTAGTGCACCCGACCTCTCCATCTCAGCCCCTTCATCTGTGTACCCCCCCATCTCCCCAGCACATCAGCAGCCTCTGCTGCAAATCATGAGCCTTCCACGCACTGTCAGCGCCTAAGCGCCTGCCACAGCTGCAAGGGCCGGGCGCTGCCACACTCACCGGATTGGCAATGATGCAGATCATGGCTTCTGGGCAGTGCTGAGCACAGGCAGCAGCCAGGGTGGCCACAATCGTGGCATTGGTGTTAAACAGGTCGTCCCGGGTCATGCCTGGAAATGATCCAATATGAGATGTTAACAGAGAACACCACAAATTTCCAGACAGGCAGAATGTGCTGAGCGTCAGCTGTTACAGGAAATTTAGCCACTCAAGGTCCCCGTTTCAAGTCAGTCTCTCTTGCAGGGTAAACGATCCAGCACGATGAGTGCCAGAAGTGAGGTCTGTGTGGGTGGAGCGGGGAGGACAGTATCTCAGAAGGACCATAGAGGTTTAATAAGAACCCCCGAGGCAGTGTGGCGCTGAGGAGAGGGAACGGCGTCTGTGCACAGTGGCACAGGGAAATGGCAAGACGACTTTGATCCTAGGCCAACAAAGAGATGTGACCTTTACCCCACAGGCAACGGGAGCTGGTGGCATTTTCCCTACGAAAAAGCAACCGGATTAAACCCACTTTTAACAGAAAATGGGTTTAATCCCCACATCTTCAAGTGGGGAGGTACCAGACAAGGCTTTCAAACACAAACCTGGTTTTCTGGGGACTCCGGCCGGAATAACTACCACATCACAGCCTTTTAGGCAGTCAGGCAGCTGTTCAGGTCCGAGGTAGCCTAGAACACACACCCCAAAAGAGAAATGTTACCGCTTCTGATTCAGAGAGGCCTGGAAAGTTCAGCCCTGGCCTTAATGCCAACTAATGGCCTCGAGAAAGGCTAGAAGCCCCACCTGTAACGTGACTTCCTTCTGTTAACGACTACTGCCCTGCGAGCTGACAATCCCTGTGGCAGGAACCCTCCCCTTCTACCCTGCTTTCCCCAACCTCTCCTTGCCCAGGCCCCAGCTAGAATGGGTCAAGCCCTCCAGGTTTCCACAAAAGCAAACTGAGCCACTGCTTGTCTTCATCCTACTCGTGAGCATTGTAAGTCATTCTTGGCCTCCAGTCAGAATGAGGAGCTGCTCGTTCCCCACCACCATCCTGATGAAAACTCCTTTTTTTTTTTTTTGAGATGGAGTCTTGCTCTGTCACCCAGGCTGAAGTGCAGTGGTACGATCTTGGCTCACTGCAACCTCCACACCTCCCGGCTTCATGTGATTCTCCTGTTTCAGCCTCCCAAGTAGCTGGGATTACAGGCGTGCACTACCACCTTTGGTTTAATTTTTGTATTTTTAGTAGAGAAGGGGTTTCACCAGGTTGGCCAGGCTGGTTTTGAACTCCTGAACTCAAGTGATCCACCCACCTTGGCCTCCCAAAGTACTGGGATTACAGGTGTGAGCCACTGTGTCGGCCCAAACTCCTTGATCAGAAGGCAATGAAGGCCAGGAAAGGAAACACCCTGTGCTGACAGACTCTAAATATTACTATTTCGTTTACTCCTATCATCTGAAGGAAAAAGTATGTTTTCAAAGATTTCAGGGAAATTTGCTAAAATATCCAAAATCTGCTTTGATCTTGACTTTTTCCTTAATGCAGGAGCCTTCTTAACCCAAATATACAGCCCAAAAGAAAATGGGCAACCCGTTCAGAGAACTCTGGAAGGTGCATGAACATAAAATTTGCCAGGCAGCCTCCCCAGTTATTTACACCAACTTAAGACTCATGTAAACGCCATCAGACACGGTATCCTCATATGCTGTCGGAGGGGAAAGAAATCAGTAGAACCTTTCTGGAAAGCAATTTGGAGCTTTATAGTAAATGCTTTGAAATATTCATACCTACTAATTCTATGTTTAGAACTCTAAGACTTAAACAAGATGTAAAGACAAAGATACGTACTGTAGCTTATATTAATATATTTATATTTACAGAAGCAAACAGGAATCAGTCAATGGTCAACAGCAGAGCTATCATAAATGATAAATTACAGCTTTAAAAATAATTTTATCAAGAAGTTGGGCTGGGCACAGTTGCTCATGCCCGTAATTCCAGCACTTTGGGAGGCCGAGGTGGGTGGATCACTTGAGGTCAGGAGTTCTAGACCAGTCTGGCCAACATAGTGAAACCCCGTCTCTACTAAAAACACAAAAAGTAGCCAGGCACGGTGGCATGCGCCTGTGGTCCCAGCTACTCGGGAGGCTGAGGTAGGAGAATCACTTGAACCCAGGATGGGGAGGTTGCAGTAAGCCAAGATTGTGCCACTGTATTCCATCTGGGAGACAGAGCAAGATACTCTGTCTCAAAAAAAAAAAAAAAAAAAAAGAATTTGGTGACATGCAAAAATGTTGATATATTGTGAAGTTTAAATAAACAGCATATATAAATATATATATTTATGGATGATATTATTTTTGAGACAGGGTCTCACTCTCTCACCTAGGCTGAAGTGCAGTGGTGCAATCAGGGCTCACTGTAGCCTCAACCTCCTGGGCTCAAGTAATCCTCCTACCTTAGCCTCCCAAGTAGCTGGGATGACAGGTACGCACTATCACGCCGGGCTAGTTGTACTTTTTGTCGAGATAGGGGTCTCGCCATGTTGCCTGGACTGATCTTGAACTCCTGGACTCAAGTAATCCTCCTGACTTGGCCTCCCAAAGTGCTGGGATTATAGGCATGAGCTGCTGCACTGAGTCCAGTGAATCATTTCCCGACAACATTTACTGAATATCCGACACTGCCTTCCACGGACGGGCAGGTTTCCCAAAGAGGCCGTGCTTTTTGAGAAGCTGGCAAGACAACGCTGGGGTAGAGGGAAGGCAGCCCGCAGCTGGGACCACCACCTTACTGTCCCCAAATCCTCACCACAGGTTGCCGACACTTCCCTCTTCCCCATCTTCATACAACTTTTCAAATCAGAAAAAGTAGAAAATGGGATGATTAGGGTACCTCACATTTCTAAAAGACACTGCTATTTCAATTTTTACAGACCCAAGTCCAATAGGGTGTAATCACTTGTAAAAGTTAAATTTAAAACAAACGGAGAAACCCCAAGTCTCTAAACATTTAGTTTCATCTAAGAATCTTACTGAAAACTCAGATCCTGGCCTACTGGGGACAGGAGGCAAGTCTCCAGGGTCACGCGCCCAGTACCTTTCACAACGGCTTTGGTCTCGATGTGGCTCAGATCTGCGGCCACTCCGGGTGTGTGCGCGATATCATAGAGGGTCAGGCGGCTCACCAAGGGGCTGTTCTTCAGGAGAAGTGAAAGCGGCTGCCCGATGCCTCCAGAGGCCCCTAGCACGGCTACTTTAGCATTGTTCTAAAAAAGAGGCACAGAGAAAGGACTCTTAGGACGAAATGAGCATGAAAAGGATTCATGTGGTATCCTGTAAAAATATTGCACTTGGCCTCTTTTTACTGCAGTTGCCAAAGCCAGATACAATCATTGTATTTGTATCAGTCTCATTCTGGAAGAATTCAGGACCTTCATTCCAAAGGTCCACTTTCAAATGGGGAGAATTTACGCCTGTAGAGGCTGTGATACTCAGGGCACTTCAAAACCCTCCTGAAAGATGAGGAACAAGCTGGACTCCATCAGGCAGCTGGACTGGTAATAGCAGCCTTACCTCCAACCTGCAGCTTTACAAACTATGAACACACTGAGTGCCTAGCAACAGGCCTCCCGGTAACTGAGGCTGCAGGAAGATCCCTGCTGGCTCTGGAGGAGACAGGTAATGAGATGCATTAGGGGCAGAGAGAACACTGTCACAGAGGCCCCTTGTGCAAGAGGGCAGACAAGGGTGCAGCGATCAACTCCCTGCAGGGGTGGGGAATCAGGGAAGGTTCATCCAGGCAGCAAACTTGTGGCTGGAGCCTCAGGCAGGATGAGTAGCGCCTAATAAGAGGGGGAAGGGGTTATGTACATGGGGAAAGGCTCCAACCCTCCTAGGCGAGTCAGATCTGTCATCTTGGGCTCCAGTATCTCATACCGTTTCTCCAGCCTAGGTGTGTATCAGAGCCACCTGCTGAGCTAATGAAGCCCACCCAAGACTAGGCTCCTGGAAGCGGGATGGGGCTTAGGCTTTGGCATTTTTGCCATTTTCCCCAGATGATTTTGATATCAAACAGTTTGAGAATCAGTTTCATACCAGGCTAATCAGAAGAACAGGCAGCAAAGTAGCAGCTGGCCCTGGGCATTTCAGCTTGGAACAGTTAGGAAAGTGATGGGGTGAAAGCGACCCCACATCTGGCAATCGCTCCTGTGAGCCCCACAATTGGCAATCACTCCCGTTATTCAAAGGCACTCTTACCCTCTATGTCTCACTCAAGGTCTGACCAAAATTCCAGCCACCCCCAGGGAGCTTGTTTCTGATCTAAAATCACAAATGAGAAGCAGAGCCGATTCCTGGCAGGCAGGCAGCTGCCAGTGGGGGAAGAGGCAAACCAAGTGGCAGACACAGGAACTCCTGGCACCGTGTGTGGTCATCTGAGGTCTGACAGCATCACTGCACAATCTTCTACAGTAGCTGAGGCCAGCTAATAACAGGCTTTGGTTATCAGAAACCAAAACCAAACAAACCAAAATCCGAACCAAGATGCTTACACGGTGTGTTTCTGCTCTGGAAATTAAACTGTGGAAGCGCACACAACCCACATTTGAATTCTAACAGGTTTTTGAGTTTCAAGTTGGTGCTTTAAAGGTGAACCCCTCGCTGCCTGGAAACTTGAACCTGTCAGACCTGCTCAGAACCTGAGGTCGGGCAGCCTCATCCACTTCTGGATCTTCAACTCTCACTCCCACATCTTGTGTGAGTCTTAGGGACTCCCAAATCCCAGTTCTGCATTCCCAGCTGTTAGGCACTCCATGGGTTCCACAAACTCATTTGTCCATTGATCCTGCCCCCAACCTCCATCCCTGGTCCCAAATGGCACTTGTGTTCACTGAACGTAAACTTTTAGAACCATCTTCTGCTGCCTCCTTCTTGTCAGAGACATCAAATCAGGATATGAAGAACTTGGCAGCTCAACCTCCCTCCTGACCCACTCCTCCTCTTCATTCTATTCCATTATCTAACTTAGGTACTCAGCGACACCCCCGAAGCACCCTTCCCCAAAATCAAAGTTTTAATCATTTCACTCTCGTGCTCAAATATCTAGCTGGCATGGTGGTGTGCACCTGTAGTCCCAGCTACTCAGAAGGCTGAGGTGGGAGGATCACTTGAGCCCAGGAGCTGAGGCTACCATGAGCCATGCTGGTGCCATTGCACTCCAGCCTGGGCAACAGAGCAGGATTCCATCTCTTTAAAAAACATCTTCTCGGCTGGGCGCAGTGGCTCACACCTGTAATCCCAGAACTTTGGGAGGCTGAGGTGAGTGGATCACCTGAGGTCAGGAGTTCGAGACCAGCCTGGCCAACACGGCAAAACCCCATCTCTACTAAAAATACAAAAATTAGCCGGGCATGGTGGTGCGCACCTGTAATCCCAGCTACTCAGGAGGCTGAGGCAGGAGAATTGCTTGAACCCAGGAAGCGGAGGTTGCAGTCAACGGAGATCGCGCCACTGCACTCCAGCCTGGGCGAGAGAGCAAGATTCTGCCTCAAAAAAAAAAAAAAAAAAAAAAAAAATCTTCCAAAGCTTTCATGCCTCCAGCATTCAGCCAGGGCAGTGGTTTCACAGGGGAGTGCCCAGGACAATCCCACCAGGACGGAGGATGAAGATGCTGCAATGAGCTTTTTTTTTTTTTTTTTTGAGATGGAGTCTCACTCTGTTGCCCAGGCTGGAGTGCAGTGGAGTCATCTTGGCTCACTGCAAGCTTTGCCTCCCGGGTTCATGCCATTCTCCTGCCTCAGCCGCCCGAGTAGCTGGGACTACAGGCGCCCGCCACCGTGCCCAGCTAATTTTTTGTATTTTTAGTAGAGACGGGGTTTCACCGTGTTAGCCAGGATGGTCTTGATCTCCTGACCTCGTGATCCGCCCACCCCGGCCTCCCAAAGTGCTGGGATTACAGGCATGAGCCACTGCGCCTGGCCGTATCTTTTCTTTTTGAGATAGGGTCTCCCTCTGTCGCCCGGGCTGGAGTGCAGTGGTGCGATCTTGGCTCAGTGCAACCTCTGGCTTTTCGGTTCAAGCCATCCTCCCCACCTTAGCTGTAGCTGGGGCTACAGGTGTGCACCACCATGCCTGGCTAATTTTCGTTTTTTTTGTTTATAGAAATGAAGTTTTGCCACATTGCCCAGGCTGGTCTCAAACTTCTGAGCTCAAGTGATCCTCCCACCACAGTCTCCAAAGTGCTGGGATTGCAGATGTGAGCCACCAAGCCCGGCCTGTCTCTATCTTTATCCAACAAAGAATTAATCTCTACCAAGAAATGGACTGACCTGCGCCCTCACTAGGGCACTTAAATGGATCAGTCCCACGTGTACATAAGGTGAACACAACATGGGGGAGGGAGGCGAAGAGGACTGTTTCACTGATTGCTTTCACTGTGTCAGGGTGATGTCACTGTTTGTATATTACAGGACGTCATCAGCTTAAGTTAATATTTACAAAACCACGATCCTTAAGTAGTGTAATCTTTACCATGCTTTGCAATGAGATGAAAATCTTTGGTGGTCCGGAGGTTAGATCATGATCTCCTTGTCAAAGAGCTGTCTTCCAGACCTGCTGACGTTTGCTGGGGGGCAGAGTGGCTACCAACAGCACACTGCTTGGCAACTGTGTTGAAAACGGACATACAGTAACACCGTCTTTATCTGTAAGTTTTAACACCTTATAATGTGTTATGTTTTAAAATTTTGACTTCAGTTTATATTGTAATGTATATATTAGTACATATATGTATCAGTAAATATATTGGAGCTATGTGCTTTCTACATTTTTACTATTAAAGATACAGGATCTAGCTGGGCGCAGTGGCTCACACCTGTAATCCCAGCACTTTGGGAGGCTGAGGCGGGTGGATCACCTGAGGTTGGGAGTTTGAGACCAGTGCGACCAACATGGAGAAACCTTGTCTCTACTAAATATACGAAATTAGCCAGGCGTGGTGGTGCCTGCCTGTAATCCCAGCTACTCGGGAGGCTGAGGCAGGAGAATGGCTTGAACCCAGGAAGCGGAGGTGAGCCGAGATCGCACCACTGCACTCCAGCCTGGGCAACAAGAGCAGAACTCCGTCTCAAAAACAAAAACAAAAACAAAAAACAAGATCCGAAGTCTGGAGACCACTGCACCATGGGCTCGAGTCCATCTCTCTTTCTGCTTTCATCAGCTACCCTCTCAACAACGTTGCTTGTATGACCAACAGGCATTTTAAAATGAACATATCTAAAACTCAGCTCCCAGCTGGGTGCGGTGGCTCACACCTGTAATCCCAGCACTTTGAGAGGCCGAGGTAAGTGGATCACTTGAGGTTAGGAGTTGGAGACCAACCTGGCCAACACGGTGAAACCCCATCTCTACTAAAAATACAAAAAAAATTAGTTGGGCATGGTGGCAGCACCTGTAATCCGAGCTACTGGGGAGGCTGAGGTGAGAGAATCACTTGAGCCCAGGAAGCAGAGGCTACAGTGAGCCGAGATCACGTCACTGTACTCCAGTCTGGGTGACAGAGCGAGACTCTGTCTCAATAAATAAATGAATAAATAAAACTGAGCTCCTGATATCTTCTCCCTGCCTAAACCCACCCTCTTCCATAAGTCTTGCCTATCTATTTCAGCCCAACTCCAAGGCCCCATACCTTGGTGTCATCCATGACCCTTATCCAATCACAGATCAGCAAACCCTTCTGGTACCATCAACAAACACCTAGAATGTAACCATTTCTTACCACCTGCACCTAGATGACCGCAATGAACTCCTAATTCACCTTTTTCTCGCTTCTAAGACCATCTTGTTAATTGGAAGGAAGAGCAAGTCATTACGCAGCTGAAAACCCTCAAATGGCCACCCTATTTCTGAGAAAAAAACGAAAATTTTACAAGGCCTGCTCTGTTACCTCCACTGCTTTCTCTGAACTACCCTAGCCTCATGTTCTCAAACCTTAGAGGCATGCCCCATGCTTCTCCAAGGGCTCTCAGCTACTTCCTGAGACGTATCCCGTACCTGGAATACTCTTTCCATATGGTGTGATCTCTGCTTCCTTCAGACTTTTACTCAAACATCTCATTCTGGGTGAGCCTACCCTGGCTGATGTAAAATTGCTACCCTTGGTTGGGAGTGGTGGCCCATGCCTGTAATCCTAGCACTCTGGGAGGCCAAGGAGGAGACCAGCCTGGCCAGAGGCAGGAGGATCACTTGAGCCCAGGAGTTAGTTGCAGTGAGCCGAGATGGCGCCCACTGCACTCCAGCCTAGAAGACAGAGTGAGACTCTGTCGGGACCATCCTGGCCAACATGGTGAAACCCCGTCTCTACTAAAAATACAAAAATTAGCGGGGTGTGGTGGCGCACGCCTGTAGTTCCAACTACTTGGGAGGCTGAGGTAGCAGAATCGCTTGAACCTGGGAGGCAGAGGTTACAGTGAGCTGAGATCATGCCACTGCATTCCAGTCTGGCGACAGAGAGACTTTGCCTCAAAAAAAAAAAATAAATAAATAAATAAAATTGGTACCCTCTTCCCTAACACAAGCACCCTACAATCCCCATTTTTCCTGTATGTTCATCACTATTTTAAGATACCTTATAGTGGGGCAATAAGTAAAATATCTAGTAATTTCCATGAGAGCAGGGACTTCTGTTTTGTTCACCGATGTATTTCCAGTACCTAGCTTAATAAATATGTCACATATCTGAAGGTCCTACCAAAACTCAACCTCTCCCGGGACATCACTCTTCCCTGTCCTAGCTTTGGTCGGCTGCCCCTCCCCCACACCTCATCGCCTCCTGTTCTAAGCTCACTCATTCCCTAAGACCTTCATCGCCTCCACCTATCCTAAATTTACTCATTCCCTAAGACCTTCATCGCCTCCACCTGTCCTAAGTCTACTCATTCCCTAAGACCTTCATCACCTCCACCTGTCCTACTCGTTTCTGTCCCAAGTACCACTTCTCACTTAATTTGGTATCCCCTGCAGCACCCAGCATAGTCGTTGGCAAGCACAGGAACTTAATGGACTTATCTGTATACAGCTGGGCCCCTACTTTACCACAGCTCAAAAGCATTTGGTACATTCAACTTACGATGGGGTTGCGTGTGGGAAGCCAATGCGAGTTGAAAATATACAAAGTTAAACTCGCCTTTTGACTTAGGATCTATTATCAACTTGTGATGGGTACGGGAAACAGCCATCAATCCAGGAGCATTTGTATTTATTTTTCAAATGAACTGGATGTACAGGAAACCGGAGGAGAGAAGTTCAATGATAAATTTGGATTCCCCTTTAAAATTACCTCCCTCCTGGGTGTCGTAATTAAAAGGCAATGCGGGCACCTCCTGGGTTCTCAAACTTAGGTTTAATTAGATTCACTTGGTAAAAATGCGGAAACCCCGATCTTATGCTTCTTCAATGAGACCAGGCCTCTGTTTTTTATTAGCTTTCCGGTGATTCTGACACACAGCAGAGTTTAAGAACCACCGTTCTAGAAGATGGCTAAAAATAGCCTAGGCTTAAGTGGTCGCTGGCCAAGTCAAGCACTGTGTTAAGACACCTGGCGGCAGGCTCAGTCCGCCCACAGCAGGAGAGATCCTCCAGAAAGGTTAAGAGGAAGCCGTCTTCAGGTCAGAAGCGCTGAATTCTAATCCTCTGGCCAGATGACTGTGTAACCCTGGCCCAGTTCTCTAGCCTCGGTTTGTCCATACTATGGAGTCAGAAATTATACGATTTCTTTTATTCACGCACAACTCACACGGATGCTGCAAGAAGGAGATTAGCTATATTAAACCAATGAAAAACTGCAGAAAAAAACGTAAGTTTACTTTCAGATCCAGAGCCCCGGTTTCCTAACCTTGAAGGCGTGCAGGCCCTCTGGGGAATCTGGGAGACCTGGGGGGAGCCCTGCCAAACAAATGGACCGGCCCTGGAGCGGGACTACCTCGCCCCCTTCTCCCCGGCTTTCTCCCCCACATCTCCAGGCCAGTGTCAGGGCCTGCCCCGGGCGCCACAATCACCAGCCAGTGCCGGGCAGCCCTGCGGTCCAGGCTGGCCTGGAGAGGGTCAGAGCTGCTCGCGAACCGGGGACGCACGTGGCCTGGGCCGGGGAGGGGGGTGCTCCGCCTGCAAGCCGCCCCTCGTCGGGCCTACCTGGGCCGAGGTGCTGAAGCTGCGGCGGAGAGCAGCGCTGGCAGGCCGGGCGAGGGCGGAAAGCATGGCTGGAGCGGGAGGGGCGCCGACGGGCAGACACAGGAGCTGCTGCTGACAGGCAAGTGACTCCAACGACCTCCACACTCCGCAGCGGTCCCGGCTCTGCTCCGTGGGGCCTCGCGAGAGTGACCGGACTTCCGGTCGCGCTCACCTCCGGGATTTCGTGAGATCACGGCCACTTCCGGGAGTCGGAAAGGAAGGTTCCGGGACGGCCTTGGCAACCCTGGTGTTTGGCTGGGTCATAGCGTGGCCGGTGGGGGACCTGTGATCGGAGTGGGAGGGGCAGTCTGCACCCAAGAGGTA
This sequence comes from Macaca thibetana thibetana, assembly GCF_024542745.1. Lineage (NCBI taxonomy): Eukaryota > Metazoa > Chordata > Mammalia > Primates > Cercopithecidae > Macaca > Macaca thibetana. The sequence continues at coordinate 138,288,765 of NC_065580.1, read as the reverse complement.
GAAGAGGACGGGCTTTAGGCTGGAAGCGCCTTAGAGGAGCCATTTTTCCAGGTGGGGTCCCAGGCAGAGAGGCTCGGACAGGGAACCTGGCCAGAGTCGCGCAGCCCGGGAGGTGGAGTGAGTCCCAGACCCGAGACCCTGTCCTCACCCAAACCCATCCCTTCCGCCCCTGGAGACCAGCGGGGGCTCTGAGCTCCGGAAAGGCACGGGCTGGGGAGGCTGAGAGTCCTTGGGCGGGGTGGGAGGAAGGGGTCATCTCCTCAGATCCGGGCCGTCGTCCCCCAAGTTGCAGAGACCCTTGGGTTCGTACAAAAAATACAAAAAATTCGCCGGGCGTCGTGGCGTACGCCTGTAATTTCAGTTACTTGGGAGACTGAGGCAAGAGAATCGCTTGAACCTGGGAGGCAGAGGCCAAGATTGCGCCAATGCACTCCAGCCTGGGCAACAAGAGCAAAACTGTCTTGGGGAAAATAAAAAGTATCAATACAAGAGAGTTTATGGCGACTGCTGTACTCTCCTTCCTCTCTTCCACTTCTTTATTGAACTGCTAAGATATGCCAGCCTGGCTGGGGGCAGTGGCTCACGCCTGTAATCCCAACATAGCAAGACCCAATCTCTATATTTCATTTTTAAAAGAAAAAAAATTTTCAAAAAAGATACGCCAGCCCAATTTGGGAGCTGAGTGTTCTGCTGTGAACAGGATCTACACATTCTTTGCCTTTAGGGAGCTCAGTGTAGTGGGAGAGACAAGTAAATTGCAAGCAGCACAAATGAACAACAATAGAAGTGTGAAGTGCTGTAGGGACCCAGAGGAGGTACGTTTAACCCAGGATTGGGATGGGGGTAGGCACTGTGTGAGAGAGGACCTTCCAAAGCTGAGATGTGGCCCCATATAGTGGGTCATGCCTGTAATCCTAGCACTTTGGGAGGCCAAGGCGGGAGGATTGCTTGAGGCCAGAAGTGTGAGACTAACCTGGGCAACATAGTGAGACCTCCCGTCTCTCTCGCTATATATGTATATATAATAGATTTTTTTAATGTTAATTTTTATTTTTTTGAGACAGAGTCTTTGTCATCCAGGCTGGAGTGCAGTGCACAATCTCTGCTCACTGCAGCCTCTGCCTCCCAGATTCAAGCAGTTCTCCTGCCTTATTCTCCTGAGTAGCTGAGATTAGCGTGCCATCACACCTGGCTAATTTTTTTGTTTTTAGTACAGACAGGGTTTCACCATGTTGATCAGACTGGTCTCGAACTCCTGACCTTGTGATCCACCCGTTTCAGCCTCCCAAAGAGCTGGGATTACAGGCGTGAGCCACCGCACCCGCCCTTGTGTATATTTTTAAAATTAAAAAACACCGCCAGGCAAGGTGGCTCATGCCTGTAATCCCAGCACTTTGGGAGGCTGAAATGGATTACTTGAGGCCAGGAGTTCGAGACTAACCTGGCCAAAAATGGTGAAACCCCGTCTCTACTAAACATGTAAAAATTAGCCCAGCATGGTGGTGCACACCTGTAGCCCCAACTACTCTGGAGGCTGAGGCAGGAGAATCGCTTGAACCCCAGAGGTGGAGGTTGCATTGAGCCGAGATCACCTCATCACCTCACTGCACTCCAGCTTGGGCGACAGAGAAAGACTCTCAAAAAAAAAAAAAAAAAAGCACCAGGTGCGGTGACTCACGCCTGTAATCCCAGCACTTTGGGAGGCCGAGGCGGGTGAATCACCTGAGGTCAGGAGTTTGAGACCAGTCTGGCCAACATGGCGAAACCCCATCTGTACTAAAAATGCAAAAAGTAGCCGGGCATGGTGGCATGTGCCTGTAGTCCCAGCTACTTGGGAGACTGAGGCAGGAGAATTGCTTGAACCGGGAGATGGAGGTTGCTGTGAGCCGAGAGTGTGCCATTGCACTGCAGCCTGGGTGACGAGCGAAATTCTGTCTCAGAAGCGCACACACACAAAGCAGATAAGCTGAGACATGCTGGAAGAATAGAGTAGGTGTTTTTCAATGGAACTTTTAATTCCAGAGGAGGGAGAGATCCTTTGCCTGGGAATCGGAATTGTCAAAGGAGGGGCACTAGGACCTGGATATTTAACAATAGGAAATGTTTAGACAGGAAAGGAGGAGAAAAAGGGCCAAATAACCTGGAGGGGGAAAAAATAAGCATAGGCCAGTATTCAGGGGACAGTAAATAGATCATTTATTTTGGAATGGGGACATTAGGACAAGCAGTGTCCCTTATCACTGACTGCATACTCTGCTAATTATTTACTCATCTGTAAATTAGAACTAAGAGCACCTCGGAGCCTGGTACTCTTTCATCTCTGTGCCTTTTTTTTGTCCAGCATGTGACTGGGCTGAGAGTGGACCTCAGTGAATTTGAGGGGAGTTGAATGGTTTTAGTTACAGCTGGAAACAGCAGATTGGGAAAAACTAGATTGTGCTGGTCCTATGAGTTTGTATTTCATTTCTTGGGAAGCAAGTGTTTTTGTTTTTGGTTTTTTTTTTGAGATGGAGCCTCACTCTGTTGCCCAGGCTGGAGTGCAGTGGCGTGATTTTGGCTCACTGCAATCTCCGCCTCTGGGTTCATGCGATTCTCCTGCCTCAGCCTCCTGAGTAGCGGGGGTTACAGGCATGCACCACCACACCTGGCTAACTTTTGTATTTTTAGCAGAGACAGGGATTTGTCATGTTGGCCAGGCTGGTCTCGAATTCCTGACCTCAAGTGATCTGCCTGAGTCCGCCTCCCAAAGTGCTGGAATTACAGGCATGAGCCACTGTGCCTGGCCAATCAGAGGCTTTTGTGACATGGCCAGAACTGGGTTTGAGGAAGATTTGACTGACCTCACATGCTAAGGATTCCCAGAGAAAAAAAAAGAGGGCAGGGAGATTGTTTAGGAATCTATTTTATGGATGACAATGGTCTGAATTATGGTGGTGGCCATAGAAATGGAGTGGGTGGGGCCAGCGTGGGAGAAGTGTCATGGGAAGAATGGGTGAGAGTCGTGCTCATCTGGGTTTGAGGAATGAATGAAAGGGGTGTGGAAAGTACATAAAGAGGGAAGTCGGGTTACACCAAAGAGCTCCATTTTAGATGGGCTTAATTGGGAGTGATGCTGAGTTGTCCGTCAGTGGTCTGGGCCAGGCTCATGCCTGTAATCCCAGCACTTTGAGTATCCAACACGCACGATCATTTGAGCTCAGGAATTCAGGATCCACCTGGATAACATGGCAAAACCCGGTTTCTACAAAAAGTACAAAAATTCTCTGGGCATGGTGGTGTGCACTTGTAGTCCCAACTACCTGAGAGGCTGACACGGAATGATCGCTTGAGTTTAAGCGATCTGGAGAGGTAGAGGCTGCAGTGAGCCATGATTGCACCACTGCATTCTGACATGGGTGACAGAGCAAGATTTGTCTCATTTAAGGAAAAAAAAGAACGGTGGGATTGAAACTCAGAGGCCAGGGCAGAAGTCACCTCTGTAAAGGGGGAGCGTTGAGACCATGAGCAATAAACTGGAATCACAGATTGTCAGGCTCGCTCCCACATCTGGAATTCAGTTCCCTCCACATTCCTCCCGAGTTCCTCTTCCACAGAAGAGCCTTCCACAGAAGGCTACCTCCCAAGCCTTCTACTTGGGCCATCCCAAACAACTTGACTACCAGAAAAGCCTCACATTTGGCCGGGTGCAGTGGCTCTTGCCTGTAATCCCACCACTCTGGAAGGCCAAGGTGGGAGGATCACTTGAGCCCAGGAGTTTGAGACCAGCCTAGGCAACACAGGGAGACCCTGTCTACAAATAATAAGCCAGTCATGGTGGTATGTGCCTGTGGTCCCAGTTACTCAGGAAGCTGAGGCAGGGGAATTGAGGCTGGGAGGTCGAGGCTGCCGTGAGCTGCACCCCAGTCTGGGTGACAGAATGAGACCCTATCTCAAAGGAAAAAAAAAAAAAAGGCCTCACATTCAGCTCCTATCTGCCTCTCTCTAAGGAAATAACAAGGTAATTAACAACAGTCTTAATGGCTGCTGTTTCAAGCACTGTGTGGTAGGCATTGATTTTACTTGGTGTTTTGCAAATAAAACTTTATTGAACAAGCAGGGTTTCCACAGTCAAGAAGTAGAATCCAATCATACAACAGCTTTCTGTCTTTAAATCTTTGCTTGCCCTTGGATTCCATCTGGTTACCAGGACAGGCTCACTGCAATGGCCACAGTGTCCGGTTCACGTTAATAATCAAAACTAGGAATTTAATTCAAAGGTAAAGCTGCTTCTCTTCCCCTCTCAAGCTTTCTTTGGGCTCCCACGTAGGAGGAGGACAGTAGTTGACTTCTGTTTGTTTCCTCTTCCATCCCACCCCACCCCAGGCCGACTGTGGCTTCTGAGGCATCCTGTGTTGGCAGAGGGGGTTATAAGAGTAGAGATGGGGCAAGAAAAGTGCCTTCGACATCTGGCCTTGTTACTGTCTCAGCTTGATGGGAATTTGTAACTGACTCTCCCATGCAGTGCTTCTGGGGGTCTTTCTTACCTCCGTTTCCCGTGATCCAGGTGGCCGTCTCAATCTTGCTGCTTTCAATTCCTCCGTCAGCCCCTGGCTTCTGGAATCCTCCACCACATGCCATTGGCCTATTGTCCCTCTAGGTGGCCCTCTTGGGCAAAGTTCCTTTAAAATGGCTTCTCGGCCGGGCGCGGTGGCTCACGCCTGTAATCCTAGCACTTTGGGAGGCTGAGGCAGGCAGATCACCTGAGGTCAGGAGTTTGAGACCAGCCTGCCCAACATGGTGAAACCCCGTCTCTGCTAAAAATACAAAAAATTAGGCGTGGTGGCAGGTGCCTGTAATCCCAGTTACTCGAGAAGCTGGGACAGAATGGCTTGAACTGAGTCTGAGGTTGCAGTGAGCCAAGACTGCACTTCAGCCTGGGTGACAGAAAGTGAGACTCCATCTCAAAAAAGTAAAATAAAAATGAGTAAAATAGCTTCTAGTTGGCCTTCTCCCCTGCCTGGTCCACATCTGGTCTACAGGAAACACTTAGGCATCCTTTGCCCCAACAGATTCTGGGGGTGCAGGCCATTTCAAATGCAGGTGCCTCTTGCTTTGCCAACAGTTCGCCAGCCTCACGCCAGCCTCGGATTTCCAGCCCGAGGCCCAGCACCAGCCTCTGTGCCTGCACAAGCTTCAGAGGGCACAGGTCAAGCTACTTAGTAGCTTCTGGTTTCATGAATTGTTCCAAGAAAGCAGAGACTTGGGAATGTTTGGAATCAGAGAAAGATGCTAATAGAGCTTTGAGATGCTGAAAGGAGAATGAGAGAGATTAGGTGAAATTGGATGAGATCAGAGGTTGCTTATCCCTTGGACTGTGGGGAAAAGCACATAAGTGCCAGGTGTGGTGGCTCATGCCTGTAATCCCAGCACTTTGGGAGGCCGAGGTGGGTGGATCACCTGAGGTCAGGGGTTTGAGACCAGCCTGGCCAACATGGTGAAACCCTGTCTCTACTAAAGATACAAAAAATTAGCCGGGAGTGGTGGTGTGTGCCTGTAGTCCTGGCTACTTGGGAGGCTGAGGCAGGAAAATCGATTGAACCCTGGAGGGAGAGGTTGCAGTGAGGTTGTAGTGAGCTGAGATCGTGCCACTGCATTCCATCCTGGGTGACAGAGTGAGACTCCGTCTCAAAAAAAAAAAGCATGTAAGGGCACCCAGGGAGCAGTTGGTAGAGGAGGGTGACTCACAGCCAGTGGCCTTAACCTTCCCAGGCAAGACTAGAAAATTCGAGAAGTTGTTCCCAAAGAGAATTTGGTTTGGATAACAGTAGTGATCACTGAGAAAATGCTGGTCAAATGTGGAAAAACAAGAATGGGATTAGCTAGTGGCTGTGAGGACCAAGGTGAAATTCTGTAGTGTGTACTTGCTGTGTTCTCAAGTTCACATAGTTTTCTATAGCCCAGACCCCATAGGAAGGTCACAGACCTCTACATACTCGCACGCATGTGTACATGCACACACATGCACCTGCATATTCACATCCTGGAACACTGAAACACATCGATCACAAGGGAATTACTTTATTTTTTTTTTTTTGAGACAGAGTCTCGCTTTGTCGCCCAGGCTGGAGTGCAGTGGCGTGATCTTGGCTCACTGCAAGCTCCACCTTCCGGGTTCAAGCCATTCTCCTGCCTCAGCCTCCGAGTAGCTGGGACTACAGGCGCGTACCACCACGCCTGGCTAATTTTTTGTATTTTAGTAGAGACGGGTTTCACTGTGTTAGCCAGGATGGTCTGGATCTCCTGACCTTGTGATCTGCCTGCCTCAGCCTCCCAAAGTGCTGGGATTACAGGCGTGAGCCACCATGCCCGGCTGGGAATTACTATTTTTTTTATTGATTTACAGTTTTCATACAGTAAAGTATACAAGTCTTAAGTGTTCAGTTTGGTTTTGACAAATTCCAACCTTGTAACGACCACCCAAAACAAACTAAAACATTGCCATCATTCCAGAAAGTTCTCTCATGCTGCTTTCCGTTCATCCGCCAAGAGAGCTATTTCCTGATTTCTATGATCGTAGAATTGCTATGCCTGTTTGTCATCGGATAGGAAAATATACAAATACGTTGACAGCCCGTCTTAGTCTCTTTTCTGTTGCTATCACAGAATACTTGAGACTGGGTAATTTATGTAGCAAAGAAGTTTATTTAGCTTACAGTTCTGGAGGCTGGGAAGTTCCAGATTGGGTTGGCTTCTGGTGAGGGCTGCATCTGCATCATAACATGGTGGTGGAGACGGGGAATTAGGTGTGGAAAAGGGAAAATGCAGGAGGCAACCTCGCTTTATAACAACCTGTTCTCAAGAACTAGTCCATTCCCTGGAGAAGACATTCATCCATCTTCATAGCCAAATCACCTCTTACAGGCACCACCTCCTAATACTACCACATTGGGGAGCAAGCCTCAGCATGAGTTTTGGTGGGGACAAACCATTTTCAAAGCATAGCATACCCTCCTCACCACACCCCTACACACCCAGATGTACTCATCATTTTGTAACTTACAGTGGGCTTAGATCACAGTCATATGCTATCAGATTTTGGTATTAGGTGCACACATTATATACTAACCTAACTTCTCTTCAACCCTAAAGTCAGATCAAGTGAAGTATTTTACTATTTTAATTTTCTTTTTTGGAGAGGAGGGGATCTTACTATATTGCTCAGGCTGGTTTTGAACTCCTGGCCTCAAGTGATTCTCCCAGCTCAGCCTCCCAAAGCGCTGGGATTACAAGTGTGAGCCACCATGCCTAGCCAAGTGAAGTATTTTAAACCTCTCCTTTTGGATCCCTGGAGCTAAAACAAGGGGTTAGAAAGGTGGTTATCATTCTGCCTTGCCTGGGAGTTTTATTTTTCTGTAGCTGCTCTAGGATATTGGAAGTTGGGGACTTGTATTTTTAAAACAACCATATTTAGATAAATAGCTTTTTTCTTTTCTTTTCTTTTTTTTTGGGGGGGAGGGGGGACAGAGTCTCACTGTATTGCCCAGGCTGGAGTGCAGTGGTGTGATCTCAGCTCACTGTAACCTCCATCTCCCAGGTTCAAGCGATTCTCCTGCCTCAGCCTCCTGAGTAGCTGGGACTACAAGCATGCACCATCACGCCTGGCCAATTTTGTATTTTTAGTAGAGATCAGGTTTTACCATGTTGGTCAGGCTGGTCTTGAACTCCTGACTTCGTGATCCTCCCGCCTCAGCCTCCCAAAGTGCTGGAATGACAGGCGTGAGCCACTGTGCCTGGCCTTAGATAAATAGCTTTAACTTTTACTTGGGCCTCCTGCGGGCTGGAAGTCAAAGGATTTGGCTTTCCAGGAAAGATCCCAGGAGAACAACCAGGAGGTGTTGGACTGGCCACAGCAGAGCCACCAGGGGGCTCCCAAGAGCTGACAGTCGCTGATTGTGGCAGATCTGAGTCTCCAGTGAACCCTTCTGTCAGGCAGAGCAGCCTGAGGCCTGGGACGGGGGAGCAAAGCCGGGTCAGAGCCTGGTCAGGGCCGTGAACTCAAGTCAGAGAAGTGGAAGGTGAGGCCTGAGCCCAATCAGGGAGCCGAGGTAAAGCAGGCCCCGGAGACAGAGTCGGAGGAAGTGAGCCAGAGGTGGTGGTCACTGTGTTTGAGAGAGTGTGCTATAGTTCCCAGACCCCGCCCCTTCCCCCCACCAAGAGCCTAGTTGCCCTACGAGTAGACCTGTTACCCTCACAGGATCACTAGGGTACCTCTCAGGGGTCGAGTGGGCTTAGGTTTGGGAACATGTAATTGATAGCAGGATCTAAGGCAGGGAGCAGGGATGTGGGCGGCTGGATCGAGGCCTCTGATCCATACCTGCTTCCCCTAAAATATAGAGATACTAGTGATGGAGGCCAGGTGCTGTGGCTAAGGCCTGTAATCCCAACACTTTGGGAAGCCGAGGCAGGTGGATCACCTGAGGTCGGGAGTTTGAGACCAGCCTGGCCTACATGGGGAAACCCTGTCTCTATAAAAATACAAAAATTAGCCTGTCATGGTGGTGTACGCATGTAGTCCCTACTACTTGGGAGGCTGGGGCAGGAGAATTGCTTGAACCTGGGAGGCGAAGGTTGCAGTGAGCTGAGATCGCACCACTGCACCCCAGCTTCGGCAACAGAGACTGTCACAAAAAGAAAAAAGGTGATAGTAGATACTAGCGATGATCAAGGCAAAGTTAGGAGGTTATGATGGCCCTGGCCTCTTCCAGCTCCCTCTTTCTTTTTTCTGTGCCAGTGGGACCTGGTGTCCCTCTGAGCTAAGAGACAGATTTCAGGCCCACTTCTGCAGCCTCCACAGCTCTAGGGGTGTTGTGGCCTGGGACTGTATTATCCAGCTTTGTCAAGGTTCAGGCCACAAAGAATGTGTCAAGTTGGGATTGAGGAAAGACCGTACCAAATCCCTTAAGATCCTGACCCTCGGCTGGGCGCGGTGGCTCACGCCTGTAATCCCAGCACTTTGGGAGGCTGAGGCAGGAAGATCACTTGAGCCCGGGAGTCCAAGACCAGCCTGGAAAACATAGACCCTGTCTCTGCAGAAACTAAAAAAAAAATTAGTTGGCCAGGCGCAGTGGTTCACACCTGTAATCCCAGCACTTTGGGATGCTGAGGTGGGCGAATCATGAGGTCAGGAGTTCAAGACCAGCCTGGCCAATGTGGTGAAACCCCTTCTCTACTAAAAATACAAAAGTTAGCCGGGAGTGGTGGCAGGCACCAGTAACCCCAGCTACTAGGAGAATCACTTGAACCAGGGAGGTGGAGGTTGTGGTGAGCCGAGATCGTACCACTGCACTATAGCCTAGGCAACAGGGCAAGATTCCGTCTCAAAAAAAAAAAAAAAAAAAAAAGGTGGGCATGATGGCGCACACTTGTAGTCCAGCTACTCGGAAGGCTGAGGTGGGAGGCTCACTTGAGCCCAGGAGTCGGAGGCTGAAGTGAGTGATGATCACGCCACTGCACTCCAGCCTGGGCAACACAGTGAGACACTATCTCTAAGAGAAAACAGCAAAACAAAATTTAACCCAAATGTGACAGAGTTAGCTAGCTCTCCTTGAGGCCATCCTCAAGAATGTCATTCAATTCCCAGACATAAAGCTGGTCCTGACAGCCTTGAAGTCACATAAGGAGTAAGGAGGTTTTTCTGGGATGACAGGAGAGGCTCATGTCATCCCACAGAACCAAACACCCCCACATTCCTTCAGACCTCTCTGTTCTTCCCCGTTGTTCTCTTCCAGAAGCGAGACCCTGTCTCTACAAAAAATAAAAACTTAGGTGTGGTGGCATGCACCTGTAGCCTCAGCTACTCAGGAGGCTGAGGTGGGAGGATTGCTTGAGCCCAGGAGCTTGAGGCTGCGGTGAGCCATGATTGTGCCACTGCACGCCAGCCTGGGCAACAGAGTGAGCCCCTGTTTCAGGGAAAGAAACTTGAGAGGTAGGAGTAAAGGAATTTTATTTCCTAAGCTCCCGCCATGTGTCAGGCCCACTGCTAGGCAATTTATATCATTTAGCTCTTGAATGATCCTCCAGCTTTCCCAGTGTGTGTTATTCTCTCAGCTGACAGGTGAGGGCATTGATGCCTGTCGCTGTGTTTGGGCCCTGGTCATCCTGGCACAGCCTGAGCTTCCCACCAAGAACCAGAACAGCGGTGGGGATTGGCTGTGGACCCTGACCTTTACCTGTGCTGGTCAGCCTGAGCCAGGATCCCAAAGTGAAGCTCATGGTCTGGCTTCTCCAGGATCATCAACTGTTGTCTCTTCTCCACCAGAAGCAAATGCCCATCAATTGTGTCTACCTGGACTGTCTGGGGGGTTGGGGTGGCTTGGCAGCTGAGCACTGGGTCAAGCCCGTGGTGTCCTGGAACTCCTATGAGAAGCCTGTGGTCAGGCCCAGCCTCTGAAACCTCCAACGTTTGTCAGGATGGAAGTCCCCTGGGTGTTGGGTAGACACAGGGAGGCAGGGACATGAGCTGGAGCTGGCTGGGTCCCCGCTTAGTCACAGGCTTTGGCAACCTGTAATGAAACATCCCTTCCTGGTTGGCTGTTTTCCCCAAATATAGACACATGCTGTTGCTAGAGGGGAGCTTGCCAGCCCAGCTGCTTCTGGACCATGCTGGGCTGACTCGGGGAGAGAGCCACACATGAACCCCTGCTTTGAAGGCCAGACTAGGTCATATGGAAGGTGACAGACCTTCCCCCTGGTGGGTGTACTGTGTGCAGGGACAAGGCCTGTGCTAGCACCCTGCTTTCTTGAGAGTGTGTCTTTGGGCTGGGCATGGTGGCTCACGCCTGTAATCCCAGCACTTTGGGAGGCCGAGGCGGACAGATCACCTGAGGTTGGGAGTTCCTTTTGCCTTAGACACCCAAAATGCAGGGATTACTGGTGTGAGCTACTACACCCCACCAAGGGTCTCTTGAGAAGAGCTGTCCTGTGTTGAAAGAGTCCTGTATAAAGGAGAATGTTCTAAACTTGCCATTTTGACTCTACTGTTTTGAACAGGTCACCAGGAAAATGAAACTTGGTATAAGTAATTAATACAGGCCGGGCGAGGTGGCTCAAAACAATAACAACAAAAAAATTCACATGGAAAAGACTTGATCTTGGGAGAAATAAATTTAATCAAAATTGAGAGTAAAAAATTGAAACTGGCTAATTGTGACATACAGAAAATCAATTAAGGAATTAAAGTGGCTTAATGGATTCACAAAGGAAAATACTTTTGGCAAAAACTCATCTATATTACTTTAATAGTTTTGTGTAAATGCATGATACATCAGAATATCCTTGAGGGCTCAAATGGTGTGGAGCTAAGGACATCTAAACTCTTCAGGGGCCAGGTGTGGTAGTTCACGCCTGTAATCCCAGCACTTTGGGAGGCTGAGGCAGGCAGATCACTTGAGGTCAGGAGTTTGAGGCCAGCCTGGCCAACATGGTGAAACCCAGTCACTACTAAAAATACAAAAATTAGCTGGGCGTGGTGGCAGGCACCTGTAATCCCAGCTACTTGGGAGGCTGAGGTGAGAGAATCACTTGAACCCAGGAGGTGGAGGTTACAGTGAGCCAAGATCGTCCCACTGCACTCTATCCTGGGGGCAGAGCAAGACTGTCTCAAAAAAATAAGTAAATAAATAAACTCTGCAGGCTTCAGAGTAGCACCAAATGGGATGGTTACCCGTGCTCAGTCCTCAACTTACCCAAGGTTAGAGGTGCCCTAATTTCAGTTCACAGGGATGCATCTTCTCTTGGAATCATGCTGTTAGGTTCAGGGACTACTCTCATCCTTCCAGTATTTTACCAGTGGGTGAGGGGCTGTTCCTGCTTGACCAGGTGGAGTCCTTTGAGAAGGAGAAGGATCTGCAGAAGGAGATCCTTGGGGCTGGGTTTTTTTTTTTTTTTTGAGACAGAGTCTTGCTCTGTTGCCCAGGGTGGAGTACAGTGGCACGATCTCGGCTCACTGCAAGCTCCGCCTCCTGGGTTCATACCATTCTCCTGCCTCAGCCTCCCAAGTAGCTGGGACTACAGGCGCCCGCCACCTCACCTGGCTAGTTTTTTTTTTTTTTTTTTTTTTTTTTTTGGTAGTTTTTAGTAGAGACGGGGTTTCACTGTGTTAGCCAGGGTGGTCTCGATCTCCTGACCTCGTGATCCACCCGTCTCGGCCTCCCAAAGTGCCGGGATTACAGGCTTGAGCCACCGCGCCCGGCCGGGGCTGGGTTTTTATCTATAGGACCAGAGACGATTCTTTGGCTAGTGAGTAAGGAGATGGAGTTAGCAATGGGAGAAAGTAGGTAGGAGCTGAGGATGGGCTATGAGCCATAGACCAGATGGGTTAGGAACCAGCTTTTCATTTTGCTTAATGAGGTTTTAGGACTAGACACAAAGCCCACCTCTCTCCTCTGTACTCACGACTACCAAAAGGGCCTGGCTTTCAGAGACAGAGGATGTGGAACCTGACTTGGGGGTGGGAGTGAGGAGGTCTGTAAGAGGAATCCACATGTGGAAAAAGTATGACGGCAGGTCAAGATGGTGGCGTTGGGACAGGGCATAATGGTAACTGACAATCATGTATTCTTTCCACATGTGTTCATTGACTATTACTTTGCAGCACGTAAATCTGGGGTACTGGGTGAGGACCTCACAGTGGACAAGACAGGCAAGGCCCTTCCTGAGAAACCAGGAGACAATAAGCAAATGAGCAGGATAACTACAGGTGATAGCGAGGTAAAGACAATGACCCTACTCAGATTTTAAAGATTGTGCAGACTACTGTGTGACGATGAAACTGGAGGGAGAAAGGAGGAAGCTAGTAAATCCAGTTGGGCAGTACTGCCTCATCAGGAGAGAGATAATAGTGTCTTGGACCAAGATGGTACCCCTGGAGATGGAGAGAAGTGGATGGACTTGGAATACATGAAGGAGGCAGAGCTCAGAGACTGGATGTGAGGGAAAGAGGAATGAGGTCATTGGGCCCAAGCAACTGGGTGGATCATGGTGCTGTTGATTGAGACTGAGAAGGCTAAATGACGAGCAGGTACTGGAGGTGTGGGCATGAGTGCACTGAAGTTGTATTTCGGTCATGCTGTATTTGTGATGTCCACCAGGCATCCTGGTAGAGTCTGGAGCTCAGTAGACAGGTCGAGGTGGGATAAAATTTGGGAATCATTGGTGCGTGTGTGGTATTCAGGGAACTGGATGAATCACTGTGACTCTAGGTCTCAGAGTGTTGATCCTCAGCCAGGGGTGATCTTGCCCCCTTTTTCCAGGGGGCCCTTGGCGATGTCTGGTGATATTTTCTGTTACTGGTGATGGGAAGAGGTACAGTTTGCTTCTGGCATCCACCAGGTAGAGACCAGGGATGCCACTCAACATCCTGCAGTGCCCAGGCCAGCTCCCCGCACATAGAGTTATCTGGCCCTGATGTCAGTGGTGTCAAGGTTGAGAAACCCTGCCCTAGAATGAGTATGTAGATAAAGCAGAAAAAAGGAAAGTAAGCCCGGGGGCATTCTTCCATGCAAAGTTAGAGAGGAACAGTCTGCGAGGAAGAAGGGAAGCTTGGAGAGTACAGTTTCCTGGGAGAGGAGTGTCTGGGGAACTCTCAACTGTGTTACCTGCTCCTAAGAGGGGCATTCGAGCACAGAGAGAAGTGACCAATGGCTTAGGCAAGATGGACATTGTTGATGACTTTGATACAGAGCAGTTTTTGTGGTTTGGTAGGGTAGGAAGCTCCAGGGGAACCAGCCTGGGCAACATAGTGAGACCCCATCTCTTTTTTTTTTTTTTTTTCTTTTTTTTTTTTTTTTTGAAACGGAGTCTCGCTGTGTTGCCCAGGCTGGAGTGCAGTGGCGCGATCTCAGCTCACTGCAAGCTCCGCCTCCCGGGTTCACGCCATTCTCCCGCCTCAGCCTCCGAGTAGCTGGGACTACAGGCGCCCGCCACCACGCCCGGCTAGTTTTTTGTATTTTTAGTAGAGATGGGGTTTCACCATGTTAGCCAGGATGGTCTCGATCTTCTGACCTGGTGATCCACCCGCCTCGGCCTCCCAAAGTGCTGGGATTACAGGCTTGAGCCACCGCGCCCGGCCAAGCTCTTGAAAATTCTTTTTTTTTTTTTTTTTTTTTTTTTTTTTTTTTTTTGAGACAGAGTCTCGCCCTGTCGCCCAGGCTGGAGTGCAGTGACCGGATCTCAGCTCACTGCAAGCTCCGCCTCCCGGGTTCACGTCATTCTCCTGCCTCAGCCTCCTGAGTAGCTGGGACTACAGGCGCCCGCCACCTCGCCCGGCTAGTTTTTTTGTATTTTTTTTTTAGTAGAGACGGGGTTTCACTGTGTTAGCCAGGATGGTCTCAATCTCCCGACCTCGTGATCCGCCCGTCTCGGCCTCCCAAAGTGCTGGGATTACAGACTTGAGCCACCGCGCCCGGCCTCTTTTTTTTTTTTTTTTTTTTGAGACGGAGTCTTGCTCTGTGTCCCAGGCTGGAGTGCAGTGGCGCGATCTCGGCTCACTGCAAGCTCCGCCTCCCCGGGTTCACGCCATTCTCCTGCCTCAGCCTCCCGAGTAGCTGGGACTACAGGCGCCCGCCACCTCGCCCAGCTAATTTTCTTGTATTTTTAGTAGAGACGGGGTTTCACCATGTTAGCCAGGATGGTCTCGATCTCCTGACCTCGTGATCCGCCCATCTCGGCCTCCCAAAGTGCTGGGATTACAGGCTTGAGCCACCGCGCCCGGCCGAGACCCCATCTCTTAAAAAAAAGTAGCCGGCCATGGTGGCACGTGCCTGTAGTTCCAGTTACTCAGGAGTCGGAGGTAGGAGGATCGCTTGAGCCCAGGAGGTTGAGGCTGCAGCAAGCTATGATAGTGCCACTGCACTCCAACATGGGCAACAGAGCAAGACCTTGTCTCAAAAAAAGGCAGCAGCTCCAAAGAGTAGGTTACGCCAATGGCCAATACTCTGTAATTTCCTCCCTGCTTTAGAATGCCTGACAAATGTGACTTCATGAATACACACACACCAGGCAGGTTACTGTCACCCTCATTATATAGAAGTGGCAATATTATTCTCACCCCCGTTTTACAGAGGTGGGGACTGAGGCGCAGAGAGGCTAACCACTCCCTAGTGCCAGGAGGCTGATAGTAAGTGGCAGAACCAGGATTCAGACCTAAAAGAGTTTGACTTCAGAGTCAGTGTAATTGGAGGAGAGGAAGTGGAGGCGGTAAATGAAACACCATGCTTTTGAGAGGTGGTGTTTCTCTTTGCACGCTTCTGCTGGAAAGAAGAACAGAGATAGGTACAAGACGATGGTTGCATGTCGACAGGAGGGACCCATGTGGAGGCTGAAACTGTTGATGCTGTGGAGGGGTGCTGAGAACTGAAGTCTTTGAGGAGGTGAGAAGGATCTGAGGTTTAAGTTGAGGTGCTGGCATTTCCCAGGAGCAATGTCTGGTAACCCTGAAGTGGAGCCTAACCATTTAGAGCAAGATTACCCCTGGACTCAACTTCTCCCCTTCGCCACCCTCCACTGGCCTACAGAGGCTCCACTCTGCTCTCCTTCTAGCCCTCTTGCTAAAAGATAGCTGGCCAGGTGCAGTGGCTCACACCTGTAATGCCAGCACTTTGGGAGGCCGAGGCGGGAGGATCACTTGTGGACAGGAGTTTGAGACCGGACTGGGCATAGTGTTGCCCATCTCCACAAAATTCAAAAGGCATGATGGCATACCCTTGTAGTCTCAGCTACTAGGGAGGCTGAGACCAGAGGATTGCTTGAGCCCTGGAGTTTGAGGCTGCAGTTAGCCATAAACACACCACTGTACTCCAGCCTGGATGACAGCACAAGACCCTGTCTCAAAAATAAATAAAAGCTTTCCTGCAGGAAGCTGCTGCACAGGCCTGACCCTTCCAGAAACAACTGGGCCCAGGAGCCAGTGTCCCAAGAGAGGACAATGGGAGCCCGAACCTAGCTCTGTACACATCAGCGATTCTCCACCCAACCATGACTGTTGGGATCCTTAACACAGAGGCCACCTGTGTTGGCCTCTGCAGTGTCTTATCAAGCTTTTAGCGGAGCCATACCAGGCTCCTTTGAACTGTCTTAGGTGCTGCACTTGCCCCTCCTCCCGGCAGAATGTTCTTATCCTCTGTTTCACCCTCTGTCACTGCTCCTCTTGCCCAGCCTCCTGTCTCAGTTTAGCAGTCACATCCTCAGACAACACTTGTCCTATTCCCCCACCTAGGTGAGAACCTCCTGTTAGGTACTCCTGTCACAGTGGATCCTACTTTTTTGTTTTTTGAGACGAAGTTGCTCTGTCACCCAGCCTGGAGTGTAGTAATGCAGTCTCGGCTCACTGCAACCTCCGCCTCCTGGGTTCAAGCAGTTCTCCTGCCTCAGCCTCCCAAGTAGGTGGGACCACAGGTGTGCACCACCACACCCAACTAATGTTTGTATTTTTAGTAGAGACGGAGTTTTGCCATGTTGGCCAGGCTGGTCTTGAACTCCGACCTCAGGTGATCTGCCTGCCTCGGCCTTGCAAAGTACTGGGATTACAGGTGTGAGCCAGTGAGCCACCACGCACAGCTGATCCTTCTTTTTTTTTTTTTTTTCTTTCAAGACAGGGTCTCACTCTGTTGCCCAGGTGGGATTGTGGTGGTGTGATCACGGCTTACTGCAGCCCCACCTCCCAGGCTCAAGTGATTCTCCCACCTCAGCCTCCTGAGTTGCTGGGGCCACAGGTGTGTGCCACCACACCTGGCTAGTTTTTAGTTTAGTTTTTTTTTTTTTTTTAAGAGATAGGGTCTCACTATGTTGTCCAGGCTGGTCTTGAACTCCTGGCCTCGAGCAATTCCCCCACCTTGGTCTCCTCAGTAGCTGGGACTATAGGTGTATACCACCACGCCCAGCTAATTTGTATTACAGGGCCTTGCTGTGTGGTCCAGGCTGGTCTTGAATTCCTGGGATCAAGCAATCTTCCTGCCTAGGCCTCCCCAAGTGCTGAGATTGCAGACATGAATCACCGTGCATGGCCCCAATATCTTTTATAGTGCTCTAATGTCTTGCAGTTTTTTCTGTAAGTGTCTGCATTCCATGCTAGACTGTAACCTGCATGAAGGCAGGTTTTGTTTGCTACAGTTATTTCCAGTGCTCTGGGACATAGTAGGTGCTCAGTAATTATTTGCTAAATAAGCAAATGAACTGGCAGCTGTTTTACAGCCCATGTGATATGTATATGGCTCAGATAATCTTGTATTCAATATTTTATTCTCTGCTCATTTTACTACACTTTTTTTTTTTTTTTTTTGAGATGGAGTCTTACTCTGTCACCCAGGCTGGGGTGCAGTGGTGCAATCATGGCTCACTGTAACCTCTGCCTTCCAGGTTCAAGCGATTCTCCTGCCTCAGCCTCCTAAGTAGCTGAGATTACAGGCACTTGCCACCATACCTGCCTAATTTTTGTGTTTTTAGTAGAGACGGGGTTTCACCATGTTGGTCAGGCTGGTCTCAAACTCCTGACCTCAGGTGATCCACCTGCCTCGGCCTCCCAAAGTGCTGGGATTATAGGCGTGAGCCACCACACCTGGCTAGATATGTTGTATTTAAGATTTTATTCTCCTCTGCACACTATATTTCACTATACAGTTTTGAAGCCTTCCTGATCACTTACATGATTACTGTCATCTTTGTTTGAAGGTATGTTAAGAAAGAGCTTAATTCAATATATCACTTTGTGGCCGTTCATCTAAAATAGAAAGAGGCGTGTTACACTTGTGTGTTACTGATTCTTCCCAGCAGGATGCCTGGTTTGCTTTTGTGTGAACCGACAGAGCTTTACAACATCCTGAATCAGGCCACAAAACTCTCCAGATTAACTGAACCCAACTATCTCTGTTTATTTGGTAAGTACTTGGAAAAAAGTGAAGGAGGTCGAACACAGTGTCCTTCAAACATTATTTTTGATGAGTTAACAAACTTCTGGGAGGGGGTATGAATGACTTTAGAACAGGGGTCCCTGGGCCAGGTGTGGTGGCACACACCTGTAATCCCAGCACTTTGGAAGGCCAAGGTGGGCGAATCACTTGAGGCCAGGAGTTCAAGACCAGCCGGGCCAAAAGGGCAAAACCCCATCTCTACTAAAAATACAAAAAAAAATTAGCTGTGGTGGTGCACGCCTATAATCCCAGCTACTCGGGAGGCTGAGGCATGAGAATTGCTGGAACCCAGGAGGCGGAGGTTGGAGTGTGCCAAGGTTGTGCCACTGCGTTCCAGCCTGGGTGACAGAGTGAGACCCTGTCTCAAAAAAAGGAAAAAAAAACAAACTTCATCCGTATTTACAGCCACTCCCCATGGCTTGCATTACCACCTGAGCTCCACTTGCTGCTGTCAGATCATCAGCAGCATTAGATTCTCATAGGAGCACAAACGCTACTGTGAACTGTACATGCGAGGGATCTAAGTTGCTCGCTCCTTATGAGAATCTAACGTCTGATGATCTGTCACTGTCTCCTGTCACCCCCAGATGGGACTGTCTAGTTGCAGGAAAACAAGCTCAGGACTCCCACTGATCCTACATGGTGGTAGAATTACTTTATTATATATTACAATGTAATAATAATAGAAATAAATTGCACAAAAAATGTAATGCGCTCAAGTTATCCCCAAACCATCCCCACCCGCCCGCCCACTGCCCTGTTCCGTGGAAAAATTGTCTTCCGTGAAACTAGTCCCTGGTGCCAAAAAGGTTGGGGATTGCTGCTTTAGATAAGATGCCAGGTGTGATGGCTTGTGCCTGTAATCCCAGCGTTTTGGGAGACCCAGGTGGGCGGATCAGTTGAGGTCAGGAGTTCGAGACCAGCCTGGCCAACATGGTGAAACCCTGTCTCTACTAAAAATACAAAAATTAGCCGGGCATGGTGGCACATGCCTGTGGTCCCAGTTACTGGGGAGGCTGAGGCAGGAAAATCGCTTGAACCCGGGAGATGGAGATTGCAGTGAGCCGAGATCATGCCACTGCTTTCCAGCTTGGATGGGGATTTAGCGTGAGCTCACTTCAAATTTGATTTCTTCCTTCCCCTTCCCTTAGTTACTTATTTATGAGACAGAATCTTGCTCTGTCACCCAGGCTGGAATGCAATGGTGCGAACTTGGCTCACTGCAACCTCCGCCTCCTAGATTTAAATGATTCTCCTCCTTCAGCCTCCTGAGTAGCTGGGACTATAGATGCTGCCACCACAGCTGGCTAATTTTTGTATTTTTAGTGGAGATGGAATTTTGCCATGTTGGCCAGGCTGGTCTTGAGCTCCTGGCCTCAAGTGATCCACCCGCCTTGGCCTCCCAAAGTGATGGGATTATAGGTGCGAGCCACCACACCTGGCCCCACATCTCAAGTTTCAAACTGACAATGACTATCCCTTAACTGCCAAACAAACAGACGTTGATGATGACATAAGTCCTCTAAGTAGTTTGGTAGTATGTTCCTTTGCAAATTCAGTTCTTAAATACTTTTCCTTTCCAGATGTACGTTCCAAATGGGAGTATGATGAAAGCCATGTGATCACGGCCCTTCGAGTGAAGAAGGTACATGGGCAGTGTTGGAATCTGGGGCAGGCTGGCTACCTTGCAGTGGGATGGGGAAGAGTGGGAGGTTTCACCCTCAATCCAGGGGGTAGCAGAGGCAGGACTGTTTTCAATGCATTCACCATGGTGAGTCTTCCACACCTCTCACTCTCACACATTTTCTCAACTGTCTTCCCATCCCCCAAGAATGGTTAACAACTCCATTAGACAAATACTGATTTTTTTTTTCGAGACAGGGTCTCGCTCTGTCATCCAGGCTGGAGTGCAATGGTACAATCATAGTTCACTGCAACCTTAAACTGCTGGGTTTGGCTGGGCACGGTGGCTCATGCCTGCAGTCCCAGCACTTTGTGAGACTGAGGTGGGTGGATCACCTGAGGTCAGGAGTTCGAGACCAGACTGGCCAACATGGTGAAACCCCATCTCTATTAAAAGTACAAAAATTAGCCGGGGTGGTGGCTCACGCCTGTAGTCCCAGCTACTCGGGAGGCTGAGGCATGAGAATCGCTTGAACCTGGGAGGCAGAGGTTGCAGTGAGCTGAGATCATGCCACTGTACTCTAGCCTGGGTGACAGAGTGAGACTTGGTCTTAAAAAAAAAAAAAAAATCCTGGGCTCGAGCAATCCTGTCCCACTTAGCCTCCAGAGTAGCTGAGGCTACAAGGGGGAATGCCACCATGCCTGGCTAATTTTTGTATTTTTTGTAGAAATGGGGTTGCACTGTGTTGCCCAGGCTGCTCTTGAACTCCTGGACTCAAGCCATCCTCCAGCCTTGACCTCCCAAAGTGCTGGGATTATACATGTGATCCGCCAAGCCTGGCCAAATATTGATTTAATTCCTTAATGTGCCAGGTACTGTTCCAGACCCTGCGGATACAACAGAATACAACAGAACAACAAACAGCCTGATTTCATTGTCCTTGCCCTCCTGGGACTTTTTGTTTTGTTTTGTTTTGTGATTTTAGTTATTTTTTCTGTTTTTATTTTGTTTTTATATATTTTTTGTTTTTATCTTTATTTTTGGAGCTTTATTTTTAAAAATTTTAGGGGCAGGGTCTTGCTCTGTCACTTGGGCAGGGGTGCAGTGGCACAATCATGGCTCAAACTCCTGGGTCCAATCGATCTTCCTACCTCAGCCTCCTGAGTAGCTGGGACTGCAGACTTGTGCCAACACAATATTTTTTTTTTTTTTTTTTTTTTGAGACAGGATCTTATTTTGTTGCCCGGGCTGTCATGGACCTTTCGTTCTATTTAGCAAACAGACAATAAACCCTAGAGATAATTGGCTATAATCCAAAGATGGAAGCATCTCCCTTTTTCCCTTCCCGTCCCATCCTCTCTTCCATTCCCCTCCCATCCCATCTTCCCTTCCCCATCCTGAGAAGTGGACAGAGCCCTGCACACAGTCACCATGTCCCCTACTGCAGTGAGACCTTTTCTCCACACCTCCAGGGTGTCTTCTCCCTCATCATTGCGAAGCCTGGCAGCCTTCGCCCAGGACCCGTCTCTCCCCTCTGCGGTCCTGATCACATTCTCTGCCCTGAACTTGGAGGTTCTCTTTGACTTCCCTGGTTTCTCTTCTCTTCTCTTCTCTTCTCTTCTCTTCTCTTCTCTTCTCTTCTCTTCTCCCCTCTTCTCCCCTCTTCTCCCCTCTTCTCCCCTCTTCTCCCCTCCCCTCCCCTCCCCTTTGAGATGGAGTCTTTCCCTGTCTCTCAGGCTGGCGTGCAGTGGCATGATCTCGGCTCACTGCAACCTCTGCTTCCCAGGTTCAAGCGATTCTCCTGCCTCAGCCTCCAGCCTGTAGCTGGGATTACAGGCGTGTGCCACCATGCCCGGCTAATTTTTTTTTTTTTTTCTATCTTTTGTAGAGACGGGGTTTCACCATGTTGGCCAGGCTGGTCTCGAACTCCTGACCTCGTGATCTGCCCGCCTTGGCCACCCAAAGTGCTGGGATTACAGGCATGAGCCACTGCGCCTGGCCCCCTGGTTTATTTTCTCTCTCTTTGGTTCACCTTCATTTTCTCCTCCTCCGCCTGAAGATAACTGCTGGTCTGTCCTTGATCTCCGTATCTGTCAGGATACTTTCTTGCCAGAGATTTCACTGGAGCTTACAGCTGCAATGACCTCCACATGCAATTAGCAGTCCTGGTAAGTTTACGTCTAAAATTTTGGGCTGGACATGGTGGCTTGCTCCTGTAATCCTAGCACTTTGGGTGGCCGAGACAGGAGGATTGCTTGAGTCCAGGAGTTCAAGACCAGCCTGGGTAACATAGCAAGACCCCTGTCTCTACAAAAAACTGAAAAATTAACTCAATGTGGTGGTGCTCATCTGTAGTACCAGCTACTCGGAAGGCCGAGGTGGGAGGATCACTTGAGTCCAGGAGGTCGATTGCACCACTGCATTCTAGCCTGGGTGACAGAGCAAGACCTTGTCTCAAAAATAATAAAACTTTGTCGTCTAAAATTTCCCTTTCCTCCCTATTCCCACTGTACTCTTCCACACTCAATCTCTGCTGCTTTTTCTCTACATAACTCGATAACTCGGCAGGGAGCAGGGGCAGGGTGTGTTCTTCCAGGATATTTCCCTGTCCCAATCCATCATTATTGTCTATTTGTCTTTTTTTGTTTTTATTTTTGAGACAGAATCTCACTCTGTCTGCCCAGGCTGGAGTGCAGTGGTGCAGTCTCAACTCACTGCAACATCCATCTCCCAGGTTCAAGGGATTCTCCTGCCTCAGCCTCCCTGGTAGCTGGGGTTATAGGCACCACCACC
This sequence comes from Macaca thibetana thibetana, assembly GCF_024542745.1. Lineage (NCBI taxonomy): Eukaryota > Metazoa > Chordata > Mammalia > Primates > Cercopithecidae > Macaca > Macaca thibetana. Next base: position 138,266,406 of record NC_065580.1, on the reverse strand, counting down.
ACGCCAGGCTAAGTTTTATATTTTTAGTAGAGATGGAGTTTCGCCATGTTGGCCAGTCTGGTCTCGAACTCCTGACCTCAAGTGATCTGCCTGCCTCGGCCTCCTAAAGTGCTGGGATTATAGGCATGAGCCACCATGCCCAGCCCATAATCTCACTCTTAATCCCCATTGCAGGCCTTTTTCTGCACCTATTCAGAGCCCCCTCATGATGTATGGGCCTCCGTTCCCACTCAGCTCTCAAGTCTGTGCATTTCTTTGATTCTGGCCGCACCTCCTGCTTTGGGAAGGAGACATTCTCTCTGCCTCTGCCTCTCAGCTCCTCCAGTTCAGGCTAACAGCTTTCTTTTTTTTTCTTTTTTCTTTTTCTTTTTTTTTTTTTTTTTTGAGACGAAGTCTCGCTCTTGTTGCCCAGGCTGGAGTGCAGTGGTGTGATATTGGCTCTTGCCTTCCCTCCCTAGCTTCCCAGTTAGCAGACTGAGGCCTTCAGGGCATTCCCAGCCCAGCAGGACAGAAAGGCTCCCAGCCCTGTGTTCTCAGCCTTCTTGGATCTGACCACCTCTCTTCTCAGCCTCATTCCTAGTACTCTTCCACTCTCCCTGACACCTTAGCAGCACTGTGCTGCCATGTTTCCTTCTATGATGCACCTGTATCCCATAATGTAACTCTTTTTTGAAAACGGAATATGTCCTACCGTTGATTTTTTTTTTTTTTTTTTTTTTTTTTTTGAGATGGAGTCTCACTCTGTCACCTAGGCTGGAATGCAGTGGTACGATCTCGGCTCACTGCAACCTCCGCTTCTCTGGTTCAAGCAATTCTTCTGCCACAGCCTCCCAAGTAGCTGGGACTACAGGCACGCACCACCACACCTGGCTAATTTTTGCATTTTTAGTAGAGACGGAGTTTCACCATATTGGTCAGGCTGGTCTTGAACTCCTGACCTCATGATCCGCCTGCCTTGGCCTCCCAAGATGCTGGGATTACAGGCATGAGCCACCCTGCCTGGCCAATTTGTATTTATTATTATTATCATTATTATTATTTTTAAGGCAGGCTCTCACTCTGTCGCCCAGGCTGGAGTGCAATGGCACCATCATGGCTCACTGCAGCCTTGACCTCCCAGGATCAAGGAGTCCTCCCACCTCACCCTTCCCAGTAGCTGGGACCATAGGTGTGCACCACCACACCCAGTTAACTTGTATTTTTTGTAGAGATGGAGTCTCACTATGTTGCCCAGGCTGGTCTTGAACGCCTGGGCTCAAGCAGTCCTCCCTCCTCAGCCTTCCAAAGTGCCGGGATGACAGGCATGAGCCACAGGCCTGGCCTGATTCATACTTTTAATATGGTAGTGTCTTTTTCCCTGAAAGTGGGTGTGGTGAATATCTGCTGTTTTTCTGCCTTTTTGAGGGGAACTTCTCTTTCTGCTCAAACCATGGGTTTCTAGTGGTGCTCTCTAAAATAATATTCTGGCCAGGCATGGTGGCTTTAGTCTGCAATCCCAGCACTTTGGGAGGCCAAGGTGGGGAGATTGCTTGAGCTCAAGTTTGAGACCAGCCTGGACTACATAGTGGGACCCCAGAAGGCATCTGTTTACTACCTTCTGAGTGTTTGTTGTCGTTCTTGTTGTTTTGAGACAGAGTGTCACTCTGTTGCCCAGGCTCGAGTGAAGTGGTGCGATCTTGGCTCACTGCAACCTCTGCCTCCTGGGTTCAAGCCATTCTCCTGTCTCAGCCTCTTGAGTAGCTGGTACTACAGGTGCATGCCACCACGCCCAGCTCATTTTTGTATTTTTAGTAGAGATGGGGTTTCACCATGTTGGCCAGGCTGATCTCGAACTCCTGACCTCAGGTGATCTGCCCGCCTTGGCCTCCCAAAGTGCTGGGATTACAGGTGTGAGTCACCGCGCCCGGCCTTGTTGTTTTTGTTTTGAGACAAGTCTTGCGCTGTCACCTAGGCTGGAGTGCAGTGATGCAATCATAGCTCACTGCAGCCTCTACCTCCCAGACTCAAGTGATCCTCTCACCTCAGCCTCCCGAGTTAGCTGGGACTACACGTGCACCCCACCACACCTGGCTTTTTTTGGTCTCTACAAATATATCTATATATATAGATATAAATATATAAATTAGCCAGGTGTGGTGGTGCATGCCCGTGGTCCCAGCTACTCAGGAGGCTGAAGTGCGAAGATCACTTGAGCCCAGAAATTCAAGGCTGCAGTGAGCTATGACTGCACCACTGCAGTCCAGCCTGGGCAACAGAGTGAGACCCTGTCTCTAAAATAAAATAATATCCAGAACCCTCGCCCCAGTGATTGATCATGGGTCTGGGATGAAAGCTGAGCCAATCAGAATTGGAATTAGAGAAGGGTGTCTCTGTCCAGCATGGCGGTGGAATTGGGAAGATGGGAGCCTGAGCATTGCTGGGGTCCGTGGCTCAAGCCTCTGGAGGAAGCTGTCTGAGAAGGGGAAGTCAGTGCGGAGGGGAAAGTGGAGAGGAGGAGAGCCTGAAGGCGGTCTGGGCTTTAGGATCTCTGGGTCCTAAAGCCAGCTGCTTTAGATTTGGAAACCGGCTGCATCTTTGCCTTGCCTGGAGTGTTATCTGCCAACAAGTCCTTCTTTTGTGCACGCTCCTGATTAAATTGGTAGTACATCTTATAATCCATGAGTTTTGTTTTTTTTGGTTTTTTTGGGTTTTTTTTTTTTTTTTTTTTTTTTTTTTGGGACATAGTCTCACTTTGTTACCCAGGCTGGGTTGCAGTGGTGCAATCATAGCTCGCTGTAGCTTTGAACTCCAGGGCTCAAGCGATCCTCCCACCTCAGCCTCCCAGGTAGCTGGGATTATAGGCATGAGCCACCATGGCCAGCCACATTTGAGCTTCCAGTCCATCTCATTCCTTCTGCTTACTCATGACTTCTGCTTCTACAAACTGTCTACTTACTGTACTTTTTTGGGGTGTTTTTTGTTTTGTTGTTTTGGGACCGGGTCTTGCTCTGTCACTCAGGCTGGAGTGCAGTGACACAATCACAGCTCACCGCAGCCTCCACCTCGTGGGCTCAAGTGATCCTTCCACTTCAGCCTCCTGAGTAGTTGGGACTACAGGCGCATGCCACTATGCCTGGCATTTTTGTATTTTTTTTTTTCATAGAGATGGGGGTCTTGCTATGTTGTCCAGGCTGGTCTCAAACTCCTGGCCTCAAGCAGTCCTCCTGCCTTGGCCTCCTGAAGTGCTAGGATTACAGGTACAAACCACTGCATCCAGTCTGGTGTTTTTGGATTCAATCTCCACTGCCAAACACTCTCTCCATGAGAAAGGATGTCACTAATTCAATTGACCATGGTTTCTGTGACACCAGGGTACCTAATAGGCTGTGGATCAGTCAGACCAGCAGTTCTTTGGTCAGGCACTTCTCTCTGGTCCAATCAGCTGTGGTCAGCTTTTCTCAGAAGCGAAGGTAGTCATGGAGGATCCTTGGGATTTAACAGACTGTCCACCCACTGTCTCAGTACTTCTAGGCCTGTGTGTGTAGTTAGGGGAGAGAGTGCAGTCTTAGCTCCTCCTAGTGCTGCTATGCAGGGAGTCTCTGCTCAACTGAACCTGCCCATCAACAGGCCTGTCTTGTGTGTGTGTTTTTTTTTTTTTAAGAAAAATAACGAGTATCTTCTCCCGGAGTCTGTGGACCTGGAGTGTGTCAAGTACTGCGTGGTGTATGATAACAACACCAGCACCCTGGAGGTACTCTTAAAAGATGACGATGATGATTCAGACTCTGATAGTGCTGGCAAAGGTGGGTTTTATGCAACAGCAGCAAGAATAATAGTTAACGGCTATTGAACAGATTTGTTATAGGACCAACAGGTTCATATGCCCGTGGCACGGGAACAGGCCAATGACACTGAGACAGCAGGGTTTGCATCAGAGAAAGCTTCATGATCACCGGATACCAAGCAAGGAGATAGGAAGAGGCCCTCAAATACATCTCCCCAAGGAGTTGTGGAATGGGATTTTTAAGGGGATTGGGGAGGGTGAGGGACTAGAAAGTTGGGGTCATTGATTGGTCGAGGAAAGGGGGATGAAATCATCAGGACGTGGAAACTGCATTCTTTGGTGAGTCAGCTCCTGTGGGGCCCTTCAGACCAGCTGATGTCAGCAGTTTCATCAGAATGTGGGACCTGAAAGAATATCTCAAAGGGAAAACAATGTTCCATGACGTTCAAGTTGTCACCTACAGAGCAGTTAAGGGGAACTATATCCTTGGCCGGGTATGGTGGCTCAAGCCTGTAATCCCAGCACTTTGGGAGGCCGAGGTCAGATCACGAGGTCAGGAGATTGAGACCATCCTGGCTAACACACTGAAACCCCGTCTCTACTAAAAATACAAAAAGTTAGCTGGGCGTGACGGCAGGTGCCTGTAGTCCCAGCTACTCGGGAGGCTGAGGCAGGAGAGTGGCATGAACCCGGGAGTCAAAGCTTGCAGTGAGCCGAGATGATGCCACTGCACTCCAGCCTAGGCAACAGAGCGAGACCCCGTCTTGGTGGGGGAAAAAAAAGAACTATATTTTTGTAACAGGGTCTATGTGATTCTGGGACAATACACATCAAACAGCTGTGAGGAAGCAGGTTGGAGAGCAAGCAAGGTGACTTAGTGATGAATGCTGAATGTGCTGCAAGGTTGCTTTATTTTCATTTGTTTCCCTCCCTTCTTTCCTGATTAATTTCACAGAGTTTGTGGGGACAGTTTCATGTGTGCTATGCACCAGGAACCAAGGGCTTTACTTGGATCTGCAGAACAACTTACAAGGACGTTAACTAACATCAAGAGCTATGAGCACGCCAGGCCCAGTGACTCATACCTGTAGCCCCAGCACGTTGGGAGGCTGAGGCAGGAAGATCACTTGAGCCCAGGAGTTCAAGACCAGCCTGGGTGATAATGGCAAGATAAGGCACCCAGCTCATTTATTTACTTTTTGTAGAGACTGGGTCTTGTTGTGTTGCCTAGGCAGAGACTTAAGCTTTTAAAAGTGTGTGGACATATTTTTAAACCACCACACCTATAAGTGGTGGGGTCAGGATTCAAACCCAGGCCTTTTGGCTCTGTCCCGTCCCCCAGGAATTGGGTAGTGGAGCTAGAGAGCAGGCAGCCCCAAATCAAAACATTAAAGCGTAGTCAGTTCCAGTGTGCTCCATCGAACCTCTGAGGCTCTGCTCTGTTCTTCATGAGCCCGTAGTTTTGGGCTGACCACCCCTTGCGGTTGGCACTGGGAGCTCTGCTTCTAGAAATCAGAACTGCACCTGTGGGTGCAATTCCAGAAGCTGGGAGCGCTCACACCAACTGCCAGTGGGTGGCGCTATGCTTCCACCTTTCATAAAACCAGCCGTCTGGACTTTTGTCCCAGGAGGTCCTTGGCCAGGAAATTGTCCCTTCTTCTCTAAGCTCATCCTGTTGGGCTCTGGTCTGCAATCCTAGGACTGTAGGCTGGGCCTTGAAACCCTAGGAGATGGTGCTCAACACAGATAATCCCTTTTACATTCTGTAACTGACCTGACTTTGCTATGGGGCCCCCATTCACAGGAAACCACAACCATACAGACAACTTGTATACTCAAGGCAACTTTTCCTGTTTCAAATGGCATCTTTCAAGTCAATGAAAAGTCTTTGAGGGTACAAGACCATCTCAAAGCTTCTCTCAATACCCCCTTCTTTCCTTTTTTTTTTTTTTGAGTCAGGGTCTCGCTCTGTTGCCCAGGCTGGTCTTGAACTCTTGGCTTCAAGCAATTCTCTTGCATTGGCCTCCCAAAGTGCAGGGATTACAGGCATGAGCCGCCATGCCTGGCCTGAACTCTCTGACTTCTGAGCCAGGCCCTGTGGGGTGAGCTTTGGCTCCTGTCTTGACAGCTGCAAATTCTCTCTCAGCCTGGCTGCAGACTCCAGATTCTTCCTCTCAGTGCCATCTCTCAGGTCCCAGCCACTTTATCCTCCGTAGCCCCTTCCGGAATTGTCTTTGTCTCCCTGAACAAAAATTCAGTATGGAAGCAGAGTTGGCCAGGCACGGTGCCTCACACTCGTAATCCCAGCATTTTGTGAGGCTGAAGCAGGAGGGTCGCTTGAAGCCAGGAGTTTGAGGCCAGCCTGGGCAACATAGCAAGGCCCCATCTCTACCAAAAAAAAAAAAAAAAAAAAATTGTAGCCAGGCATGGTGGTGCATGCCTGTAGCCCCAGCTACTCAGGAGGCTGAGACAGGAGGCTTGCTTGAGCCCAGGTGGTCAAGGCTGCAGTGAGCTATGACTGCACCACTGTATCCCAGCCTGGGTGACAGAGTAAGACCCTGTCTCAAAAAAAGAAGAGTCCATGCTCTTTCCTTTCTCCTTTTATCTGGCTCTCTGAAGTCTGCCATGCAATATTTCTCTTTCTGGGTCAGAACCTGGCCTCAGGATATCTTGGCTTAAGGATGTCTTGGCTTAGCCTTAATTATGCAAACTTCCTGTCGCATATATCTAATTTCCATACAGTCTAATTGTGATTCTACAGATCAACGAAGGTGTTTAAGATTAAATTGATGTCCACCAGGTGCAGTGGCTCACTCCTGTAATCCCAGCACTTTGGGAGGCCGAGATCGGTGGATCACGAGGTCAGGAGATTGAGACCATCCTGGCTAAAACAGTGAAACCCCATCTCTACTAAAAATACAACAAATTAGCCGGGTGTGGTGGCGGGCGCCTGTGGTCCCAGCTACTCGGGAGGCTGAGGCAGGAGAATGGCGTGAACCCAGGAGGCGGAGCTTGCAGTGAGCTGGGATCGCACCACTGCACTCCAGCCTGGGCCACAGAGCGAGACTCCATCTCAAAAACAAACAAAAAAAAAACCACAGTGAGTTCACACCCACTGGGATGGTCATAAAGAGACAGATAATAAGTGTTCGTGAGAACATGGAGAAATTGGAAGCCTCATACACTGAACCAGAAAGTAAAATGGTACAGCCACTGTGGAAAACAGCTTGGTGTTTCTTCAGAAGGTTAAGATATAGACCTCCAAGAAATGAAAACACATCCACACCAAAGCTTTTGCATTTTTTTTTTTTTTGAGACGGAGTCTCGCTGTGTCGCCCAGGCTGGCGTGCAGTGGCCAGATCTCAGCTCACTGCAAGCTCCGCCTCCCGGGTTTACACCGTTCTCCTGCCTCAGCCTCCCGAGTAGCTGGGACTACAGGCGCCCGCCACCTCGCCCGGCTAGTTTTTTTTGTATTTTTTAGTAGAGACGGGGTTTCACTGTGTTAGCCGGGATCGTCTCTCGATCTCCTGGCCTCGTGATCCGCCCGTCTCGGCCTCCCAAAGTGCTGGGATTACAGGCTTGAGCCACCGCGCCCGGCCAAAGCTTTTGCATTAATGTTCATAGCAACGTTAGTCATAATAGCCAAAAAGCACGAACAACCCAAGTGTCTATCAGCAGCTAAACAGGTGACACAGATTGTAGTCTATCCACACAGTGGAATATTACTCAGCCATAAAAAGGAATAGGGCCAGGTGTGGTGGCTCACGCCTGCAATCCCAGCACTTTGGGAGGCCAAGGTGGGTGGATCACCTGAGGTCAGGACTTCAAGACCAGCCTGGCCAACGTGGTGAAACTCCATCTCTACTAAAAATATAAAAATTAGCTGGGCATGGTGGCAGGTGCATGTAATCCCAGCTACTAGGGAGGCTGAGGCAGGAGAATCACTTGAACTTGGGAGGCAAAGGTTGCAGTGAGCCGAGTTGGTGCCATTGCACTCCAGCCTGGGCGACAGAGTAAAACTCAGTCTCAAAAAAAAGTGCTGTAATGTAGATGAACACTAAAGAGATCATGGTAAGTGATAGAAATCAGATGCAAAACATCACATATTATTCCATTTATATGAAAAGTCCAGAATAGGCAAATCCATAAAAATGAGTGGTTAAGTGGAGCTAGGAGTTTGGGGGAAAACAGGGGTATGACTGCTTAGTGGTACAGGGTCCCTTGTAGGAGTGATGAAAATGTTCTAAAATTAGGCCGGGCACTGTGGCTCACACCTGTAATCCCAGCACTTTGAGAGGCTGAGGTGGGAGGATTGTTTGAGCCCAGAAGTTTGAGACCAGTCTGTTCAACATAGACCCCGTCTCAAATAAATAATACATAAGAAAACATTCCAAAATTGATTGTGGGGATGGTTGCACAACTCTGAATATAATAAAAGTCACTGAATTGTATATTTTTTCAAGTTTCAGATTAACGGGTACACGTACGGTTTTGTTACCTGGGTATATCGTATGATGCTAAGGTTTGAAGTTCGATTAAACCCATCACCCAGGTAGTGAGCATAGAACCCAATAGGTAGGTTTTTTTTTTCTTTTTTTTTTGAGATAGAGTTTTGTTCTTGTTGCCCAGGTTGGAGTGCAGTGGCATGATCTTGGCTCACTGCAGTCTCCGCTTCCTCTCAGCCTCCCAAGTGGCTGGGATTACAGGCGTGTGTCACCCCACCCAGCTAATTTTTTGTATTTTCAGTAGAGACGGGGTTTCACCATGTTGGCCAGGCTGATCTCAAACTCTGGCCTAAATGATGCGCCTGCCTTGGCCTCCCAAAGTATTGGGATTACAGGCATGAGCCATCGCGCCTGGCTGCAATAGGTAGTTTTTCAACCCCTGTCCCTCTCTCTCCGTCCTTCTCCTTGTATTCTTCAGGGTCTGTTGTTCACATCTTTATTTCTATATGCACCTGATGTTTAGCTTGCACTTATAAATGAGAACATGTAGTATCTGGTTTTCTGTGTTAGTTCGTTTAGGATAATGGCCTCCAGCCCCATCCATGGTGTTGCAGAGGACATGGTTTTCTTTTTTTCACTAGCTGTGTAGTATTCTGTGGTATCGGTGTACCACATTTAAAAAATCCAGTCTGGGGCTGGGCACAGTGGCTCATGCCTGTAATTTCAGCATTTTGGGAGGCCAAGGCAGGTGGATCACTTGAGGTCAGCAGTTTGAGACCAGCCTGGCCAATATAGTGAAACCCTGTCTCTACTAAACATACAAAAATTAGCCGGGCATGGTGGTGCACGCCTGTAATCCCAGCTACTCGAGAGGCTGAGGCAGGAGGAGAATCGCTTGAACCCAGGGAGGCAGAGGTTGCAGTAAGCCAAGATTGCGCCATGGCACTCCAGCCTGGGCGACAAGAGCAAGACTCCATCTAAAAAAAATCCAATTCATTGTTGATGGGCCCTTGAGTTGATTCTATGTCTTTGCTGTTGTGAATAGTGCTCCAATGAACATATGGGCACAGGTATCCTTTTGGTATAACATTTTCTTTTGGATGTGTACGTAGTAACGGGATTTCTGGGTTGAATGATAGTTCTATTTTTGGTTCTTTGACAAAGAAATCTCCAAACTCCTTTCCCCAGGGGCTGAACTAATTTACATTCCCACCAACAGTATATAAGTGTTCCTTTTCTCCATAGCCCTGTCAACATCTGTTATTTTTTGGCTTTCTAATAAAAACTATTCTGACTGGTGTGAGAAGGTATCTCATTGTGGTTTTGATTTGCATTTCTCTGATGATTAGTGATGTCAAGCATTTTTTCGTGTTCGTTGGCTGCTTGTATGTCTTCTTCTGAAAAGTGTCTGTTTATGTCGTTTGCCCACTTTTTAATAGAGTTGTATATTAGAGTTCTCTAGAGGGACAGAACTAATAGGATATATATACACACACACACACATATATATACACACATATATACATATATACACACATATGCACACATATATGCATATATATGTGTGTATATATATAAAGGGGAGTTTATTAAGGAGTATTAACTCATGTGATCACAAGGTCCCACAATAGGCCGTCTGCAAGCTGAGGAGCAAGGAAGCCAGTCTGAGTCCCAAAGCCAAAGAACTTAGAGTCTGATGTTTGAGGGCAGGAAGTATACGGCAGGGGAGAAAGATGTAGGCTGGGAGGCTAGGCCAGTATAGTCTTTTCATGTTTTTCTGCCTGCTTTATGTTCTAGCTGTACTGGCAGCTGATTAGCTGGTGCCCACCAGACTGAGGGTGGGTCTGCCTCTCCCAGCCCACTGACTCAAATGTTAATCTCCTTTGGCAACATCCTCACAGACACACCCAGGATCCATACTTTGCATCCTTCCATCCAATCAAGTTGACACTCAGTATTAACCATCAGAGGCTGTTTGTTTTTTGCTTCTTGATTTCAGTTCCTTATAGATTTTGGATATTGGATCTCTGTTGGATGCATAGCTTGTGGATACTTTCTGCCATTCTGCAGGCTATTTGTTTACTCTGGTAGTTTCTCTTGCTGTGCAGAAGCACTTTAGTGTCCTCAGGTTCCATTTGTCAATTTTTGTTTTGTTGCAGTTGCTTTGGAGGATTAGCCAAAAATTGTTTGCCAAGGCCAATGTGTCAAGAAGGTGCAGTTGCTTTGGAGGACTTAGCCAAAAATTATTTGCCAAGGCCAATGTCAAGAAGGGCATTTCCTAGATTTTCTTCTAGGATTTCTATAGTTTTGAGGTGTTACATTTAAGTCTTTATCTTGAGTTGATTTTTGTGTATGCTGATAGGGGTCCAGTTTCATTCTTCTGCATATGGATAACCAGTTATCTTAGTACCATTTATTGACTAGTAAATGGGAATCCTTTCCCTGTTCCTATTTTTTGAGACAGGGTCTTGCTCTGTCTCCAAGATGAGTGCAGTGGCACAACCATTGCTCACTACAGCCTCAACCTCCCTGGCTTGGGTGATCCTCCTGCCTCAGCCTCTCTAGTAGCTGGGACTGCAGGTGCCCGCCACCACACTCAACTAATTTTTTGAATTTTATTTGTGACGAGGTCTTGCCATGTTGCCCATACTGGTCTCAAACTCCTGGGGTCAGGCATTTCTCCTGCCTCTGCCTCCCAAGGTTCTGGGATTATAGATGTAAGCCACCATGCCCAGCCTCCATTGCTTATTTTTGTCAACTTTGTTGAAGATCAGATGGTTATAGGTGTGTGGCTTTATTTCTGGGTTATCTGTTTTGTTCCATTGGTCTATATGTTTGGAATCATACACTTTAAATGGGTGAATTGTATGATATACAGCATACAGTTTACATATGTATGTGGTATAAATATAATATATTCACGTATATAATAAGTAAACCATATGTATACATATGAGTGGTTAACGAGCTGGCAGTTTCTGCAGACTCTGAGAGATATATATTGTATAATGTTGTGTATCATACTGTATATCTCAGAGTTTACAGAAAAGAAGATTAACTTAGGCTGGGCACGCCTGTAATCTCAGCACTCTGGGAGGCTGAAGCAGGTAGATTGCTTGAGCTCAGGAGTTCAAGACCAGCCTGGGCAAAAAAAGTGAGACCCTGTCTCTATAAAACAATACAAAATTTAGCCAGGTGTGGTGGTGTGCACCTATAGTCTCAGCTACTTGGGAGGCTGAGGTGGGAGGACGGTGTGAGCCCAGGAGGCGGAGGTTGTAGTGAGCCAAGATTGTACCACTGCACTCTAGCCAGATAGAGTGAAGCCCTGTCTCAAAAACAAACAAAAACCTGGTGGTAAGCTACTTTTAAATTTTTAACATAACTCATCTCTATACTTGCTTCAGCTTCCTAAATAATTGCGTTTCAGGCTGGGCGCAGTGGCTAAGGCCTGTAATCCCAGCACTTTGGGAGGCCGAGGCAGGCGGATCACCTGAGCTCAGGAGTTCAAGACCAGCCTGGCAAACATGGTGAAACCCTGCCTATACTAAAAATAAAAAATTAGCCAGGCATGGTGGGTGCCTGTAGTCCCAGCTACTCGGGAGGCTGAGGCAGGAGAATCGCTTGAACCCAGGAGGTGTAGGTTGCAGAGAGCCGAGATCACGCATTGCACTCCAGCCTGGGTGACAGAGTGAGACTTTGTCTCAAAAAATAAATAAATAAAATAATTGCATTTCAGAAGAAAGTGGCCATCCGTCCCAGCTCTAGACCAATGGCAGATACACAGGAGACATTTATGTCTTTGATCTCCACTCTCAGATGTGGTGCCTGGAGCAGCCATTGAGTATGGCAGGATCCTGACCCGCCTTACCCGCCACCCTGTCTACATCCTGAAAGGGGGCTATGAGCGCTTCTCAGGCACATACCACTTCCTCCGGACCCAGAAGATCATCTGGATGCCTCAGGTAGGGCCAAATGCTGAGCACAGGCAGGTCCAGACGGGAAGGATGGGCCTGGAGACTGACCCGTGGGTGACAGAGTAGGAGAAACAGGAGGATGGGACAGAGGATATAGAGAAAGTGGAGGAGGTGGGGTGGGTGGAGACTGGGCTGCAGACATGAATTTAGGGCGGCCAGGAGTCCAGGTCCAGTGTTTTTTTTTTGTTTGTTTGTTTTGTTTTTGTTTTTGTTTTGAGACACTCTCACTTTGTCGTCCAGACTGGAGTACAGTGGCATGATCTTGGCTCACTGCAACCTCTGCCTCTTGAGTTCAAGCGATTCTTCTGCCTCAGCTTCTCTGGTAGCTGGGACTACAGGCACGAACCACCACGCCTGGCTAATTTTTGTGTTTTTATTATAGACGGGGTTTCACCATGTTGCCCAGTCTGGTCTGAAACTACTGACCTCAAGTGATCCACCTGCCTCAGCTTTCCAAAGTGCTGCGATTACAGGAGTGAGCCACCGTGCCCGGCCACAGTTCTTTATAAGGAATTGTTGGCTGTCTGGTTGAAACAGTGAACAAAGAGGGCAGGCTTAATGTGGACCGATTTCAAGGTCAGACAGGCAGGGGCATCACGGCTCGAGACCACTTCTTTTTTCTTGGCTGTCTGGTTCCACAAATCCTAGCTGGATCCAGAGGATACAAAAATACACAAAAGTGGGAAGGATTGGTCAGGCACAGTGGCTCATGCCTGTAAGCTCAGCACTTGGGAAGGCCAAGGCAGGAGGATTGCTTGAGCTCAGTACTTTGAGACCGGCCTGGGCAACATAGTGAGACCTTGTCTCTACAAAAAAATCAATAATTGGAGCTGGCTGTGGTGGCTCACGCCTATAATCCCACCCCTTTTGGAGGCCAAGCTGCATGGATCACTTGAGCTCAGGAGTTTGAGACCAGCCTAAGCAACATGGCAAAACCCTGTCTCTACCAAAAATACAAAAATTAACCGGGCATAGTGGCCCACCTGTAGTCCCAGCTACTTGGGAGGGTGAGGCAGGAGAATTACTTGAACCCAGGAGGCGGAGGTTGCAGGGAGCCGAGATCACGTCACTGCTCTCCAGCCTCGGTGACAGAGTGAGAGCCTGGCTCAAAAAAATAATTGAGAAGAGAGATGGGAGGATTGCTTGAGCCCAGGAGGTCGAGGCTGCAATGAGTCGTTACCATGTCAGTGTACTCCAGGCTGGTTGACAAAGTAAGACCCTGTCTCCAAAAAAAAAAAAAAAAAAAAAAAAAAAAAAGGGAAAATCAGCCAGGTGCGGTGACTCACACCTGTAGTTCTAGCACTCTGGGAGGCCAAGGCAGGAGGATTGCTTGATCTTAGGAGTTGAAGACCTGCCTGGGAGATATAGTGAGACTCCATCTCTATTATAATTCTTTTTCAGTAGAGACAGGGTTTCACCATGTTGGTCAGGCTGGTCTCCAACTCCTGACCTCAAGCGATCCACCTGCCTCGGCCTCCCAAAGTGCTGGGATTACAGGCGTGAGCCACTGCACTCAGCCTATTATAATTTTTTTTATACAAAAAGAATCAGATATGAAACCCCTTTATCCATCACCTATCTCCAAACGTTATCAACTCGGCCAGTTTTGTCATAACAAAACAATTTTGAGATACCAGTTCCTGTTGCTGAGTGGCCCTGTCTGTAGGGAAGGCAGTGGCTGGAAGCTGAACTATGTCAAGGGACGCCCTGGGTATCTGGAGCCCAGAGAAGAGGCACTTGAGCTTCCCAGAGCCAAAGCTGAAGGAGGAGGAGCTTTCGAGGAAGAGAACTGGGTGGAGTTGTCTAAGGTTAGCACCAGACTGTGCAGAGATTTGCAGGCAGGGCCTGGTCTCCGGAGGGTGCCGTGTACAGATGTCTGGCTTATTGAAGCGTCTGAACACAATGGAATGTAAACAGAAAGTGGTTTTAGCTTTTTCTAACAGTTGTCTTCTGCTGTGTTCCCCTTCCTGCCCTTAGCAACATCGTGAGCAGATTCCATACTTTCTGGCCACCTGATGGTTACAAAAAACTTCAATCGAAGTCATAGTATAGAATGACTCAGCAAATGTGACTATTCACAGGATATTTGATTGTGTTTAGGAATTGTTGCTTTTTGAAGGTTGTAGTGACATTGTTATGGTTATTATAAAGTTCAAGTCCTTATCTTTTAGAAATACAGAACAAAATATTTACGGGTAAAATGATGTGATGTCTGGAATTTCCTTTCAAATAATCTGGGGCGAGGTGAGAAGGCAGTGAGGGTATAGAGGAAACAAAATTGGCCAATGAGTTGTTAATGTTTGAAGTTGGGTGATATGTATGTTTTAGAGACAGGGTCTCAGTCTGTTGCCCAGGCTGGAGTGCAGTGTGCAATCATAGCTCACTGCAGCCTCCACCTCCTGGGCTCAGTATCTTCCAGCCTCAGCCTCTTGAGTAGACAGGACTACCGTTGCAAGCCACCACAGTTGGCTAAGTTTTAAAATTTTCTGTAGAGACAGGGTCTTGCTATGTTGCCAAGGCTGGTCCAAAACTCCTGACCTTAAGCAATCCTCCTGCCTTGGCCTCCCAAAGTACTGGAATTATAGGCATGAACCACCGCACCTGGCCAACTAGTGTATAGTTTTGAAATAATGTTAAATAAAGGAAGTAAAAAGACAGTCTAGTAGAAGCTAGGGCAGTTTAATATTCCAACCTCAAATCTGGATCAAGTCTCATCTCTTCCCTGCCTCAGAGCTGGGCAGCCTAGGGTTTGCTGGGGGACTCAAAGTAGGGAGGGATGGGGGTTAGCTTTAAGGACAGCTGCTCTCTTCCCCTCTTCTGGGCAGAGGACCTTTGGCAGTAGGGTCCAGAGTGGACCTGTCTGTGTGCCTGACTGTGTGTCAGTGGTGGGAAAGCTCCTGCTCTGTGGCCCCGTCTGGCTGTGTGAGCTGCTGGTGGCCTCTCCTGCTGGTTTGCTCGGGACCCAGCTCAGCCTCACCCTGGCTCCTTCTAGGGCTGAGGATCTCCCAGAGAGCACAGCCAGCAGTGACTCCCTTCAACCCCTGCCAGGCATTTCCTCCAACTTCCTCCCCTTAACTTGGAAGCCCATGACCCCGTCCCCTGCCCCGCATGCCCACATTCCTTCACCAGGATCCCAGAATGATCCTGTGTGATAAGATAGGCACTTGTGCCTGAGGTCAGACATGGTCCCAGATCCAGGGTATGCATGTCTGGCTCACAAAGACATTCCCTTCTTCCACTGAGATAACAGCACTGTGAATTTCAGCTCAACAGGTGGACAGTCAGTTAAATAAAGGAAGTAAAGACAATCAATCTAGTATAAGCCAGGACAGTTTAATGTTCCAACCTCAAATCTGAATCAAGTCTTACCTTCATTGGAACTCCTTCTTGATCTTGGAGGACCCCTTCCTGGCTTTGCAGAGTACGGAGAGATTAATTTCTTCTCTGCAAACCCTACACTGCTGATAACTCATCACCGCTGCCCCCTCATTTCTGAAGCTTTAGTAAGGTGTAACTGACATGATGAACTGCACATATTTAAAAGGCCCAGTATGGTCCGTTTTGACAGATGCATATTCCTGTAACTTGCCTTTGCTCCTAGTCTAGTCAACTTGGGAAGAAGGTGCAGGATTGTGGCTGGGATAGCTGTGAGGGTTGGATTGGGTTACTTGTTTGCGGCTGTCTTTAGAATGCAGGTGACTGGCCAGCTGTGGTGGCTCAAGCTTGGAATCCTAGCACTTTGGGAGGTCAGAAAGGAGGTGGGAAGATCACTTGAGTCCAGGAGTTTGAGACTAGCCTGGGCAGCATAGTGAGACTTTGTTTACACAAAATTTTTTTTTAGAGGCCGGGCATGGTGGCTCACACCTGTAATCCCATCACTTTGGGAGGCCAAGGTGGGCGGATCACGAGGTCAAGAGATCAAGACCATCCTGGCAAGCATGGTGAAACCCCATCTCTACTAAAAATACAAAAATTAGCTGGGTGTGGTGGCCCATGCCTGTAATCTCAGTTACTCGGGAGGCTGAGGCAGGAAAATCACTTGAACCCAGGAGGCGGAGGTTGCAGTGAGCCGAGATCACATCACTGCACTCCAGCGTGGGTGACAGAGTGAAAAGAAAAAAAGAAAGAAAGAAAGATTTAGGAGGTAGCACTGATCAGACATGAGGGCATGGGAGAGAGAGGGGGCTGGGATGATGCCCTGGTTTTAGGCGTGGGTGACAGGGGCTGTGATGTGGTTCATTGTGAGGAACACTCGGGAGGGATTGGGATGGGGGAAGAGGGACGTGGTTCTGGGGGAAGGCAGTGTGCCCAGTTTGGGCATATTCATTTGAGATACTGGTTTCCTTTGCATTGTGTCACTGAGCATTTACACACATTTTACAGTACAGTGTGTTTTTATCTACGTCACACCCCTTCCCAGCCAAACCCACACAACCACAGAAAAGGAAGTTGGTTTCAAAACAGCAGGAAGAGGGGTTGATAGATTTGCTATGGGAGTTTTGTGAGTTCTTTTTTTTTTTTTTTTTTTTTTTTTTGAGACTGCATCTCTGTTGCCCAGGCTGGAGTGCAGTGGCACGATCTGGGCTCACTGCAACCTCTGCCTCCTGGGTTCAAGTGATTCTCCTGCCTCAGCCTCCAGAGTAGCTGGAATTACAGGCATGTGCCACCACACCCAGCTAATTTTTGTATTTTTAGAGATGGGGTTTCACCATGTTGGCCAGGCTGGTCTTAAACGCCTGACCTCAGGTGATCCACCTGCCTCAGCTTCCCAAAGTGCTGGGATTACAAGCGTAAGCCACCGTGCCTGGCCTTTTAGTGAGATTTTTCAAGTGGAAATTGAAAGGGGGATTTCATTTTGGCACCAGCAAGCTGAACCTCTGGGTTAGGGGCAGCCCACATACTGGAGTAAGCATTGGGCCTGCCCGCAGGCAGTGGGGTGATGCATCTCCATGTCACAGGCTTGAGAACTGGCTCAGCTTGGTGTCTGTTCTTTGCTAATGGCTTTCAAAGCTGGTGGCTTGGGAAGGATGTGGGCTTGCAGAGGGTTTACTGCCGTGGGAAAGGGAGTGAGAGTTCAGGTTCAGGTGGCTCTGAAGGACCCACACGCCTGAGGTCCTTAAGATTTATTTCTGAGTCGGACTTGGAGCCAGGGGACTTTCGGTACTGATTTTGATCTTTGGCAAAAGTCAGCATTTTCTATGGTGTAATAATGGAGAAAGTGGTCTCTAATCAGAGCCTCACGGAAACATCAAGTTATCCAGTGGGAGTGGAATTCTCTACTGCAGAACTTCTTTGAGAGTTTTTTTTTTTTTTTTTTTTTTTTTTTTTTTGAGATGGAGTTTCACTCTTGCTGCCCAGGCTGGAGTGCAATGGCGCGATCTCGGCTTACTGCAGCCTCCGCCTCCTGGGTTCAAGTGATTCTCCTGCCCCAGCCTCCCAAGTAGCTGCGATTACAGGCGTGCACTGCCACCCCTGGCTAATTTTTGTATTTTTAGTAGAGATGAGGTTTCACTGTGTTGGTCAGGCTGGTCTCAAACTCCTGACCTCAAGTGATCTATCCACCTCGGCCTCCCAAAGTGCTGGGATTACAAGCATGAGGCACCGCATCTGGCTTTCTTTTTTCTTTCTCTTTCTTTTCTTTTTTTTTTTGAGAGATAGGCTGGAGAGCAGTGATGCGGTCATAACTCACTGTAACCTCCACTCCTGTGGGATCCTCCCACTTCAGCCTCCTGAGTAGCTGGAACTACAGCCATGTGCCACCATGCCTGGCAAATTTTTTATTTTTTATCTTTTTAGAGAGACAAGGGTCTTGCTGTGTTACCCAGGCTGGTCTCGAACTCCTGGGCTCAAGCGATCCTCCCACCTTGACCTCCCAAAGTGCTAGGATTACAGGCATGAGCAGCCACTGTGCCCAACTTCTTCGAACCTTTGATTGCTAATGTACGCCTTGTTTCCAAGAGAGGAATCATAGATACAGCTGTCCTTTAGTATCCATGGAGATTGGTTCCACGACCCCCAGTAGATACCAAAATCCTTGGATCTTCAAGTCCCTGATATAAGATGGTGTAGTATTTGCATCTAACCTAAGCATATACTCCCATATACTTTATTTATTTGAGACAGAGTCTCGCTCTGTCGCCAGGCTGGGGTGCAGTGGCACGATCTCAGCTCACTGCAACCTCCACGTCCCAGGATCAGGTGATTCTCCTGCCTCAGCCTTCCGAATAGCTGGGACTACAGGCATGTGCCACCACGCCTGACCAATTTTTGTGTTTTTAGTGGAGATGGGGTTTCACTTGTTGGCCAGGCTGGTCTCAAGCTCCTCACTTTAGGCGATCCACCTGCCTCGGCCTCCCAGAGTGATGGGGTTACAGGTGCGCGCCACATCACCTGGCCCCTCTTGTATACTTTAAATCATCTCTAGATTATTCATAACACCTAATACAATGTACATGCTATGTAAATAATTGTTATACTGTATCATTTAAGGAATAATGACAAGAAAAAAGTCTGTACATGTTCTGTACAGATGCAACCATGAATTATTTTTCTGGATATTTTTGATTCAAGGTTGCTTGAATCCATGGATGTGGAACGCACAGATATGGGGGCAGATTGCGTTTGGTTATCTGAACCCCTGAACCCTTTTTTCATAGTGCCTTATGGAGGACTAGTGTTTCTTAGAACACACTTTGGGAAATGAAGAGATAATCCTTGTATTTGTTTCAGATAAACAAAAGGTTTTTTTTTTTTTTTTTTTTTTTTTTTTTTTTGAGATGGAGCCTTGTTCTGTCTCCCAGGCTGGAGTGCAGTGGCACAATCTCTGCTCACTGCAAGCTCTGCCTCCCGGGTTCACGCCATTCTGCCTCAGCCTCCCAAGTAGCTGGGACTACAGGTGCCCGCCACATGCCCAGCTAATTTTTTATGTTTTTTAGTAGAGACGGGGTTTCACCTTGTTAGCCAGGATGGTCTCGATCTCCTGACCTTGTGATCCACCCACCTCGGCCTCCCAAAGTACTGGGATTATAGGCGTGAGCCACCACGCCTGGCAAATGAAAGTTTTAATGATAACTTTGGACCTGGAACTCAGGAAGCTCCCATTTAAGTAGGTGTTTTGTTCTTTCTACCCCTCTACATATATGCTGGCTTCATCAGAATCATTTCTGGGCATGCAGGGTGGCTCCCATGTGTATCCCAACACTTTGGGAGGCTGAGGGAGGAGGATCACTACAGGCCTGGAGTTCGAGGCCAGCCTGGGCAACATAGCAAGATCCCATCTCTACAAAATATAAAAGTTTCAACATTATCTGGGTACGGTTGTGTGCACCTGTAGTCCCGGCTACCTGGGAGGCTGAGGCAGGAGAATCATTTGAGCCCAGGAGGTTAAGACTGCAGTGAGCTATGATTGAGCCACTTATACTCCAGCCTGGGTGACAGAGTGAGAGACCCTGTATCTTAAAAAAAAAGAAAAAGAAAAAGATGGGCCGAGCGCAGTGGCTCACACCTGTAATCCCAGCACTTTGGGTAGCCGAGGCAGGTGGATTACTTGAGGTCAGGAGTTCAAGACCAGCCTGGCCAACATGATGAAACCTCCTCTCTCTTCCTCTCTCCTTTTCTCTCCTCCTCTGTCCTCCTCTCTCTTCTCTCTCTCTCTCCTCTTTCTGTCTCTCAGTACTTAAATTCTGATGGTCTCCAAGTGTAATAAGAGAGTTATCCCTCTCCATCCTCCTGAGCCCCCAGTACATGCTGGGTTGTTAGTTTTGGGCCACAGTGTCCTCACTGCAACCTTTGTGCACCTGGCCAAGTGTAAACAGGTGCCTTGGAGGAAATGAACACCAGTGCTGAGACCTAGCGCTCTGCACCATGAGGCTGTGGCTCAGTCCCTTCGTCATGACTCGCCCTGTGCCACCCACCTAAGTTTCCATGTGCCAATCTCTTTCAAAGTCTGGATCTCCATCACATTCACTGTCCCGGAACTGCCCTTTTACGCTGGTTTGATGAACTGTGTTTCAAGAGATAGACATCCGTCTTCCCTGAGGAATATGCTCATAGCTGCCTTTCTCCCTCCCCACTTCAGGAACTGGATGCATTTCAGCCATACCCCATTGAAATCATGCCAGGGGAGGTCTTCCTCGGCAATTTCAGTCAAGCCTGTGACCCCAAAATTCAGAAGGACTTGAAAATCAAAGCCCATGTCAATGTCTCCATGGATACAGGGCCCTTGTAAGTAAAGAGAAACAATTGATTTATATTTCGTTTTTTAAAAATTTAATATTAAAATTTTATTTTTTTAAAATTATTATTATTATTATTATTATTTTTGAGATGGAGTCTCGCTCTGTCACCCAGGCTGGAGTGCAGTGGTGCCATCTTGGCTCACTGCAAGCTCCGCCTCCTGGATTCACGTCATTCTCCTGCCTCAGCCTCCTGAGTAGCTCAGGCGCCCGCCACCTCGCCCGGCTAGTTTTTCATATTTTTAGTAGAGACAGGGTTTCACCGTTTTAGCCAGGATGGTCTCGATCACCTGACCTCATGATCCTCCCCTCTTGGCCTCCCAAAGTGCTGTGATTACAGGCATGAGCCACCGCACGTGGCCTATTATTTTTTGAGATGGAGTCTTGCTCTGTTATCCAGGCTGGAGTGCAATGGCACAATCTTGGCTCACTGCAACTTCCACCTCCAGGGTTCAAGCGAGTCTCCTGCCTCAGCCTCCGGAGTAGCTGGGACTACAGGTGTATGCCATCACACCTGGCTAATTTTTGTGTTTTTTAGTAGAGACAGGGTTTTGAAATGTTGCCCAGACTGGTCTCGAACTCCAGACCTCAAGTGATCTGCCCGCCTTGGCCTCCCAAAGTGCTGGGATTACAGGCATGAGCCCCCACACCCAGGCTATATTTTATTTTATATTTTATTTCATTTTAGAGACAGGGTCTTGCACTGTTGCCCAGGCTGGAGTGCAGTGGCACAATCATAGCTCACTGCAGCCTCAACCTTCTGGGCTCAAGTGATGCTCCTGCCTCTGCCTCCCACCTCTGCCTCCTGCCTCTAGATAGTAAAAGGCATTCTCTGGGCATGTATCCCAGAGAAACAAATACTTACATTCACACCAAAACCTGCGCATGAATATTCACAGTGCTGTCCAGCTGGCAAAGAACTAGACAAACTGTGGTAAATACACTCCATGGAATACCACTCAACAATCATAAGGAAGAAACTGTAGATACCTGCGGCAACTTGGATCTCCAGTGAATAAATGCCGAGGGGTGGGGCAGGGGGATAATTCCAAATGGTTACAGACAATGTGACTCCATTTATGTAGCATTTATTTATTTATTTAAAAAAAAAAAGAGACGAGCTCTCACTATGTTGCCCAGCCTGGCCTTGGACTCCTGAACTCAAGTGATCCTCTTGCCTCAGCCTCCCAAAGTGCTGGGATTATAGGTGTGAGCCACCACACCCAGCCTTATATAGCATTTTTGATATGACAAAATTTTAGAAATAGAAGACAGATAAGTGGTTGCCAAGAGTTAGGGAAGGGAGCAGGGGAGGTAGAGGTGGTTATAAAAGAACAACACAAGGAGCTGCACACAGTGGCTCATGCCTGTAATCCCGGCACTTTGGGAGGCTGAGGTGGGAGGACCACCTGAGGTCAGGAGTTTGAGACCAACATGGCCAACATGGTAAAACCCCGTCTCTACTAAAAATATAAAACATTAGCTGGGCATGGTGGTGCATGCCTGTAATCCCAGCTACTCAGGAGGCTGAGTCATAAGAATCACTTGAATCAGGGAGGTGGAGATTGCAGTGAGCCGAGATCACACCACTGCACTCCAGCCTGGGCAACAGAGTGAGACTCTGTCTCAAAAACAAGCAAACAAAAAGAAACAGAAGGGATCCTTAGTGTTGGAACTGTTTACTCTCTTGAGTGATAGTGGATATATAAACCTACACAGTGATAAATTTCTATTATTTTTTTTTTGAGATGTACTCTCACTCTGTCGCCCAGGCTGGAGTGCAGTGGCACGATCTTGGCTCAGTGCGACCTCCACCTCCCAGGTTCAAGTGATTCTCCTGTCTCAGCCTCCTGAGTAGCTGGGATTACAGGCGCCCACCACCATGCCTGGCTAATTTTTGTATTTTAGTAGAGACAGGGTTTCACCATGTTGGCCAGGCTGGTCTCAAACCCCTGACCTCAGGAGATCTGCCCGCCTTGGCCTCCCAAAGTGTTGGGATTACAGATGTGAGCCGCTGCGCCCAGCCCAGTGATGAATTTCTGTAGAACTTACCACACACACACACACTCACACACACAGGTAAAACTGGATAAACCTGCTAAGACTGATAGATTGTATCAGTGTCAATATCCTGATTGTGACATTATGCTATAGTTTTGCAAAAATGTTGCCATTGGGGAACCGGGGCACAGTGTATCTACAAAGGACTTTCTCTGTTACTTCTTACCACTGCAGGTGAATCCATAATGATCTCAATAATTTTGTTTCTTTTTTTTTTTGAGATGGAGTCTCGCTCTGTCATCTAGGCTGGAGTGCAGTGGCATGATCTTGGCTCACTGCAACCTCTGTCTCCTGGGTTCAAGCAATTCTCCCTGCCTCAGCCTCCCAAGTAGTTAGGATTTCAAGCGCCTGCCACCACGTCTGGCTAATTTTTGTATTTTTTACTAGAGATGGGGTTTTGCCACGTTGGCCAGGCTGGTCTCGAACTCCTGACCTCAGGTGATCCACCCACCTCGGCCTCCCAAAGTGCTGGGATTACAGGCGTGAGTCACTGTGCCTGGCCTGTTTGTGTTTTTTGATTTTTTTGTTTTTGTTTTTTGACAGGGTCTCACTCTGTGATCCAGGCTGGAGTGCAGTGGTGTGGTCACAGCTCAGCTTGACCCAGGCTCAAGCAATCCTCCCACCTCAGCTTCCCAAGTAGCCAGGTCTACTAAAAATACAACAATTAGCAGGGCATGGTGGCAGGTGCCTGTAATCCTGCTACTCTGGAGGCTGAGGTGTGAGAATTGCCTGAACTGAGGAGGCAGAGGTTGCAGTGAGCTGAGATCACTCAACTGCACTCCAGCCTGGGTGACAGAGCAAGACTCTGTCTCAAAAAAGGAAGTAAAATAAAACAGATAAAACAGCAGCCCCACCATCTCCATCCCTCTTACCTCTCTCTCTGCATTTAACACAGTGGGCTCATTCTCCAAGGTCATTAAATGTGCTTTCCTGTCCTCATTTAATGATTGCACCATATTCTAGGAGAGTACCATGTTTTGGGTTCATCATAATAGCAACGTGACATGTACTATGCACCAAGCAGATTGCTAAGTGCCCTGAACAGATTACTTCCCTCAGTCTACACAGCACCCCTGTGAGTTAGGTGTATTAACAATTTTTTTAAAAATTTTTTATTTTTGTAGAGATAAGGTCTCACTATGCTGCCCAGGCTTGTCAGGAACTCCTGGCCTCAAGCGATCCTCTTGCCTTGCCCTCCCAAAGTGCTGGGATTACAGGCGTGAGCCACCATGCCTGGCCAAGATAGGTACTTAAAAAAATTTTTTTTTGGCTGGGTGTGGTGGCTCACACCTGTAATCCCAGCACTTTGGGAGGCCAAGGCGGGTACATCAGCTGAGGCTGGGAGTTCAATGACCAGCCTGGCCAAAATGGTGAAACCCCGTCTCTACTAAAAATATAAACAGTAGCCGGGTGTGGTGGCACATGCCTGCAATCCCAGCTACTTGGGAGGCTGAGGCAGGAGAATCGGTTGAACCTGGGAGGTAGAAGTTGCAGTGAGCTGAGATCACGCCACTGTACTACATACAGCCTGGGCAACAGAGTGAGACTCTGTCTCAAAAAAAAAAAAAAAAAAAAAAGACGAGGGTCTGGCTATGTGATCCTCCCATCTCTGTCTCCCAAATTACTGGGCTTAGAGCCATGAGCCACCACACCCAGCCTGGATGTTGTTTTCCAGGAGAGGTTGAGCTACCTGTGCACATTCCGCCTTACACAAGCTCAGCGTCCTCCCTGTGGCCCTTCTGCTGCGATGAAAACCCCGCAGTGGGGCGGCTTGCATTCTGCATTCCACCCGATGACCTGTGCGGTCTTTCCATGTAGTTTTGCAGGCGATCCTGACAGGCTTCTGCACGTCCGGATAGAAGATTCCCCAGAAGCCCAGATTCTCCCCTTCTTACGCCACATGTGTCACTTCATTGGTAAGGAGCGTTCCTTGGCCGGGTAGCAACTGGCCTGTGTCTGGGAAGCAGAGGGGCAGTGGAGCCTCCTTCACAGGCTTATTCTGGATCACGACTCCCCATGCTCTGGAGAGAAAGGGCCCAGCTCAGCATATGCCCCACCTGGGTGAGATAAGCTCCAGGACACGTCCAACTTCTCGGGAGCCCTCAGTGAAACGAGCAACAGTGGTGTTTACCTTGAGGGCAGTGGGGCCCAAGATTGTGAGCTGAGCGTCCTGGGCTCTGGCCCTGGCTAGATGGCTGTGCCCTTCTGGGCTTGTTGTAAAATGAGGGTGATGGCTACCCACAAGCACACATGCTCATGGAGGCTCTAGGCTGTGCTCTGGGGACCAGGAGGTAAATCTCTCTCCATCCCCGCCTTCATCCTTGGTCTGTGGGATGCGGGTGGAACAGAAGGAAGACTACAAAGCTCTTTCAGTTCTCACTTCCAAGATTTTCTTTGTTTTGGTTTGTTGGTTGGTGGAGTTGGGGTCTTGCTATGTTGCCCAGGCAGGTCTTGAACTCCTGGCCTCAAGCGATCCTCCTACCTCAGCCTCTCAAGGTGCTGGGATTATAGGCATGAGCCACCACACCCAAGTGGTGCCCACCAGTTACTTAATTCATCACGAATGGATTTTTAACTCGTTCCCGCGGCTCCAGATTGCCTGAGAGTAAAATGTGTAGAGAGAGCAGGGCTGAGTCAGGTTGGAGTCCCCACCCCGTGCCTGCCTGTCTGGCACCAACAGCTCCTGGCCTGAGCCACTGTACCAGGGGCTGGAGCATGGCGTTTTGGCCCAACCATCCCTTATTTTAAATTTTATTTTTTTGAGACAGAGTCTGGCTTGTTCACCCAGGCTGGAGTGTAGTGGTACAATCTTGGCTCACTGCAATCTCCACCTCCTGGGCTCAAGCAATCCTCCTACCTCAGCCTCCTGAGTAGCTGGGACTACAGGCACGCACCACCGCACCCAATTAATTTTTGTAGTTTTAGTAGAGATGGGATTTTGCCACGTTGCCCAAACTGGTCTTGAACTCCTGAGCTCAAGCAATCCACCTGCCTCAGCCTCCTAAAGTAGTGGGATTACAGGCGTGAGCCACCGCACCCAGCCCCAACCATCCTTTATTTGTCTAGCACATGTCAAATGTCACTCGACTAGGGCCTGAGGCCGAGACTTCCCATGTGTCCCACCTCGAGGTGTCAGAGCCTTGTGGCCCAAAGAGGGCCCCCATCCAGCCTGCCTCCCTGGGTAGCACTGAGCCAGTCAGTGGATTAAACTACACGCTAAGTTCCTTTATTCAGATGGTGAGGAAGGTGGCCATC
Source organism: Macaca thibetana thibetana (assembly GCF_024542745.1). NCBI lineage: Eukaryota > Metazoa > Chordata > Mammalia > Primates > Cercopithecidae > Macaca > Macaca thibetana. The sequence goes on along the minus strand of NC_065580.1, from coordinate 138,240,674 downwards.
GTCATCTCTGTGTCTTCCTTTAGCCCTGGCAGTCTGTGATTTTGCACTTGGCATGCTAATCTTTAGTTCCTGAGGGTTGCCAGACCAGCCTCGGGTGCCATCTTAGGTTTCCTCTCCCTGGGCAGGACTCACAGCTTCAGGGGTGCTGTGATTAGAGCTGATATTTCTGTGCCAGGCACTGGGCTCAGTACAGAACAGAACCAAACCGCATGGAGGAGGTAGTATACTGTGATCTCATTTTCCAGATGAGGACACTGTGGCTTCAAGTAACTTACCCTCCAGCCCGGGCAACATTGTGAGACCCCATCTGTACAAAAAAGTTAGCTAGACATGGTGGCGCATGCCTGTGGTCCCAGCTACCCTGAAGGCTAAGGCAGGAGGATTACTTGAGCCCAGGAGTTCAAGGTGGCAGTGAGCTGTGATTACATCACTGCATTCCAGCCTGGGCAACAGAGCAAGACCCAGTCTCTAAAATAAAATAAAAATAGGCTGGGCACAGTGGTTCTTACCTGTAATTCCAGTACTTTGAGAGGATGAGGTGGGCAGATCACCCGAGGTCAGGAGTTCAAGACCAGCCTGAACAACATAGTGAGACTGCATGTCTATATTAAAAAAAAAAAAAAAAGTTGGGCGCAGTGGCTCATGCCTATAATCCCAGCACTTTCAGAGGCCAAGGCAGGCAGATCATCTGAGGTCCAGAGTTGGAGACCAGCCTGGACAACATGGTGAAACCTTATCTCTATTAAAAATACAAAAAATTAGCTGGGCGTGGTAGCAGGCACTTGTAATCCCAGCTACTTGGGAAGGCTAAGCCAGGAGAATCGCTTGAACCCAGGAGGTGGAGGTTGCAGTGAACTGAGAGTGTGCCATTGCACTCCAGCCTGGGCAACAAGAGTGAAACTCTGTCTCAACAAAGAAAGAAGGAAAGGAGAGGAGAGGAGAGGAGTGGAGAGGAGAGGCGAAAGGAGAAGAGAGCAGAGGGGGGAAGGAAAGGAAAGGAAGTAACTTGCCCCCAAGCCCCATGGCCAGTGAGTGGCAGTCAGGATTGGCACTCAGGCTACCCTGGCTCTGTCAGTTCCTGACTGTTCTCGGAAAGATGGTGGTCCCATCCGCCCCATCGGTAGCAGAGCTTCCTGTGCTAGAAGCCTGCAGTTCAGAAGGTCTTTGCCGGGTGATGCTGGTTGCCCAGGCATGATTTTCTGGAACTTCCAGCCAGGACTGAGGGATGCCCACTTGTTAGACAATGAAATGGGCTCCCAGAGAAATCATGGGACTTGCCGAGGTCATGTGGGCTGGTCTTGAACTCATGCTTTGACCATGGGCCCATGGAGGCCAGTGTCTGACAGCAACCCAGGCCCACAGGGAGGAGGGCCAGGCATGACCCAATCCCCCACTTCTTTTTGCAGATGTTCACCGTCACCTTGGCTCTGTCATTCTGATCTTTTCCACCCAAGGTATCAGCCGCAGCTGTGCCACCATCATAGCCTACCTCATGCATTATAACGAGCAGACCTTGCAGGTATGCGTTCCCCGAGCCGGGCTCACAACATGCCACCCCCTGGGAGGTGGGGTCAGAGCGCGACCTGGGAGGAGTGGGGCCCTGGCACTGCTTTGGGAGGAAGAATCCCAGATAACTCCAAGTCTAGGGTGCCCCCCAGCCCATGTCACCCAAGGGCAAGGCCCCAGCGTTGCAGGCTTGAGGCCTGAGGCTGGATACACGGGACTGGCCCAGGGACTCAGGCCAGGTCAGGCTGTCCTGCAGCCCCCTCAGCATGGCCCCCACTGCTGTCAGTCTGTCCACCGGTGTTTGTTTGGTGTTGCCCAAGGGAGAACTGCTTGGAGTCCCAGAGCTGCAGCACAGGCGCCCACCCACCCCCGCCTATCTCCCTATGCCTTGGGCGCAGGGTCCAGAGAGGAGAGGGAAGCAGGGACCCATCGTGGCAAACCCAGGCAGATCTCGGGGCTCCTGACTCTGAGACAGCGCCTTTTTCGGGTGTCTGCCCCGCCTGTCGCAGCCTGTTCGTGATCTCAGAGGGCTTGATAGGACCTGCAAAGCCCTGACATTTACCCAGGGATGTGTTTGGGGGAAAGAGAGGGACAAAGAATAAAACCCATTAGCCAGTGGGTTTGGTTGTCACCCGTGTATGCACTTTGCGGGTGAAGTTGCAGGCTAGAAAGGCTCTTTTTTTTTTTTTTTTTTTTTTTTTGAGATGGAGTCTAGTTCTGTTGTCCAGGCTGGAGTGCAGTGATGCAATCTCCACCTCCTGGGTTCAAGTGATTCTTGAACCTCCACTGCAAACTCTGCCTCCTGGGTTCAAGCCATTCTCCTGCCTCAGCCTCCTGAGTAGCTGGGATTACAGGTGTGTGTCACCACGCCCAGCTAATTTTTGTATTTTTGGTAGAGACGGGGTTTCGCCATGTTGGCCGGGCTGGTCTCGAACTCCTGACCTCAGGTGATCCACTTGCCACTGCCTCCTGGGATTACAGGCGTGAGCCTCTGCGCCTGGCCTAGAAAGAGTCTTGGATATCCAGGAATTCTGTTCCTGGGTGTGTGCCCAAAAGAAGTGGAAGCAGACTGGGCACGGTGACTCACACCTATAATCTCAGCACTTAGGGAGGCGGAGGTGGGTGGGTCGCTTGAGCTCAGGAGTTTGAGATCAGCCTGGGCAACATGGCAAAATCCTGTCTCTACAAAAAAATACAAAAATTAGCTGGGTGTGGTGTTGCACACCTGTAGTTCCAGCTACCTGGGAGGCTGAGATAGGAGAATGGCTCGATCCTGGGAGGTGAAGGCTGCAGTGGGCTGTGATCATACCACTGCACTCCAGCCTGGGCAACAAAGCCAGACGCTGTCTCAAACAAACAAAAAAGAGAGAAAAAAAATCAATTTCAGTGCCTTTAAACTTCTAGGAGTACCTTTGTCTTTTAAAGACCTTCAAATAATAACAAAACTCCAGAGACACTATAATAACTAACAAACACTGACTCCTACCTGCCTGATAAGTATTTATATGTCGTTAAAACACCTTCACAATGACCCTGTGGCATAGCTATTGCTTTTATCCCCATTTTGTGGGAGGCCTGGAGAGGCTGGGTACTTTGCCTTAAGCCCCAGAGCTGTAAATGGCAAAGCTGGAATCCAAAGCACGGCTGGAGAGTCTGGGTTTTTAACAGGGCCCTGAGGCGGCAGGGAGAACGCTGGCCTTGCAGCCTGGGCATTGCCCCTTACCACATGTGACCTGAGTACACCCCTTCACCCTTCTATCCCTTCAGTCGGTAGAATGAGGTCGACAGCACGTGTCTCTCCTGCCTGCTGCATTTGCTGTGAGAGTCCCAGCAGATGCCTTCTGGGCTGGAAGGGGGATGTGTGGTTTATGATTCTTCCTTCAGGGCTTATTCTGACCCAGTGAGGACATAGTAAACCTTATAACTGCAAGCTCTGCCCCTCACACCACTTTTAAAAACTTTGTGGTTAAAATATACATAACAGGCCGGGCGTGGTGGCTCACGCCTGTAATCCCAGCACTGTGGGAGGCCGAGGCAGGCAGATCACCTGAGGTCAGCAGTTCGAGACCAGCCTGGCCAACATAGTGAAACCCTGTCTCTACTAAAAATATAAAAATTAGCTGGGTGCGGTGGCGCATGCCTGTAATCCCAGCTACTCTGGAGGCTGAGGCAGGAGAATCGCTAGAAGCTGAGAGGCAGAGGCTGCAGTGAGCCGGGATTATATCATTGCACTCCAGCCTGGGTGACAAGAGCGAAACTCTGTCTCAAAAAAAAAAAAAAAAAAAAAAAAAACACACACACACACACACATATATATAACAAAAAATTTACCATCTTAACCATTTTAAAATGTATAGCTTAGGAGCATTAAGTACACTCACATTATTGTGCAACTAATCTCCCAAACTTTTCCATCTTGCAAACCTGAAACAGCAACTCTTTACTTTCCCCCCTTCATCACCACATGGGAACCACCATTCTACTTTCTGTCTCTGTGAATTTGAGTACTCTAGGTACCTTATGTAAGTTCCTTCCTTTTAAGGCTGAATAATAAATATTCCATTATATGTGGAATTCACCAATAAACCCATCTATGCTAGGTGCTTTCTGTTTTGGAAGATTACTAATTATTGATTCAATTTATTATTATTATTTTATTATTTTTTTTGAGACGGAGTCTCACTCTGTCACCCAGGCTGGAGTGCAGTGGCACGATCTCGGCTCACTGCAAGCTCCGCCTCCTGGGTTCATGCCATTCTCCTACCTCAGCCTGCTGAGCTGCTGGGACTACAGGTGCCCACCACTACTCAATTTCTTTAATATATGTAGGCCTATTCAGATTGTCTGTTTCTTCTTGTGTGAGTTTTGGAAGATTGTGTCTTTCAAGGAATTGATCAATCACATTTGTGGGTATGAATATTCTTTTATTCTCCTTTTAATATCTGTGGGATCTGTAGCAATGTTTCCTCTTTCACTTCTGATGTTAGTAATTGTGTCTTCTCTGAGTTAGCCTGGCTAGAGGAAGTATCGATTTTATTGATCTTTTCAAAGAAGTGGCTTTTGGTTTTGTTGATTTTCTCTATTGATTTCCTGTTTTCAATTTCATTCTTTTGCATGGGGATATCTAGTTTTCCTAGCACCATTTGTTGAAATGACTGTCCTTTTCCCCCATTGAATGGTCTTGGCATACTATCAAAAATTGCTTGACAGACCGGGTGCAGTGGCTCACACCTGTAATCCCAGCAGTTTGGGAGGCAGAGGTGGGCGGATCACCTGAGGTCAGGAGTTTGAGACCAGCCTAGCTGACATGGCAAAACCTCGTCTCTACTAAAAATACAAAAATGAGCCAGGCCTGGTGGCGCATGCCTGTAATCCCAGCTACTTGGGAGGCTGAGGCACAAGAATCACTTGAACCCAGGAGGCGGAGGTTGCAGTAAACTGAGATCGCACAACTGAACTCCAGCCTGGGCAACAGAGTGATACTCAGTCTCAAAAAAAAAAAAAAAAAAAAAAAAAAAATTGCTTGACCATATTTGTAAGGGTTTATTTCTATGCTAGGCTGGCTGTTGTATTCCATTGGTCTCTTTGTGTTCATGTCCATACCATACTGTTTTGATTATTATAGCTTTGTTTTAGAAGGTTTGAAATCAGGAAGTGTGAGACATACAACTTTGTTCTTTTTAAAGATTTTTTTTTTATGGAGTCCCTTGAGATTCCATATGAATTTTAGGATGGATTTTTCTATTTCTACAAAAAATGCTGTTGGGATTTTGGTAGGGATTGCCTTAAACTTGTGGATTGCTTTGAGTAGTATTGGCATCTTAATGATACTAAGCATTCCAACCCATGAACACAGGATGTCTTTTCATTTGTTTGTGTCTTTAATTTATTGCAGTTTTCAGTGTACAAGCCTTTTGCCTCCTTGGTTAAATATTTTATTCTTTTTGATGCTACTGTAAATGGAATTGTTTTTTTAATTTCCTTTTTGAATTGTTTATTGTTAGTATATAGACATGCAACTAATTTTTGCATGTTTTGTATCCTGCAACCTTGCTTTTTTTTTTTTTTTTTTTTTTTTTTTTTTTTTTTGAGACGGAGTCTTGCTCTGTCACCCAGGCTGGAGTGCAGTGGCACAATCTCAGCTCACTGCAAACTCTGCCTTCCGGGTTCACACCATTCTCCTGCCTCAGTCTCCCAAGTAGCTGGGACTACAGGTGCCAGCCACCACACCCGGCTAATTTTTTGTATTTTTAGTAGAGATGGGGTTTCACCGTGTTAGCCAGGATGGTCTTGATCTCCTGACCTTGTGATCCGCCCACCTCGGCCTCCCAAAGTGCTGGGATTACAGGCTTGAGCCACCACACCCGGCCAACCTTGTTGAATTTATTAGCTCTGTGTGTGTGTGTGTGTGTGTGTGTGTGTGTGTGTGTAATCTTTAGGGTTTTCTACATATGAAATAATGTCATCTTCAAACCAGAGGAAAGTTTACTTCTTCCTATCCAATGTAGATGCCTTTTATTTCTTTTTCTTGCCTCATTGTTCTGGCTAAGACTTCTAGTACTATGTTGAACAGAAGTGACGAAAGCAGGCACGCTTGCCTCATTCCTGATCTTAGAGGAAAAGCTTTATCTTTCACCATTGAGTATGATATTAGCTGTGGGCTTCTCATATATGGCCTTTTTTGGGTTGACATCACTTCCTTCCCTTTTTTTGAGACAGAGTCTTGAGTCTTGCTCTGTCACCCAGGCTGGAGTGCAGTGGCGCAATCTCGGCTCACTGCAACCTCTGCCTCCCAGGTTCAAGCGATTTTCCTGCCTCAGCCACCCAAGTAGCTGGGATTACAGGCATGTGCCACCATACCTGGCTAATTTTTGTAGTTTTTTAGTAGAGACAGGGTTTTGCCACATTGGCCAGGCTGGTTTTGAACTCCTGACCTCAGGTGATCCACCCATCTTGGCCCCCCAAAGTGCTGGGATTACAGGTGTGAGCCACTGTACCCGGCCATTTCCTTCTGTTCCTAATTTCAGGCACCACTGTTGCCTTTCCCTTTCCCTTTTTCCTTTGTCCTCAATCCAGAGGGAGACCAGGTGCTCACCCTCCTTCATGCAGCAACCCTTCCTGTACTTTAAGGTGGATGCCTGAGGAGGGCAGCTTGAATTTTCCTTCTTCAGAGAATTTGCCCACAGTTCTCTGCCTCTTTCCATTAATTAGTCCAGTCACAATGCAAACTTTTGTTGAGACTGTGCTAGGCTTGGCATAGTGTTTGCCATCCACAGGTGGTATCATGTATGTTGTCTCAATCTTCCCAGGAGCTGTTTGAATTAGGAATTATTTCTGTTACCAGATTTAGAAGCAGAGGGGCTTGCCCAAGGCAGAGCCAGCTCCCATGACTCCCAGCACTGATGCATTCATGCCAGGCTGCCCTGTTTCTGCGTCCAGCCCTTAAGCCGTGTTGCTGGCACTGTGCAAGTGCCTCTTGTCTCTGAAAGCTGTCTCTGATCCTAGTGGAAAGGGCCCAGGACCAATCCTGAAGTTCACTTTCTCTCTTTGTATTCATAGAGGTCCTGGGCCTATGTCAAGAAATGCAAAAACAACATGTGTCCAAATCGGGGATTGGTGAGTCAGCTGCTGGAATGGGAGAAGACTATCCTTGGAGATTCCGTCACAAACATCATGGATCCGCTCTACTGATCTTCTCTGCGGCCCAGCGAAGGGTACTGAAGAGCCTCGCTGGGGGGCATTTTGTGGGTGGAGGGTCACAGTGTGTATACCCAGGCTTGTCTGGAAGGAGAAGGCCTTTACTGCCTGAAAGTCTCATGTCAGCCTCCTGTACTGATTCTTCCCAAGCGCCTGTTCACGCCACCTAACAGGTGCGCCCTGCTCAGGCTCACTGAGAACCCGCATCCCTGAGGTGTCCTGGGCCATCCCAACTGCACCCCTGAGGCTGCCTCTGGAAGAGCATCTGGCTGCTAGAGCAGCTGCCCTGCATCCCCCTGGTGACTTAGACCCTTTGGAGGCTGCCTGGGGGCGCCCAGAGATTGCCTGTGTTGGTTCACAGAGGATGTCACAATAGCCACCAATAGGCAGTCCCCTAGCCCCAGAGATACCAAGCCCAGCCTTGTCTAGCCCCCAGGCTCCTGGAATGGGATCACACCCTTGCCTCATCCCCAGTGCTTCCTGCCATCCACCCCTTGAAACAGATTTTCTTTCCCTGCTCCCCACTCATTTCTGCCTGGCTGTGTTCACCAAGGAGAGATTCTCACCACACCTCCCCCATCTCCCTATCCACGTTTCTAGAAACTCCTAAGGTCTTAACAGTTTTCCTTTTATTTTTATCCCCTTTCCTTTTTTTAAATTTATTTTTATTTTTATTTATTTATTTTTTTGAGGCACGGTCTTGCTGTCTGTCAGGCTGGAGTGCAGTGGTGCAATCATGGCTCACTGCAGCCTCAACTTCCCTGGGCTCAAGCGATCCTCCCACCTCAGCTTCCTGAGTAAGTAGCTGGGAATGCAGGCATGCACCATCACACCTGGCTAATTTATTTTTATTTTTGTAGAAACAGGGTCTTGCTCTGTTGCCTAGGCTAGTCTCGAACTCCTGGGCTCAAGTGATCCTCCAGCCTCAGCCTCTCCAAAGTGCTGGGATTACAGGTGTGGGCCTCGGCACCCAGTTGGAAGTTGTTTTCCGAATGTGCTTCTCCAAAGCTGGCAGCACCCACAGAACAAACTGGGCATCAGGAGAAGGCACAGACTAGGGGACTGGTAGGGGATTAGGATGTCCATCCATGCAGGGCCCTCCCCAAGTCCATTCGGCAACCATTCCCTGCCACCACGTGGGTGGGGCTGGGAACAGAGAGATGAATGCCAGTCCCACCACCTAGCGCGCTCTGCGGAGGGGTGGAGGGGGTTTTGCCAGAGGGGGAACAACTTTCCACGCAGCCCTGGCTTTCCTCAGGGTTTGAGTTGGGACAGAGCCAGAGATAGCTGCAGAGCTCTGATTATGGACCTCCTGGTAGGCAGGACACAGCCGCTGGAAAGTTTTAAGCATGAACATGATAGGGAATCAGCCTTGTGTTTTGGGAGGCGCAGTCTGGTGGCCGCGAGAAGGGACAGTGGAGGTGAGGCAGGGAGAAAGGAGGCCCCTGTAAAAATCCAAGCGAGAGAAGCAGCTCTAACTCCCTTCCCCAAAGAGGCTCAGCTTCCCAAGGACGAAAGTGTTGCAGGCAGGTGTCACCTCCCTGGACCTTGGTTTGCTCTCAGCATGACGGGTCAGAGCCCTGCTGGCTGCACCACGCCGCTGGCACAGTCAGTGCAGTCCGGGCCCGGGGGCTGCAGCCATCCCAGTCCAGGTCCAGGCCGCTAGTCCCGGGGCTAGCAACCGCCCTTGCATATGGCTCCGCCCCTTTCCCGCCCCTGCCCCGGATTGGC